>NC_139222.1:99576740-100004240 GCF_055691185.1 Crinia signifera | reverse complement strand
GATTTGTGCATTTTTATGCACTTTAGGCAGACAATACAGGACAGGTGTCCTGGGGAAATCCGTAGTTAGGTATTCCCGGGTGGTGTTGGGTATCCATCCATGATTCACAGCGTGTTCAAGGATCTGGTCCAACTCTCTCTTGTACAGCAATGTGGGGTCAGCTGACAATTTTTCATATGTGTCCACTTTGGACAGTTGGGAATAGGCTTCATGTTTATAGGCCGCTAAGTCCCATAGAACAATCCCCCCACCTTTGTCGGCGGGGAGGATCATTATGTCCTCATAAGACTTCAAGTCCTTTAGGGCCTTCCATTCCTCTTGGGAGAGGTTTGAGTGGGAGGGGATCTTGGGAACATTCGTCACCACCTGAGAATCGAGTACTTTGATAAAGCTCTGTATAGCGGTGTTGTTGGAGGGTGGATCGAACCGGGACTTCTTCTTAAAGGAGTCATATGGGGTACAGGTGTCAGCTTGTTTATCCCCTGTTGCATTCCTGAAGAAGTCTTTCAACTTTAGATTTCTATTGAGACGATTTAAATCTATCTTCCATTTAAAGTCATCCCATTTGTTGGTTGGCACGAAAGATAGACCCCGGTTCAGTACTCGTATCTCCATATCGGTCAGAGTTCTCTTTGTCAAATTGAAGATCAGATTCTCCTGGTGCGTCCCTTTGTTTTGGATCCTTCTCCCTTGTCCTCCCCTGCGTTGGGGCCGATGTCTTTTTTTAGGCCGGCTCTGGTGCGGACCCCTGCACCAGGGCGCTTGGCGTTTTTTGACGCCTGGTTAGAGTCAGCCTGTGACCTTGCAGAACCGCTGCTGGTGTCAGATTCGGGACCACCCCGATCAAATTGTCGGCGTTGTCTGTCTGATCTGCGAGAGTTCCTTGTGGACCCAGTAGTCCAAATATACACACGTTGTTCCATGTAATCACGATTCACCTTTTCGAATTTGCTTTTCTTAAAGGCGACAAGTTCCTTTTTAAAGGTTGCCACTTGTGTTGCCAGTTTCTGTATCCAATCTTCAGATTGATCAGCCAGGAGTGCATTTTTATGTAATAACTCGTACTCCTCCACTTTCTTCTTAGCCAAGCCCATTTTCCTTGCGGACTCTTCGATGACAAGGGTCATCAGGTCCAGGGAGCAGTTGTTTAGAACTGCCACCCAGCGTCTGCAGAAATCGTTGTTATAACGGCCGATGGTCGGCATGTTCTTTACGCGGAACCCCCTCGGGATTTTTTTCTCACGATAATACTCCGAGAGGGTCACACCGTGCATGAGAAACTCTACCTTTTTCTTCTTTAATTTCAGTAGGTTATTAAAGATATTCTCAGCAGTTGGTGTTCCTGCAGCTTCATCAAGCCGTTCAGTGAATAGCGCTTTGGTGGCTTCATCTTCGGAGAAGCGCAAGCGATCACCAGTCGGGAAGGAAGCGAAATTATAACCATCACCATCTGTCGACATGACGTGTCGATATCTCTCCCAGTCAGTTCCAATCTGGTGGCACTGGTGTCAGGTTACACAAAGCACTCAGTGAGGATTAAAATGCAGCCGTTACACCTGATGTCCCCTGGCTGGGGTAAGTAACGGAGGTTCCAACTTGGAGGTTTGGTGGGACCACGGTGTCCCAGGTGTAGTCAACACCGGTGGGTGCACAGGTACAGGTGGTTCTCGTTTACTGCAGACCGCGGCTGACACATGCGTCTCCATGACAACGTGGGGAACAGTCGGGACGCAGTGTGATGACGTCAGATCGCTGTCCTGACGCTGCACGGGGATCCGACAATGGCGGGAACGGCAATGCTGAGAGGCTGGATGCTGGATGCGGGCGGAGGGAAGGAGGAGCTGCACGCTTTGCACGGTATTTATGTTGGTTTTTGTACATTATGCTTTGGTTTGTCTTGAAAACGGAAGTAAAATTCCGAAACGTTGACTGATACCAGTGTCTGGAGTCTTCTTGTTTGAACCCGTGGAGTGCTGTTATACAACCCCGTCTACATCTCCCCTCTTACAGCACCCCGGTCAGCTATCACCCTTCTATGCTGGAGTGCCAGTTTCTGTCGCCTACCCATTTCCAGGTTGGACTCTCCTCTTTCAGGAACCACCTGTACCTGTGCACCCGCCGGTGTTGACTACACCTGGGACACCGTGGTCCCACCAAACCTCCAAGTTGGAACCTCCGTTACTTACCCCAGCCAGGGGACATCTGGTGTAACGGCTGCATTTTAATCCTCACTGAGTGCTTTGTGTAACCTGACACCAGTGCCACCAGATTGGAACTGACGGGGAGAGATATCGACACGTCATGTCGACAGATGGTGATGGTTATAATTTCGCTTCCTTCCCGACTGGTGATCGCTTGCGCTTCTCCGAAGATGAAGCCACCAAAGCGCTATTCACTGAACGGCTTGATGAAGCTGCAGGAACACCAACTGCTGAGAATATCTTTAATAACCTACTGAAATTAAAGAAGAAAGAGGTAGAGTTTCTCATGCACGGCGTGACCCTCTCGGAGTATTATCGTGAGAAAAAAATCCCGAGGGGGTTCCGCGTAAAGAACATGCCGACCATCGGCCGTTATAACAACGATTTCTGCAGACACTGGGTGGCAGTTCTAAACAACTGCTCCCTGGACCTGATGACCCTTGTCATCGAAGAGTCCGCAAGGGAAATGGGCTTGGCTAAGAAGAAAGTGGAGGAGTACGAGTTATTACATAAAAATGCACTCCTGGCTGATCAATCTGAAGATTGGATACAGAAACTGGCAACACAAGTGGCAACCTTTAAAAAGGAACTTGTCGCCTTTAAGAAAAGCAAATTCGAAAAGGTGAATCGTGATTACATGGAACAACGTGTGTATATTTGGACTACTGGGTCCACAAGGAACTCTCGCAGATCAGACAGACAACGCCGACAATTTGATCGGGGTGGTCCCGAATCTGACACCAGCAGCGGTTCTGCAAGGTCACAGGCTGACTCTAACCAGGCGTCAAAAAACGCCAAGCGCCCTGGTGCAGGGGTCCGCACCAGAGCCGGCCTAAAAAAAGACATCGGCCCCAACGCAGGGGAGGACAAGGGAGAAGGATCCAAAACAAAGGGACGCACCAGGAGAATCTGATCTTCAATTTGACAAAGAGAACTCTGACCGATATGGAGATACGAGTACTGAACCGGGGTCTATCTTTCGTGCCAACCAACAAATGGGATGACTTTAAATGGAAGATAGATTTAAATCGTCTCAATAGAAATCTAAAGTTGAAAGACTTCTTCAGGAATGCAACAGGGGATAAACAAGCTGACACCTGTACCCCATATGACTCCTTTAAGAAGAAGTCCCGGTTCGATCCACCCTCCAACAACACCGCTATACAGAGCTTTATCAAAGTACTCGATTCTCAGGTGGTGACGAATGTTCCCAAGATCCCCTCCCACTCAAACCTCTCCCAAGAGGAATGGAAGGCCCTAAAGGACTTGAAGTCTTATGAGGACATAATGATCCTCCCCGCCGACAAAGGTGGGGGGATTGTTCTATGGGACTTAGCGGCCTATAAACATGAAGCCTATTCCCAACTGTCCAAAGTGGACACATGAAAAATTGTCAGCTGACCCCACATTGCTGTACAAGAGAGAGTTGGACCAGATCCTTGAACACGCTGTGAATCATGGATGGATACCCAACACCACCCGGGAATACCTAACTACGGATTTCCCCAGGACACCTGTCCTGTATTGTCTGCCTAAAGTGCATAAAAATGCACAAATCCCGCCCGGTCGTCCAATAATCTCGGCCAGGGACTCGCTGTACAGCCCTGTCTCTTCCTTCCTAGACCACTTCTTACAGCCATGCGTACAGCGTTTACCCACCTATCTAAGACACCACAGACCTGTTAAATAAAATTGAGAAATTTGGGGATCCCGTACCCAACATGTGGCTGTGCTCCTTGGATATCAGCAGCCTCTACACCAGCATTCCGCATGGAGAGGGGCTGCTGGCCACTACAAGGTTATTGGAGACAGATCCTTTATACAATGGCCCGCCCATCCCATTTTTCAACCAGCTATTAGAGCTCACGCTCTCCCGCAACTTTTTTATTTTCAACAAAGAATTTTTTCTACAGCGAACGGGGTGTGCCATGGGGTCTCCTGTGGCACCCTCGTTCGCGAATGTTTACATGCATTTTGTGGAACACGACCTTTTTTTGCAGTCCAGCTATGCGGCCTCAATAATTTTTTATTTGAGGTACATTGATGATGTCCTCCTTTTTTGGACAGGTACCAAAAATTCTTTTGAGGAAATGGTCCAGGACATCAACCTCAGAGAATGTCCCATTAAATTTACCTATGAATTGAGTCAAACAACGATCCATTACCTGGATGTAGAAATATCCATCCTTAATGGGAAATTGGAGACGGCCTTATTTTCAAAACCCACTGATAGAAATACCTTGTTGAGTGCTCAAAGCCACCACCCCCCAGCGCTCAAGAAAGGTCTCCCCTTTTCTCAGCTTATCCGGGTGAAAAGAATCACCAGCAGCAAAGATAAGCTCTCCACTGATCTTGACAAAATGGTCAAACGATTTTCTGACCGAGGTTACTCTGCTCGGACCTTGGCTAATGCCAGAGAAAAAGTCAACAGTGTATCCCGGGCAGACTTATTACAGAAATCGGGACCGAAGAAAAATCTTGACGATAGGTTTGGTTGGGTGCGCGATTACAACAACGCTGATGATGCAATTTCTAAAAGCACCAAACTATTGTGGCCAGTCATCCAGTCTGACAAAGATCTCAAGACATTAAAAAACAAAACTCCCATGGCTTGCTACAAACGCGGCCGGAACCTACGAGATTGGATCGTTAACACGGACATTTCTCTACGCTTACCCCCCAATACTCAACGAAAACCAGGGGGCTGCACTAGATGCGTGGGATGCACTACATGCAGTGGTATGCGCACCACCAAATCCTTTCCTCATCCGCATCTGGGACATCAAATACCCATCAAGCATGCTGTCACCTGTACTAGTACCCACGTAGTATACATGATCACATGTCCATGTGGCCTATGCTACGTGGGGAAAACTATCCGGACCTTTCGGGAACGGATAGCGGCCCATCGGTCCGCCATTAAATCTGCTTTAAACCACAAAGAGAATGACCAGCCGGTAGCCCGGCATTTTGTTGCTGCCAAACACTCTCTGGCTAACTTAAAATACGTGATCATTGATCATGTTCCGTTTGATCTAAGAGGTGGTGACAGGGCCCTCAAACTTCTTAAATTGGAAACCTATTGGATCTTTCGCCTACAGACCTTGAACCCCAAGGGACTTAATGAGCAAATGCCCTTTAATATTTTTCTATAGATTCCCTGAATTGACCATCTGAACATGTACTGTGTTGCTAGTTTTTCACATTGGTATTCTTGTTTTGTTGATTTTATGCACCTTTTTATGTATATAATATTGATTGCATTTCTCTCTCATTATGTTCCCATTCCAGACGGCATCCAGCTGGTTGCTTAGCAACCTGACGCCATCTACGTGAACTCTGCGGCCAGAATATCCGGGCAGTGCACGTACATCAACACTCCCCTGTTCTCACATTCTAGGAACGCGATTGATTGCCAGCGGAGGACACGGAGCGGCGAAGTGATGCACACCCCGCCGGCTCTCGTTTACTGCAGACCGCGGCTGACACATGCGTCTCCATGACAACGTGGGGAACAGTCGGGACGCAGTGTGATGACGTCAGATCGCTGTCCTGACGCTGCACGGGGATCCGACAATGGCGGGAACGGCAATGCTGAGAGGCTGGATGCGGGCGGAGGGAAGGAGGAGCTGCACGCTTTGCACGGTATTTATGTTGGTTTTTGTACATTATGCTTTGGTTTGTCTTGAAAACGGAAGTAAAATTCCGAAACGTTGACTGATACCAGTGTCTGGAGTCTTCTTGTTTGAACCCGTGGAGTGCTGTTATACAACCCCGTCTACATCTCCCCTCTTACAGCACCCCGGTCAGCTATCACCCTTCTATGCTGGAGTGCCAGTTTCTGACGCCTATATATATATATATATATATATATATATATATACAGGGCTATTTTTGTGCAGGCTCCAGCAGGAACTGAGGCCCTTATTCTAGTTCACTGTTTCTGACAAAATATTCCTCAGATGGACAAAACCGTGTGCACTGCAGGTAAGGCAGGTGCAAAACCCCACCCAAATCTAATTATCTCTGCACAAGTAACACCTGCCTCACCTGCAGTGCACATGGTTTTGTCCATCTGAGGAATATTTTGTCAGAAACAGTGAACTAGAATAAGGTCCACAGTTCCTGCTGGAGCCTGCACAAAAATAGCCCTGTATATATATATATATATATATATATATATATATATATATATATATATATATATATATATATATATATATATATATATATATATATATATATATATATATACATTGTAGGGGCTCTGCACACACTAAATTAACTGATAATATATATATATATATATATATATATATATATATATATATATATTACAAAGGGGGGTTCAGGGTGCACTAAACCTTATCTTATTGAACAGAATAAATCAAGTCACAATAAAACAATTTAATAAAACTGCCCACAGGGCATAGCAGTATACAAAAAAGGTTTGTGTGATACAATTTCAGTGAACCAATAGCAAAAAATATCCTCTTATACAGTTGACGGATATAGCAATTATCCCAATGCGCTTCGTCATAAACATGACTTCATCAGGGGCACTGTACAACAGTTGGATATGATGGTCACACTGTGAATCACAATACATAAATGTAAATACAGAATCCATGATTTATTTAATACTAGTAAAAGAAAGGAGAGGATTAGGAATAAAAAGGAGTTGAGCAGGTGTGAAGAAGAAGAATACGTGGGATAATTGATCTTTTATCAATTGGAGGATAATAATAGGTCACATACCGATCGCAAATTGAGACTGGGTTTCTTCAGGGCTACATAAAGAAGCCAAGATGTTGAATCCCGTGGAACAGTTATATAATGATCATGATATCCTAATATGAAAGCCAATATGGTCCTTAATATAACATCAATTTTATCGAAAATCAGGAAGGTGAATAAATGGTACATACCACCAGCTGTAATTTTTATATATAGAGAACTACCAGGGTTCTTTAGGCGAAATAGCGGCCTTCAAACTTTGGTAAAACCATAAAAGGACATCTAGTGATGGGAAAAGGATTGGCATTTAATTAAATCTAATAAGGTATGACATATGAGTTAGTTGAAAAAAGACATAGTAATGTGGGCTCAGGACTGGTAAGCGCACAGTACTGTTCATATCTACAATAAATACAATAAAAATCACAATATAGCTCCTACAGTATATCATATACTGTATAAGTAAAACATACAAATTGTATCTGAAATCCATAAAAAGTATAAATACTTATTAAAAGGTATCTTTTTTCAGATGTTTGTTGTGGTGATCCAGACAATGTTGTTATTCACTTTAATACTTGTAAGACTCCTTCAGGGGTTTTAAGAAATAATTTAAGATGGTTTCACGAGGTAAGTACAATCAATCACAAACTTTGATCACAGGATCTTCCAATTAAAATTTGTCAAAAGTGCCTGATATATCTCCTATATATTTGGCTACATCTGTCACTCAAAGTGGGTGTCTGTGTCTATAACGCTCTGTTCCTGGACTTTCCTCTTAATGTGTGATTGCCTTCATCTGTGCTGAACACCTTTCTGAGAAATTAACCTGTTTAAAACAGGTGATGGCAATCATACATTAAGGGGAAGTCTAGAAACAGAGCATTGGGTCATGTTGGGAGGTATGTGACAGAGAACCAGCCCAGTGAGCCCACAGACAGTGCCAGACACCCACTGCCTTCCCATGTTGCCCAGCACTGCTACTCCACAGCCATTAGGTGAGCGCCCCCCTCCCGCGATTTGCGGCAAAACCTCCCCCCCCGCGCCCCCCCCCCCTCCCGCGATTCGCGGCAAAAACACCCGCTCCCCCGCGACCCCCCCTCCCGCGATTCGCTGCAAAAAGAACCCCCCCACGACCCCTCCCGCAATTCGCGGCATAACCACCACCCCGCGACCCCCCCTCCCGCGAATCGCGGCAAACCCTCCCCCGTGACACCCCCCCCCCCGATTCGCGGAAAAAACACCCCCCCGCGACCTCACTCCCGCGATTCGCGGCAAAAAGACCCCCCCCGCGACCCCCCCTTGCACGATTGGCGGCACCCCCCCTGCGACCCCCCTCCCGCGATTCGCGGCACCCCCCCCCCCGCAGTTCGCAGCAGCCCCAGGATTAAATGGCACATGCAAAACACTGACATGGCTATGGTCGACAATGAAAAAGGTTGACATGAGTTTTTGAAGATTTATTTTTAATTTTTTCATATTCATTGTCATGTGTCGACATGGACACCAATGAAGTGGCACACTTATGTCAACATTTACATGTGTTGACCTTTCTGTGTTGATTTTTTCTTGTGGCGATTCGCGTCACACCCCCCCCCCACAACCCCCACTCCCGCGATTCACGGCACACACACACACACCTCCCCCGTGATTCACGGCACCCCCCGTGACCCCCCACCTCCCGCAATTCGCGGCAACCCCCCACCGGAACCCCAGTGAACCCCGCCCTCCCGCGATTCGCGGCACCCACCCCCGCGACCCCCCCTCCCGCAATTCGCGGCACCCCCCCCGTGATTCGCGGCAGCTCCAGATTTAAATTGCACATGGAAAACACTGACATGGCTATGGTCGACAATGAAAAAGTGTTGACCTTTCTGTGTTGATTTTTTTCTTGTGGCGATTCGCGTCACACCCCCCGCAACCCCCCCTCCGGCAATTCGCGGCACCCGGCACCCCCCCGCGACCCCCCCCCCCCTCCCGCAATTCGCGGCAACCCCCCACCGGAACCCCCATGAACCCAGCTCTCCCGCGATTCGCGGCACCCACCCCCCGCAACCCCCCCTCCCGCAAATCGCGGCACCCCCCGCGATTCGCGGCAGCCCCAGGATTAAATGGCACATGCAAAACACTGGCACGGCTATGGTCGACAATGAAAAAGGTTGACATGAGTTTTTGAAGATTTATTTCATTTTTTTAATGTTTTCATATTCATTGTCATGTGTCAACATGGACACCAATGAAGTGGCACACTTATGTCAACATTTACATGTGTTGACCTTTCTGTGTTGATTTTTTCTTGTGGCGATTCGCGTCACACCCCCCCGCAACCCCCCCTCCCGCGATTCTCGGCACCCCCCGTGAGCCCCCACCTCCCGCAATTCGCGGCAACCCCCCACCGGAACCCCTGTGAACCCCGCCCTCCCGCGATTCGCGGCACCCAACCCCGCGACCCCCCCCCTCCCGCAATTCGCGGCACCCCCCGTGATTTGCGGCAGCTCCAGAATTAAATTGCACATGGAAAACACTGACATGGCTATGGTCGACAATGAAAAAGGTTGACATGAGTTTTTGAATTTTTTTTTTTTCATTTTTTGAATATTTTCATATTCATTCTCATGTGTCGACATGGACACCAATGAAGTGCCACACTTATGTCAACATTTACATGTGTTGACCTTTCTGTGTTGATTTTTTTCTTGTGGCGATTTGCGTCACACCCCCCCCCCCCACAACCCCCACTCCCGCGATTCACGGCACACACACACACACCTCCCCCGCGATTCTCGGCACCCCACCCCGTGACCCCCCCTCCCGTGATTCACGGCACACCCCCGCGACCCCCCCTCCCATGATTCGCCGCAACCCCCGCCCCGTAACCCCCCCTCCCGCGATTTGCGGCACCCACCCCCGCGACCCCCCCTCCCGCAATTCGCGGCACCCCCCCGCGATTCGCGGCAGCTCCAGAATTAAATTGCACATGGAAAACACTGACATGGCTATGGTCGACAATGAAAAAGGTTGACATGAGTTTTTGAAGTTTTTTTTTAATTTTTTGAATGTTTTCATATTCATTCTCATGTGTCGACATGGACACCAATGAAGTGCCACACTTATGTCAACATTTACATGTGTTGACCTTTCTGTGTTGATTTTTTCTTGTGGCGATTCGCGTCACACCCCCCCACCCCCCCGCAACCCCCACTCCCGCGATTCACAGCACACACACACACCCCCGCGATTCTGGGCACCCCACCCCATGACCCCCCCTCCCGTGATTCACGGCACACCCCCCGCGACCCCCCCTATCATGATTCGCCACAACCCCCGCCCCCGTAACCCCCCTCCCACGATTTGCGGCAACCCACCCCGCGACCCCCCTCCCACGATTCTCTGCAATCCCTCCCCTCCCGCGATTCGCAGCATCCACCCCCCCACAACCCCCCCTCCTGCAATTCGCGGCACCCCCCGCGACCCCCCCTCCTGCAATTCGCGGCACCCTCCGCGACCCCCCCTACCGCGATTCGCGGACACCTAAGTTGCAATACAGGGCATCTTTCATACAATTCTAACCATATTTCTCATATACAAACGTTCACAAATTAAGGGGGCGCAGCCCCTTACGACGGTGTGAAGAGCGCCCGTAGGGCGCGATGAATCACCTAGTATATATATATATGCAGAAAAGGAACAGAGTGCGCTAAAGGTAAAGGTACACAACTTTTCCTCAGTTTATAAAATTTATTCAATAATTTATTCAATAAAAGCCTACAACTCGGCTCATAAAAAATACACAATATACATAGTCATTGGATGAAAAAACAATTGACATAATGTATAATATTCCAATACAACAGCAGGCCAAACTTTGATCACAGGATCTTCCAATTATAATTTGTCAAAAGTGCCTGATATATATATATATATATATATATATATATATATATATATATATATATATATATATATATATATATATATATATATATATATATATATATATAGACTTATGAGACAAATGAAAAAAAGTCTTTTATATTTCAAATAAACGGACAATCCATTTCATCACAAGGTGCAGTCTGATACAGCAGAATCCATGATACAAGTAGTTACAAGTATACCAGTGTAGACAGCAGCACAGGATGGACGTCCATAGGTAGATTATTCATGCTCGACGGCCGTTTCGGTTGTCTGTCACCGTCGTCAGGAGCATGAATAAACTGGCCCCAGGATCAGATATATATGGCATAGACAATTAAGCGAAACTGGACACACCTGCTCACCTGTCCAACCAGCGACGTACTATCCTCCGTTCAAATGCATAGACCCAGGTGCACATGGATGACATCACGTAGGAGCCGGGTAATGCCGGTCACCACGTGTGTCTCCAAATCAAACAACTGGGACGTAGATAGCCGGCGTCATCACCTGCAGCCGGAAGCTAGCTAGGGGTGTAACCCCAGTCAGCGTCCGCTGTCATAGCAACAACTAGACGGCATCTTATGACGCAGCGAGTGAAAGCGCTGTAGATATGGTGGAAACCTGAAAAAATCAGGAACCACCAATCCAGCATTGCTAAAACACTGCCGCTCCACAAAATCACAGGTTGTCATAACTGGTTATCGATTTTCATCGAATCGCCAGCGACCACCTAACGAAGGGACAAATTAAAGAGGCATTAAGTATGAAGTCACCTGGTATGGGCAGGAGGTGTGTCCATTACATGTCATCGCAATACTCCAATGTCAGAATTTAACCATACACATCAACATATGAAATATATCAGACCATCACACAAATACAGACACATATAAAGCAGAAGAATAATAATAAACATATCAAAAAAAGTACGAATCATAAGTAGCTATGGAATGAATGATCTTCATTTAGTCCTTTAGGGGAAACACAGTCCAACTGGTGAACCCAGTAACATTCCCTTTGTAATAGGAGGTTTCCACGATCTCCTCCCCTTTTTTTCTAGACGCCCTCAAATCCATAAACAAGATAGTCAATTTAGACCTCACAGTACTTTTGATCCTCCTAGTACTAATTCATCAATTGATGTGTTCATCAATTTGGTAAAAAGAGACACATTGCAGTACATGCGGCAACAAAAACAGTCCTTTTCCAATTTAACTAGAGATCAGAGTACCGCCCTAAAAAGCCTCAGGGACAATAACACAATCACGGTCCGCCCCGCTGATAAAGGGGGCGGGATAGTGATTTTAAATAGATCAGATTATGTGTCAGAAGTTCTGAGACAATTAACTGATACTACATGTTATAAAGTCCTCACCTATGGACCCCACCTATAAATATAAAAAAGAAATTGATTCTATCATTACATTAGGATTGGGTAATAACTGGCTTGATGAAAAAACAGCTGAGTTTTTGACTCAGACACATCCACGTATTCCGATCCTTTACGTCTTACCCAAAATCCACAAGACTATGGTTAAACCCCCCGGTCGACCGATTGTTTCCTCTTGCGGATCAATCTGTCAACCGTTGTCACAGTTCATAGATTTCTGGCTACAGCCAGTTGTCCAGAACACTGCTTATTATCTACGTGACACCACCGATTTCATTCTTAAATTGAAAAAATTAGGCACTGTACCCCCAAACGCACTACTTGTGACCCTTGACGTCTAAAGTTTGTACACAAACATTGTACACAAGGAGGGATTAGATGCTGTCAGGAGTTTGGTGTCCGCCAGTCCACACTATGCAGGTCCGAATGTAAATTTTCTTTTGTTATTGATGGAGGTTGTGCTCACTAAAAATTATTTTCTGTTTGAAAATGCTTTTTATTTGCAGCTCCAAGGCACGTCTATGGGGTCTAATATGGCCCCAGCCTATGCCAATTTGTACATGCATATGTACGAAAATCAGTACATTATGTCAAATTCCATTTTTTCATCTTTTATAACTTTTTACGTTCGTTACATAGTGTGGACTGGTGGAGCCAAACTCTTGGCAGACTTTGTTGATTATCTTAATGCTTTGCCCACTCCAATAAGATTCTCTATGGTATACAGTGAGTCGCAAATTAGCTTTTTGGACGTCAATGTGGGTATTACAGATGGCACATTGGTGACTAGAATCTTTAGGAAACCGACTGATAAAAATACGTTATTGGCCTCAGACAGTTTTCATCCGACTCCCCTCAAGCGTGGTTTACCCTTTTCACAACTCTTGAGGGTGAGAAGAGTAACATCCAATAATGATGAACTGTCTGCTGCACTACTAGAGATGGGTGACAAATTTCTTGAGAGGGGATACCCTCAGCATGAAATTTGTGAAGCCATACAACGTTGCATGGATCTTCCCCAAGAGCAGTCCCTTTCAGCTACTGTTAGAAAGCAAGAATCAAATAGAATGACTTTTGTGAGCACATATTCGACAGCATCCACACGAATACGAGAAACTGTACTTAAACATTGGCACATTTTGCAGTCTGATAGTATTATGGGTCCATTCTGTCAAAACACTCCTATGTTTTGTTACAAGAGGAGTAGGAATGTGAAAGATATAGTAGCCAAATCAGATCTGTTACCCATAAAGCATCAAAATTGGTTGTCTCCAAAAAATGGGAGTTTTAAATGTACCAAATGTGTCAATTGTCAATTTGTGTTAGTCACTAATGCTTTACAAAATCCCATTACAGCAATGTCATATCCAATTAGATACCATCTAGATTGTGATTCTCGATATGTTGTGTATGCAATTATTTGTTCTTGTAAGCTGATATATATAGGGAAAACTATACCGACACTTAAAGAGAGGATTACAATGCACCGCTCTTCTATAAAAAAGGCTCTTGTCACAATGGATGCCAATACCCCCCCTGTGGCTAGGCACTTTTTCAATCTAAAGCATACAATGAAGGACTTTCGATTTTTACCCATTGACCATGTCCCACCCTTGAGAAGGGGAGGAGATCGTGGAAACCTCCTATTACAAAGGGAATGTTACTGGATTCACCAGTTGGACTGTGTTTCCCCTAAAGGACTAAATGAAGATCATTCATTCCATAGCTACTTATGATTCGTACTTTTTTTGATATGTTTATTATTATTCTTCTGCTTTATATGTGTCTGTATTTGTGTGATGGTCTGATATATTTCATATGTTGATGTGTATGGTTAAATTCTGACATTGGAGTATTGCGATGACATGTAATGGACACACCTCCCGCCCATACCAGGTGACTTCATACTTAATGCCTCTTTAATTTGTCCCTTCGTTAGGTGGTCGCTGGCGATTCGATGAAAATCGATAACCAGTTATGACAACCTGTGATTTTGTGGAGCGGCAGTGTTTTAGCAATGCTGGATTGGTGGTTCCTGATTTTTTCAGGTTTCCACCATATCTACAGCGCTTTCACTCGCTGCGTCATAAGATGCCGTCTAGTTGTTGCTATGACAGCGGACGCTGACTGGGGTTACACCCCTAGCTAGCTTCCGGCTGCAGGTGATGACGCCGGCTATCTACGTCCCAGTTGTTTGCTTTGGAGACACACGTGGTGACCGGCATTACCCGGCTCCTACGTGATGTCATCCATGTGCACCTGGGTCTATGCATTTGAACGGAGGATAGTACGTCGCTGGTTGGACAGGTGAGCAGGTGTGTCCAGTTTCGCTTAATTGTCTATGCCATATATATCTGATCCTGGGGCCAGTTTATTCATGCTCCTGACGATGGTGACAGACAACCGAAACGGCCGTCGAGCATGAATAATCTACCTATGGACGTCCATCCTGTGCTGCTGTCTACACTGGTATACTTGTAACTACTTGTATCATGGATTCTGCTGTATCAGACTGCACCTTGTGATGAAATGGATTGTCCGTTTATTTGAAATATAAAAGACTTTTTTTCATTTGATGAAACAGAATGTGCTTGCCTCTGATTCTAAGTCTACTTAATTACATTTATGTGGTCTAGCACTTCAAGGCTGTAACCATTGGGTGTGCAGCATTGCACTCTGCAATATATATATATATATATATATATATATATATATATATATATATATTGCTTGCGTTTCCTTGTCCTTTATCTTTGACTCCCACCGATGGTGTATATATATATATATATATATATATATATATATATTGCTTGCGTTTCCTTGTCCTTTATCTTTGACTCCCACCGATGGTGTGTATATATATATATATATATATATATATATATATATATATATATATATATATAGGTAAGTAGGTGTATCGGGTTGGCACTCGTGGTTTCAATAAAAATCCGGTGCCAGGAACATAATAGAGCAATAAGAGACACTTACCCCCTCAGAGAAAGGATGGATACGGCACACGGTAGTATAGGTGAAGAAAAAGAGGTTTATTAAGAGTGCAACATTGCACTAAGTGACAGCTGCTGACCTGACAGCCGTTTCAACTGCTGGGTGCAGTTTTCATCAGAGGTCAAACCCCTGTCGGTCACCCCCACAGAATCAAGGATACACTCTGTTCTCTTCATAATCCTGATCCACAGCGAATTTTTTACTACGCTTAAATTTCAATAGTTCCATGAGGGACTTTTTGTTAAAATATCTGGACCCCAGTGTATTTGACCATGACCTTTTTCTTTCATTGCTTGAACTAACATTATGCCGAAATTTCTTCTTGTTCGATGGAGCATTTTACATCCAGCGTAGAGGGTGTGCAATGGGTTCATCCGTTGCCCCCTCTTACGCGAATGTATACATGTTCGCACAGGAACAGGACCTCTTCTTCAAGGACCAGGCCATTTGGGGGCACGTCATGCTGTACCTGCGGTACATAGATGACGTGTTCCTCATCTGGACTGGGGGCGAGGAGAGGTTCCTAGACCTGATGCAGGACATTAATTTGAGGAGTCCTCATATTACATTTACATTTGAATACAGTGAGTGTAAGGCCAATTTCCTTGATGTGACCGTGGAGATCAAGGAAGGGGCTATCTTTACTAGCAGATTTTCAAAAAGTACCGATAGAAACACCCTTTTACGGGCCTCAAGTCATCATCCCCCTTTCCTTAAGAAGGGGCTGCCCCTGTCACAAATGTTGAGGGTGGCGCGGTTGACTAGTGACAGGGAAAAACTACCTACTGAACTAGACCAGATTGGTTGATAAATTTTTGGTAAGAGGGTATGATAGAAATCTGCTTCTAACACAGAAACAACAAGTGTTAGATATGGATCCAGACCTTCCAGTCCTAAACAGAAACAGAAGGAAAAATTGATTCCGTGGGTCCATGTATTTTCTGTATCCAGTCCGATTGTACGTAGGGCATCTCGAGCATTATGGCCCATTTTTCGGATGGACACTGAGCTACCTGGCCTCAAGGAACACAGACCACTCCTGGCGTACACTAGGGGTAGAAACCTGAGGGACCGTTTGGTCCATGCGGATATCTCTGGTTTCTCTGAAACAGTACCGCCCAATGTTTATTTTAAACCCCCTGGGTGTTATAGCTGTGGTACTTGCATAACTTGCAAGTACATCATCAAATGTAAAGATTTTACCCATCCCCATTGTAACAAGAAGTATGATATTAGATTGGTCCTCACTTGCTCTTCTACACACGTAGTGTATGCCATCATATGCCCATGTGGCCTTTGGTATGTAGGGCAAACTACACGCAAGTTTAAAGAGAGAATGGCGGCCCACAGGTCTTCTATTGACCTGAGCCTGAAGGGAAAAGATGTGGACCAACCGGTCCCACATCATTTTAAACAAATGGGGCACCCACTTTCATCCCTTAATTACTTTATCTTGGACCAGGGCCCACAAAATATCAGGGGTGGGGATAGGGCAAAAAGATTGCTCATTAAGGAGACCCAATGGATTCTGAGGTTGGGGACCACCAAACCGGGTGGCCTCAACGACAAGATTAATTGGAATAGTCTAACCTAAATAGACCTTATTACGATAGTGATGTGAACTCTCCTTCATTGCTGTTTTTGGATGTATATTGGCATAGTCAGTCGAGGGCCAGCCCTAGTGGTGGATACCACTGTGGCATGCCGGGGCTCTGTAGATTGCAGCCGACACTGTGAAATGTATTTCTATTTATTTTTTGTCTTTTTTATGTATTTTTCACGTTTATTGTTTGTATTGTAATTGTGGATTATGGTTATCTGCCCGCAGTTCTAATCATATTTGTCTTTTGTTTTTCAGATCTCCCTGTCCTAGCAGCGGTAATATGGAAGGTAGCCCTAGCTTGCGCAGGATGACGTGCCTCCAACCTGCTGGAACGCGGAAGTGAGAGTCTGGAGCGCAGGAGATGCGTTCCAGACACAGTTCCTGACGCCCTCACAGGAAGTGGGTGATTGCGCTTCCTGCCGGAGGACGGGCGGCTCTGAACGCCGCGTGTGGGGACAGGTGAGTAATTAGTGTATCTATTTATTTGTGCTTGGGGTTTGGGAAAGTTGATTACACTTTTGTCTGTTGGGGCTGTCATCCTGAAGACGGGGGTTGCATCCCCCGAAAGCGCTCGATGTGAATTTGCCTAATACACTTGATGTGATTATTTAACCTGGATTGTGTGCCTCTAATCATTGGAGTCCTGTTTATACATTGTGGAGTGCACCTATCAAGTTGTTTCAAGATTATTGGAGTGCCGGCATAAAAGGAATGCTATATATATATATATATATATATATATATATATATATATATATATATATATAAGTCCTCTGTTCAAGTACAACGTCAGAAAACTTCTTTTGTGGTCCCTTATTTAGAGTAATAAAGGCAGGTATATCGCCCTCTAGTGAGTCTGTCTCATACAACACTTGCAAATTCATACATGTTGCAGGTCATCTTGAATTCAGTGAAAAATAATAATAATAATTTGAATTATGAGAGGTGGATTGCAATTATGTATTCTTAAGGTGCATACACACGGACAGATTTTTCTGTATGATCTATCTGGTGCGAACAAAAACCTGGAAATGTATGGGAGCAAATGACAATAAAAAAATTGTTCCCAAACGCTTGAAAACAGACAGTGATCAGTCAGACAAATTGTTTAAATCATTCTAATATAACACATTTATCAAAGCATATATTTTTTTCTGTTTTCGTGGGTGGAAATTTTTGATTGTCATATGCTCCCATACATTTCCAGGTTTTTGTTCCCACCAGATAGATCAGACAGAAAAATCTGTACATGTGTACGCACATTTAAAAAGATTCAAATGGAAAATCATAAACTTTCATATGTCAGTTCTTTTATACAGAAAAGCAATTTCCACTAACGGGGTAATTCAATGCTGTCGGCTAGCCAAAAATGTTGACATGCCTATTGTGGATTGGCAAGTTTTTCAATGATACATGTGTTTTCCGACAGTGCCGATTTCTTCAACAGTCTATAAATCGTCACTAAGATTGAATAGGCTGAATGTAAATTCAACCAGAAATTGTCGAAAAGTGATAATATTTAAGACAGGTTGAATACCCCCTATGAAATTAAGAGGAGGGAGGGGGGGTGGTGGATGCGGCCCCCCACTGGGCCTCTCCAGCAAGTCAGTCTGGAAAATTAGTATACGTCCCACCCTCTCTGGTCCACTTGTTTATGGAGCCTGTTTCCTGCACCATAAATAGACTAAACAACTGTTTACTTTTTAATTGGTGCATACTTGATATTAAGGGATAAATGGATAAACCTGTTCATGTTTTGTCTACTTTCTAAACTTTCTATGATGGTTCTGTTGTGTCTGCTTGGTGAACAGTAAAAAATACGAGTAAAGTTGCCATTGTTTTTCTTCTCTTTTCCATAATCTTCTCCGGAGGTATAGTTTTTGATCTAACCCAAAATTAGCACAAGCCATGTTCTATTTTGTTATGATATTGTATGACTGGTGTACACACAATAAGTGACAGTTTGTTGAATATGTGCATTTGTTACCCTCTCTCTTTGCACTGAACTATATCCACCCCAGTTCTAATTCCAGGTATATTTGGCAAGCATGAGTGAGTGTGAAGAGTAAATTTTGAGATCACAACAGAAGCCTTTGCAGAAACACTTGGCAGAATGTTACTTATTTTCCTCCCAAGGGCAATGATTTGTGTGTGTTGAAAGCGTTCAGGTCTTTGAAAATGAAGAGCATGTGATGACAGTGGTGGAGATAACCTGCGCTGATACAAGTAGATTATATTTCACCTAGGCTGTGTTGCAGGTAAAATGCTGTAAGATACTAAGGAGTATAGGGGACAACCAACATCGGCAACTAAATGAAACGTGTACGATGACAGCTGTGAAGATAACTACGCACGGGGTTAGAGATAACAGTATATATGGCAAGTATCCATGATATTATGGAGCTGAATAAGTGTGGCAGAAAAGAAATACAGATAGTTTGGTTGATCTGATGCTTAAGTCACTATTTATGTGCAATAGAGTGAGTCTAATGCTTCATGTGAAAGGAACATCACACAAGCTTATGTAATAGCTTGTTTCCAAATATATACATAGATTGATTCAGCTGATCATCACCATTAAATAACTAGGGTGAGATCATGGGTGTGATTTGCATACCTCCCAACTGTCCCGCTTTCCATGGGAACGTCCCGGTTTTTGGGGACGCTCCCGCATCCTGCACAGTGGGGGGGGGGAGGGGGGACATTTGGGAGTCTCTCCTGTCATCACAGTTCTTGGGGGAGATGTCATGAGACCTTGCTCAGTCCCAACTCCGGCAGTATGTATTGTGTAGTTCCACAAGTTTGCTCAATAGTTGAATCTATTATTAACAATTTGTCAGCCTGGTGCTCACCATCCCAGGGGAACCAGTGCTGGTTGTCAAAATATGGGGGTACCCCTAGTCATTTTGTACGCCGTATTTTGGTAACCAGGATTGGCCCCTGAGCCTTGTGCTGGTTTAGAAGTCCTGGGGATCCCCTATGTTGTTTGACCCCTGAATTTCTAAAACCAGGACTGGTTCCTTGAGCCCGGGGCTGGTTATGCTCAGGAGGGGAGACCCACAGCGGGTTTTTTCTTTAAAAAATTGCACATTAATTTATGACTAAAATTCGCACTTTATCGTTTTTCATGCCTCAGTTCGCATTCCATTAAATAGTCGATATTTTAAAAAAATTCTCAATTTAAAAAAATTCTCAATTAAAAAAATTCTCAATTAAAAAAATTCTCAATTTAAAAAATTCTCAATTTAAAAAATTCTCAATTTAAAAAAATTCTCAATTTAAAAAAATTCTCAATTTAAAAAAATCTCAATTTAAAAAAATTCTCAATTTAAAAAAATTCTCAATTTAAAAAAATTCTCAATTTAAAAAAATTCTCAATTTAAAATAATTCTCAATTTAAAATAATTCTCAATTTAAAAAAACTCTCAAAATTTGATTTTGTGTGATTTTAGAACCTTACTAAAAATTGCATCCTATTATATGTCACCACACATTGGCCCTTATTCTGATCGGTGCGGCCGAATCCGATTATGCGGCCGGGACTGTGCCTGCGAAACCCCGCCTTCCATACGGATCGCCAACTCCGTCCGTATGCGGTAAAAAGCTGGCCGAACGGACCGCACGTGTATTTTTCACGGAATACGCCTCCTCCATCTAAGGGAACCTCCCCCATCATTCGATGGTCGCAGACCATCGAATGCAGGACCGAGTGGTCCACCAGCTCCCGCAACCTCAGACCACATGGACATTTTTCCGTGCAAAAGCCGGGATCTGGGCGGGCAGCTGACATCCGGCGATGTCCTATGTCCGCCCCCTACACGTGCGTCACGGCCGCATTACCATACGTACGCCCAGCGTTTGCATGGGAACGCCCATGAAACGCGGGGCGTATGCATATGGTAATGAGCCCAAATAGCCCTTCACGCCCCTCTCCACCCCCTGTTCGGAGTGTTCACATATCATGCAGGATTTGGCCGTACGCCCCGCTCGCACATGCGCAGACACAAAACATCGGCGGGCCGAACGCACGCGGATATATCCGCACCGACCAGAATAAGGGCCATTGTTATTGAAACAAATACCGTATATACTCGGGTATAAGTCAACCCGAATATAAGCCGAGGCACCTAATTTTACCCCAAAAACCTGGAAAAAAACATTCACTTCAGTATAAGCTTGGGGAGGAAGGGAGAGCAGGGGTTTGAAAAAGTTGTGACAACAGATGTCCCTCCTAATCTGCTCCATTTCCCCACTGTACCTCCTCTCATCAATGCTGCACTCTCCCCAGGCTGGATCTCCTCCTCTCTGTCCCCAGCACGGACATCCACAGCAGGAGCGCAGGTTCCGAGGTCCAGCTCCCCAGCGCAAGGTGTGCGCCTCTCTCCCCGGGTCTCTGCAGCAGTGCACGGACCCCAGCACCGGAGCTTCTCACTCCGTTCCTGGCAGTTCTGTGTCCTACACCCCTGCCCCGCAATTCCGGCAGTGACAGCTCAGTCCTCCCTTCGCCCCGTGTCCCTACAATGTGACCCTCACTCGAGTAAAAGCCGAGGGGGTATTTTTCAGCACAAAAAATGTGCTGAAAAACTCGGCCTATACTTAAGTATATATGGTATCTATTAAAATGAAAAATTAAAAAGTTATATATATTTGTGTTCAATAGACTTATACTTAGTACAGATTAAAAATTGTTTTCGCAGTTCGACATGGACCCAGCGGTGATGCCAGTATCGACAACGTTCAGCATAGGGCAAGGCCTCAGCACATACTGGTCCCTCCCGACAATGCATCCACAATATTTTGCAGTCACATTGTTATCATGAGAGCACTTCGCTATAAAATGAAGAGCTTGCATATTAAGAGCAGCCCCCCTGGTTGCACAGCCCAGCTGCAAAGCCGTTTTTTTGGCAGCCATATTTGGGTTGCAGCATCTGTGTCTCCGCAACACAGCGTTGCTGCTTCAATTCCCCCCCCCCCCCCCCGTTGTCCCTGGTAATACAGTCACATTTTTTTCCAATGCCACTGCAGGTTCAGGGCTTCGATTGCCAAAAATCTCCAATTAACAATTTTTGCTAATCTGCACTGAATTAGGCCCTTTATCACTAGTGAAGCCTACACACTATACTGTATCCCACAATAACACTATATTTCTGATATTTGATGGAATAATTATACCACACTGTCTAAGCTGACCTGACAAAATGACACTGTGCTGCCTTTCAAGGACGAAATCCAGGTGCGTGATTTCCACTTAGCACTGCAAGTGAGGATGAGGCAGAGAAATGTGAGGAATCCCAGGCCATGTCCGTGTAGATAGAGAGTGTTTGCAGAGACTTGTCTAACTGCTTTATCTTGTTGAGCTGGACACTTTCCTCCAAGACCTGTCTGACCTCAGCAAAAATTACCAGGCTTCAGCTTTCATGGCCTGACAACTCTCCTTATTGTCCCCTTCATCATACTGATATTATTGGGCAAGTCTGAAACCTTTTTCTCTCACTTGTGAGACCAAGCCATGCTGTAGATATTTATATAATAATGATTAGATGTAGCATTTTTAATGACATTAATTATCTACATTAAGCCTTGATTTGTGCCTGTGAACATGCTACAATAAGAATGTGAACAAATTACATATTACCAGTGATACATGCGAATAGGGCACTTTACTGTTTTAGCCATAGGAGTGCGGGTCCATTACAAATGGCACTTAATTCTGAACAAATCAGCCTAATGGTGCACATCCTGATTCTGCCTCTGGGAACTTCCCTATTAATATACTGGGCCATTGATGATCGGACCAGAGCAACATTGCGGCTTTACATTTTCCTAGTGACTGGTCGTCTCTGCAGCCTCCATGTGTAAATAAACATGGTAGAAGCTGCTTCTTTTACATTTCCCCATTGGCTGCTAATGCCTGCATAAAAGTGGTGGGTGATGCTGTGGGGCTGTCCAATCAGCAGCAATTGGCTGCATGGCAGGCACTGCGACCATGTGCGGAAGTCCAGGCTAGTGTGGTCATTATCATAAGAAATTAAACTGTACAGCTATTGGGTGGGATGTACCAAGCATTGCAATGCGATGCGCTACATCCCTCCTCTTATCAAGTACAGACTGACATTACTAACACCAGTACCTAGTAATGCTAAAAGGACATCTCAACTGATAAGAGCTATCCTTTGCAGTAGAAGGACTTCCAGGTTTAAGACCTAGGAGTCCTACTGCCCATCCGCAGTGTTTCATGGTGGCTCCTCAGGGTGCCGGGAGGCATCCCTGAAGAGAAGCCCATAGGATTCTTTTGGATGGTGTCACCCATCGGTATGTGGAAAGCCACATCTAGAAATCAAATATTTTAGGCAATAGCTGAAGACAGCAACATTTGTAGGTTCCACACCTATGCCCTAACGGGCCGTTTCGGTATCAATATACCATTCCGAAAGGTACCAAAATGGCTCGTCTTCAGTCTTTTGAAGGGATGACATCCTTTCATTGATTGACTGTGTGTGTGTGTGTATATATATATATATATATATATATATAAACACAATATGGACCTCGTCTTGCGCTAAAGAGTATAAATATTAGCTGCTACTCCGATAAGACTCCCCTGTTAGTGGGAGTCTGGCAAAAGGTACAAAAAAGGGGGTTTATCGGAGAGCGCTGAGTTTAGTACCACCTAGTCACTTCAGTACAAATTTCTTACTGCGTAAGACACTGGTAATAATTATAACAACAATTTATTGTCCCCTACCCGAATGAAACGTTGAATCCGTTCACGGTAAAAAGTTCTTTATTTATCGCCCCCCTCTGTATATATACCCTATATATATATATATGTAGCGAGTAGTCGGCACTTGCTCTCTGCTGCAGCCTGGTGGTGCCCGGAGAGAATAATGTCATATACAGTCGAGCACCGGCACTCACTCCTTCCAAAAGAATTTCAAGGCTACTCAGAGGTGCATATTTGCAACGTTTCGGGCTTTTTTTATTAAGCCCATCGTCAGGCAGTACAGAATCAAATAAACAATGTACAACACATACCTTTATACCAGTAGCATCTCCCGCTCTCGATCCGTCCAGGTCCCTGACTTCCGCCCTCCACAGGAAGCGTGGGGCTTCAGACACTCCCACCTGCTCCCGGAGTGTGACGCGTCGTCATGGTTACCAGACTTGTCCAGCCGGGTTCTGCTGCATACAATACATACACCTGTGATCAACAAACAAAAAAATAACACTATAATACATATTTACAATAATCGGAATGTAGGGACACATCTACAACATACCACTATCTAACCACTTTCTCTTAGCTGTATGAGCAATCAAAACCTGGTGTTCATAAAAACATACTCAGGTTCAGTTGCTCATTAAGCCCCCTCGGACGCACTGTGTCTCGGATATGTATCCACTTGGATTCTAGACATAACAGTTTCTTTCCCCTGTCACCACCCCTGTGGTCATCAGGAACATGATCTATGATCATATGCTTTAGACTGGATATAGAATGATGTTATTTAAGAAAATGTTTAGCCACAGGTTGGTCATTACCCTTGCCACTTAGGGCAGCTCTTATAGCCGACCTGTGGAGTGCCATCCGTTCTTTAAAGGGTAGAATGGTTTTACCCACATAGGTCATGCCGCACGGGCACTTGATCATATAGATAACATACAAAGTACTACATGTCAAAGGATATCTTATTGTATATTTTGTGCCAATGTGTGGATGATGGAACACTTTTCCAGCTATCATATGGCTGTAAGTCGTGCAGCCAGAGCATTTGTGGCAACCATTAGGCTTGATATTAATGCCTTTTGATCTATTGACATGCTCAGTGACATCTGATCTGATAACCCAATCTCTGATATTTTTGCCTCTTTTATAACAAGATTGGATTTTAGTTCTTTTAAGGCATCTCAGATCTTTGTCATTCTGAATAATCGGCCATAAAGTGTTTGTATATATATATATATATATATATATATATATATATATATATATATATATATACATACATAATGGTGCCTCTATTTAATAAATAATGTCCATAAATATGGTGGTCCAATGTTCAGTGAAGCAACCGAAGAAACTCTTTTGATATCTTTATTTTTCAGAAAGTTGTACCAGGAATAAACAGCGATGTAAAGAAACGTCCCTATGCGTTTCATCTATACAGACTTCATCAGGGGAACAACTTTATGTCTCTGAATAGTGGCTGGTATTCAAAAAACTATGAATTAGGGATGTACTTCCTCCAAATGGAGTCCTAATTTGGAATGACTTTGGCTCCGAACACCATTATATACTTGGAAGCCGGTAACGCTAATTAAGTGTTGGTGATGTATATAAAAAATATGTGTGAAAAACCCAGTGGGTTTAAAATTTCGCTCCAGAGCCTTCCCTGCGTGTGCTCTAATGAATTATCTAGTCCAATGGTTGGGATGAGTATCAGCGCATCCAGATAATATAGCAGCGAATAAAAATGAGTCTTTTCCAAAGATCTCTGTAACCTGCAGGGAAGGTGTACCATGTTGTTTGTTGTTTTCCAATTGTATAACAGTAGCTGCAGATTCTAATCATGTCTAGGTTTGCTGATTTGAGAGAAAAAAGATCTCAACATGTAAATATTTTTTCTGATACTATGACAGAGGAAACTACCAATGTTAATATTTATGAGGAAGATGAGGATATTTATGGTGAGGTTGAACATTTACTTATAAAAGAAATGAGGACCTGGTGGGACGTGGAGATCCTAGAGAAATATATTAGAAATATAAGTGTGCAATAGATCCCAGGGGTCTGACACACTCGAGCTGGGAGCGGAGAAATAGCCACACAAACACAACGTATGGAAGAGGAAACCGGTTTATACCGGAGAAACGCATCAAGACCTCCGGTGATCCATTTGACGATTGTGGGACACTTTGCGCATACGTTGGATAACCTTACAGCCAGTTCACCTGCCACCCAGGGTCACGCCATATTTGTGCGGCTATTTCTCTGCTCCCAGCTCGAGTGTGTATAAGCGACAACGGTGCTGCCATCTGGAGGCTGATTGAAAGCGGTCCTTGCACCTGTGCAATTTCTTCAGATGCCCCTCCACACACAGCGCTCACAAGGTGTGTGGACGCTTCAGGTCCTGGAGCTTGACAGTGGGGTAAGAACCTATAAAACTGCCGCAGTGTGGTCCCCTATAACCCCTGGAGATTGGAAACTTCCCTCCAGAGACAGAGGGTTTCAACAATTGGTGACCACATATTCTACTCCAGCAATTATTTGGTGCCGTGACATTTACTTGGATAAAATTTCTGTCAACATGGTGTTGACATCAACATCAACTCCCATTTGTTTTGAAGTACTGATAATAACATCAACCACCTGGTACTGCTGGCTGCTTATTATTATACTGGGACTCTGTATATCCATGTTTTTCCAAATCTGAGCTTACTCATATGCAATTGGAAATTCCAATCCCCATATATGTGCATATTAATAGTATTGTAATTTATGGATGTAACTACTGTTGGAATTAATAATGTATGAATTTGCATAAGTGTCCCACGGATGTCATTGTGATCACCTTCTATTTCTATTCAGAAATGTATAGTTTTTTTATATTTTATTATTGTATTAATAAATGTATTGATTTTTATGACAATTGTGGGTACTCTTTACCTAGAAGGGCGCCCGTCGCGGGCATCGCGGGTACATTTATGTATGGCCGCGACGCGACCGACGCGATGCCCGCGATTTCCCATTGAAACCAATGTTAAACATGGAAATCGTGTCGGTCGCGGCCGGCCATAAATGTACCCGCGAGGCGGACACCTGTGAAGCCCGCGAGGGGACGCGTCTACCTGTGAAGGTATCCGCGTCCCCTCGCGGGGCTCGCTGCGCTCGCCACGCTTCGGGCTCGGTGGCTCGCTGCGCTCGCCACACTATTATATTCTCACACCACGCCCTAGTGGATAGTAGGGCATGAAAAGGTCGGAGGACGCGTACCGCCGCCCCTCGCGGGCTCGCTGCGCTCGCCACGCTTCGGGTTGGCGTGGATCGTGGGGTGGCGTTAAAAATTTGGGGGGACATTTAAGGGTTAATTTGGCCTATTTGGACCCAAATCGGGTCCATTGAGGCATTTAACAGTAAAATCGCGGTCAATCTGCCGTTTTAACATTGTTCCCTATGGGAAAATCGCGGTGATCGCGGTCATCGCGGGCATCGCGGCCATCCCGATTTACCCGCGATGCCCGCGATGACCGCGATTTTTACCCCCGACGACCGCGATTTCAATCGCTGGCGCCGTTCTAGGTAAAGAGTACCCAATTGTGATCCTTTTCTTATTAAGAAATACTTGTGCTTTAAAGTTGAGTGATACAGAATCACTCTTAGGAGCAGCAATATGGTTATAAATTTTAATTCAATTGAATTAATTTTCCTGTGGTGCCTTTTATTGAGTGTCCCTAACCGCGGGTTATTGCACGCCTGATTTTGTCCTATCTGTGATTTGCATTGTGTGTCTAAATGTATCACACATTTGCAATATCACAGATTGGCTATTGTATTGTGAACCAGAATAAGGGCCTAAGATCCTTAACCAGTACTGACTCTAACCTCTTGCTTTTGGTCTTGCCCAATTTATATTGTATCCAAACCTGCGGTCTCTGTCTAATTGTGTAAGCCTCTATTGCCATAGGTACTGTATAAGACCTGGCAGCATACTACAGTATGTACTGGTGTAGTGTGTACATCTAACACAGGGAATGGTGAGTGTCTGTTATAGGCAGAAGTTCCCACTAGGGCTCTAGAAGTCTTTCACAATTGTGCTGGAGTTACATAGAAAATATAATATGCAAACTGACTTTGCCTAAACTAAATGCCCTAATAAGCATACAGCTGTACATGTGTGTTCTGTTGGTAATGATGTTTGTCTTGGTTTTTGCAGAGTAATATAGGGACAGGGGTGGAACCATAAAAAAAAAATGAAAGGGGGGGGGGGGGGGGGGGGCACCATGGCAGGCAGGGGCAGATCTAGAATATTTTTCTAGGGGGTGTGTGTGTGTGTGTGTGTGTGTGTGTTATTGACCCTCCCCTCTCCATTCCTGACTCCTCCCCTTCTCATTCCCGACTCCTCCATCACAAAAATAAATGTATGACTGCATAGTAACAAGTAATAGGTGTATGTATACTGGATATAACTACCTGCTTATATGTATACTGGCTGTGGCTATAATGTATACAAAGTTTAACATTCCAACATATTTTTTAAAAAACTTCTGTGGGTAACTGTGTATAATAAGTACATGCGGCAATCTCCTACTATCATACACAGCATAGGCAGAAATTAACCAGGGACTGGCCGTGTGCGAGCACATTCCTGGTACTTCTCTATACACTGCTCTGTCCTTTCCCAGCAGAGACTGAGAGGCACCAGGTGTGTGCGGTGCACAGTGCCCTGTACCCCCACTGTACATACAACATATAGCATCGACACAAGCACCGGGCAACACACACACCCAGCATTGCGCCGCACTCCTGCACACCTCGCACACCTCGCACACCCGCAGCCAGCCAGCAACCACGGGAGGGAAGAGCCCCGTGTAGCGGTGGGGACGTGTAATCAGCAGTACTGGGTGGCACACGGCTCGGAGGTCGCAGCACGCTAGAGGCAGAGCAGGAGCACAGTGCAGCAGACAGCATCCACTTCCGGGTTCCCCGATCATCACCACTGCTTGCAGTACACCGGACAGCACGAAGGATGGAGCGAAGCTGCTGCACACCTTGCTGCTGCTTGCTGTCGGGGACGGAAGCCAGCATAAGGTGCGAGGACCCTAGGGGGGGCTACCGCCCCATTCGCCCCCCTCTGTATACGCACCTGATGGCAGGGTTAAAGAGATAGGAGTTATTTTGCATGTGCTGGAAAAATGGGAGTGGCCTTGCAATAAGGAATGGGTGGCAGGGGGAGGCAGTGGTTGATGTAAATGATGACGAAGAGAGACAGTGGGTAATGCCAAGTAGAGGGTGACACGGAGAGGCAGATGGTGACAGGTAGATGCAGTAGGGGACAGATAGGCACAGGGTGACAGGGAGAGGCCGTGGGTGATATATATGGGGGCACTGGGATAAATAGGAAAGGAGCAGAGAGATGGTGGGGGCTTCACTAGGCTCAATAAGGGGGAAACTATCACAGATTATCTGAGGAGGTTCTTACTGAGGGGCAGTTAGACAGTTATGTGGGCTAGTGGGAGTGGGAAGAAGGGAGACACTGTGCTGGGGAGTCACTGAACTGGTTGGCTGAACAGCATTGTGCCGGTTGGGGAGGGAAGACAGGGATATACTGATCTGGCAGGGTGGGAGACACTGGAATGGGGAATAAGTAATGGTCTGTTCCATCTCCCCCTCATGCCTTGGTGCCCCCCCCCCCCCAAATCCGCTACTGTATAGGCACACACCAACAGATGACTCAAACTATGAACAGTCAAGTTACTTAGTCAGTAGTGTTGGTTTATTGAAGTTTTACAAGTACAGCCATACTTACTGTCATGTCCCACGAAGTATGTGTCTTCATATGCTGTTCTGTTACTGTCATGTTATTATTGCAAAGCTTTGCATTCTTGTGAAAATTGTCCTTCCTTGTTCCTGTAGGGCTCTGATGTCATTAGCCCTGCCTTCTTCCCATCTCTATCTCATTGTATGTCTGCCATCTTAACCTTCAGTTGATTCCTGTTGAGCTCTGGCAAATTATTATCTTTTCATCTACTGTTTTTGTGCATTATTACAAGAATATCAGCTTGAAATAAACCCTCATCTGGATTCTTCACACATGCCTCTTCAGTTGAGTTGACACTGTCTGACAAAGTCTCCTGGTGTAAGTACTGGTTCACTATAGACATATACGGCCTACACACATGCCGATATTAAGGCATTTTCTAAGCGATTTTGCTTAGTTTTGCAAAGTCGCTTAGCAAATGCCCTCACATCGGAGTATGTGTGGGGGCTGTATCGGGGCGGGGCTTGACGGTGACGTCATTAAGCCCCGCCCCCATGACGGGAAATAGTAGAAATGACTGCTATCCATGGAAGGGGCGGGCTAAAATGACGCGATTGTGCCATTTTAGCTCCGCCCCCTCCTCTGAGACCCGCGGATTGCGGCATTTACATGCCGCGATTCGGGGGGCTCAGGGGAGTCCCCCAGATTCCGGGAGGGTTGCCCACCCTTCCGGGGGACCGGGAGGGGGACCCGATTTTCGGGAGACTTCCGGGAATTCCGGGAGGGTCGGCAACCCTGAGCTAAATTCTACCTGTGTGCTATCATGGCTGAAGGGAACACTGTGCAGCCTGTTCAAGATGAACACTATCTACAATCAGAAGAAGTTATGGATCTCAACTTACAGTCTAAACGCCCTGTTAAGCCTACATGGAAGGTTAAAGAGAATCTTGAAGGTAGGAAACATGAACTTTCTGCCCATATCCTAAACTTTTGGCAAAAACTACAAAGTCACATGTCCACCATCTCTCAGTATGATTGTGATGTCTCACCACTAGAGGGAGCCCTAGGTCAGCTTTGTTCAGTATATGAACTTTACACAGTGAAATGTCAAGAATATGTTCATGTTTTGAAAACGCTTAATACTCACGATGCATTAAAAGAATTGCAAGGCTTCAATCATCTCAATTTGGATCGAGACAGTTTAGTATGTGAAGTTAAGTGTAAGACAGCAGCCAGAATCGCACAATTATTGGAAACATCATCACGCATTTCTGTGTCCACCAGGCATTCAAAGCGATCATCTAAGTCACGAAGTTCAAAATATTCCATGCTAAGTGAACAACTTGTAAAGGCACGTGCCGAAGTAGAAACTGCTAAAATACAAGCCGACTTTGCAAAAAGAAAGGCAGAAATGCAAGCTAAAGCAGCACATGAAAAGGCTGAAATGGAAGCCAGAGCAGCACATGAAAAGGCTGAAATGGAAGCCAGAGCAGCACGGGAAAAGGCTGAAATGGAAGCCAGAGCAGCGCGGGAAAAGGCAGAAATAGAAGCTCTGGAGAAACAATGTGAACATGCTACAGCAATGGCACGTTTAAAGATTTTAGAACAAGCTGCCAGTGTAAGTGAAAGAGACAGCATCAATTTAAGTGAAGTGGATGCAGAGGATCCTCTTAAGCGCACAAGAGATTACGTCCTAAGCCAGAACAGTGAACCCCTGATTGCTGAAAACATTCCTAACAGGGCACAACAAAGGGACTCAGATCATTTTTCAACAAACCATGTCCAAGGTCAGTACAATACACACACCACAGTGCACCAAGGTCCAATGCCTCAAGAAGCTCCATATAGAAATGTATGGTCGCAAACCAATATGCCAGTAAGTCACCAGATCCCTGGTAACCACACAGTTTCATATGCAGCGAGACCTATGGACGTTAAACCAGCTCCTAGGCTGAATGCCTATGCACCCCCATATCTCCCTATGTCTCTTACCCAGAACACTATAAACAATACGAACAACCAAATGCAGCAGCCAGCATTTTCTTGCCCAAAGTCAGAGAAAACAGACATGTCAGACTTCGCAAGATACATGGTTCGCCGTGAACTTATTAAGACTGGCCTCACTAAGGGCCTTATTTTGGTTCATTCTTTCTGACAAAATCCTTCTTAGATGGACAAAACCATGTGCACTGCAGGGGGGCAGATATAAAATGTGCAGAGAGAATTAGATTTGGGTGAGTTATTTTGTTTCTGTGCAGGGTAAATACTGACTGCTTTATTTTTACACTGCAATATAGATCTCACTTTGAAGTAAAACCCCACCCAAATCTAATTCTCTCCGCACATGTTACATCTGCCCCACCTGCAGTGCACATGGTTTTGCCCATCTAAGAAGGATTTTGTCAGAAAGAATGAACCAAAATAAGGCCCTAAGTTTGATGATCAGCCTGAGAACTACAGAGGTTGGAAATGTGCCTTCAGGACCGCAATTAGTGACCTTGGCATTACTGCTGCTGAAGAACTAGATCTGCTGGTCACATGGCTTGGCCCACAGTCCACAGAACGTGTCAAACGACTCAGATCCGTCCACATCGCTAATCCTGCGGCGGGCCTCATTGCTGCCTGGGAAAGGCTAGAAAGGAGCTTTGGAAGTCCTGAAGCCATAGAGAATGCTTTGTTCAAACGGCTGCAGAATTTCCCAAAAATATCCGGCAAGGACAATGAGAAATTTCAAGAGCTCAGTGACCTACTCTTTGAACTCCTGCTGGCCAAGGCTGATACTCACTTACCTGGCCTCAGTTACCTGGACACAGCTCATGGGGTAAACCCAATAGTTTCCAAGCTGCCATACGGTATTCAAGAAAGGTGGACTACACTTGGGTCAAGATACAAAAGGGAAAATCAAGTCTCCTTTCCCCCATTTTCCTACTTCTGTGAGTTTGTCAAGAACATTGCAGAATCCAAGAATGACCCAAGCTTCTTCTATAGTGAGCCAAATCATTCTGGTTCGCTTTCCCCCAAGTATGATAGCCCACGTTCTAACTACAAGAACCACAGGGCGTCAGTGTCAGTGAATAAGACAGAAATCCTTTCCACACCAACATCAGCTCCTGACAAGAGCAACCAAGGTGAAGTGATCGAAAACCCTAATCGTCTGTGTCCCATACATAAGAAACCACACCCCCTCAAGAAATGCATTGGTTTCAGAAAGAAACCACTCCAGGAACGCATGGAACTTCTAAAGAAGTTTGGGGTATGTTACAGATGTTGTGCTTCCACTGAACATTTTGCTAAGGACTGTAAAACTGCTATTAAATGCACAGAATGTGACTGTGAGGACCACGTGCAGGCACTTCACCCATCTCAACTGAATCCTACACCACCTGCACATCTCCCTCCTATGCCAAGGCATGGCGGGGAGATTACAGATCAAACGGCAGGTCCCGCTACTATATCTTCTTCATGCACTAAAGTTTGTGGGGAAGGTCTTTGTGACAAGTCTTGTGCAAAGATATGTCTAGTCAATGTATACCCCAAGGGACAGCCAGAGAAGACTCTAAAGGTTTACACCATCTTGGATGACCAGAGCAATCAGTCACTCGCAAGTCCAGAACTCTTTGATCTGTTAAAATTAGAAGGAGATATTTATCCTTACACTTTGGGTACCTGTAGTGGAATTACGGAGGAATCTGGAAGAAGAGCCAGTGGACTGGTTGTAGCATCTCTCAAGGACAATCTTGAGATACCCTTACCCACACTTGTCGAGTGTAACCAGATACCATCCAACAGAGAAGAGATTCCCACACCAGAGGTCGCTCTTCATCACATTCACCTAAGGCCTATATCCAATGAAATACCGAACCTTGACGAGAATGCAAAGATCTTACTTCTGCTCGGTAGAGACATTCTCCAAGTACATAAGGTGCGTCAACATATAAATGGACCAAATAATGCTCCGTTTGCCCAACGCCTTGATCTAGGTTGGGTTATCATAGGCAATGTCTGTATGGACAAGATGAAGACGCCTACCAAGATTTCCTCATTTAAGACAAACCTCTTGCCAAATGGTCGCAGCACTCACTTTCAGCCATGCCCACATCATTACTGGGCGAAAGAGAAGCTGGGTAGCAGTAAATTACAGCATGACCATCACAATAATACCAACATAGTCCAGACTTGGGATGACAATCTTGGATTGACAGTTTTCAATTCAACAAGTGAGGATAACAAGTTAGCATATGCAAGAGAAGATAAAGAATTTCTCAAGATAATGGACAAAGATTTCACTCAAGATGATTCCAACAGCTGGGTTACACCTTTACCCTTCCGCCTGCCAAGAGTGAAACTACCAAACAATCTACAACAAACAGTTGCAGACCCTGAACATGCAGAGGAGTTTCTCATTCAGCGTGTACAACAAGAAGTATACTGTCAAGAAATTGATAAGATCACAAAGGGAGCCACCCTATCCGAGAACAGTGCACTCTTTGAACTGAACCCAGGAATGGATTGTCACAAATTGCTAAGAGTGGACGGTCGTATAGCGAAATCCAATAAGACTGGAGCTGCTTTAATTCCTTCTGAAATCTTAGACCACAATGACATCTACAGGCGCCAGTGGAAACAGGTTCAACACCTGTCCAATGTGTTTTGGTATCCCTGGAAGACAGAGTATCTACACATGCTTCAAAGTCGTCATAAATGGCAGATGTCAAAACCCAACCTCCAGATCGGTGACCTCGTTCTCTTAAAGGACAAAGAGGCTCATCGCAATGACTGGCCAATGGGACTTATCACCAAGGTTATCCCAAGCGACGATGGAAAGACTCGTAAAGTGGAAGTCAAAGTGACCAAAGGAGGTTCTGTCCGAGTTTTCTTCCGTCCAATTAGTGAATTAGTGCTTCTTCTCCCAAAGGAAGATGTCACATAAAGACGAACTTGGCTACTAGATTCAGCTAATCATAGGAAGAAATTTACTACAAACTTCCAGCTATCATACCATCGACACCTAATTATTTGGATTACAGTGTGGGTTGGTGGAAGTGTTTGCAAGTTGCGACTTCCCCAGTCTGAAGATGGGTTTGACACTTGGGACTTTAGTCACAAGATTTAGACTAAATGTTTTCTTATAATTATCTGTTATTGTTGCAGGTTCTCTTTGTTTACAGGTCTCAAGATCAATTCTGCACTTCACCAAATGACTTTATTATGTTTGAATTATCGTGAAATCTAAAGATTTCAGACGGGGAGTGTTATGTCCCACGAAGTATGTGTCTTCATATGCTGTTCTGTTACTGTCATGTTATTATTGCAAAGCTTTGCATTCTTGTGAAAATTGTCCTTCCTTGTTCCTGTAGGGCTCTGATGTCATTAGCCCTGCCTTCTTCCCATCTCTATCTCATTGTATGTCTGCCATCTTAACCTTCAGTTGATTCCTGTTGAGCTCTGGCAAATTATTATCTTTTCATCTACTGTTTTTGTGCATTATTACAAGAATATCAGCTTGAAATAAACCCTCATCTGGATTCTTCACACATGCCTCTTCAGTTGAGTTGACACTGTCTGACAAAGTCTCCTGGTGTAAGTACTGGTTCACTATAGACATACACAGATGAACTGTCTTAAAGGCCCTTACATTTACAGCCTGGTTATTGAGTCAGAACACTTACTGTTGTATACATACAAAGTGATTTTCTAAACAGTTCACCAACTGGTGAGTGTATGCTGCTTACAGGTAGTGACATGGGATGCTGCAACCGCTTTAGTGCCAGATGCACTAAGCTTCAAAAGTGATAAAATGGAGAGTGATAAAAAATACCAACCAATCAGCTCATACCTGACATTTTCACAGTCTGTGACATGGCAGGTAGGAGCTGATTGGCTGCCTGTTTATCACTCCCCATTTTATCACTTTAAAAGCTTAATGCATCTGGCCCATAGTCAGGTAATCAGTGGGGTCTGACATGCTAAACAGGAGAATTCAATCTGTCTCCAGTCATTTCTCACTACTACAGTCTTACACAGTAAGGATCTACAAGATGGCTGCAGTCACAGTGCATCAGGTTGGAGGTCAGACTTCCCTGAGTCCTAGTAAAGGAGTAGACAGGAGACATATCAGTAGTGCACTGCTTTCTAATATAACTACTCAATAGAAGATCCTCCATGTTACATAAAGATTTCATTTCAGATTTCTCATGGCAACCTGTAAGAATCGTAGGGTTAAACACATAATTAAAATGTCAACATACAGTATAACGTGACTTTCGTGAACAATTCAGTAAGAGTCCCCTCACCGTTGGCCATGGTTATTGGCAAAAGATGTCATGCCTGAGGGTTGAACTTGGGTGGTTAGGGGTTCAATCACAAGAGCTGGGTTATGAAGAAAGTTGGGATTCCTTATCAGCTTTGCCCTCATCATTTGGCAGACCTCTCAATATGGGTCCCGAAGGCATGGCTATGGATACTGGAGTAGGCAGAAACCAAAGAACCAGGAATGCAGAAAACTGAAGATACTGGAAGGCGGCACTTGGACTCTCCACTGTTGGACATCAATGGAATATTGGATGATAAGATGAACACTAGTAATGAACGCTAGTGAGAGACTCTTGAGATCACTTGGAACCGATACTGCATCGATGGTGAGTCGAAGGTGAGGCGATAGTGACTTAGGAACCCACTGGAAACAGCTGGAAGCTATAGAAAGTTTCTGGAGATTGTTTGCAACCAATAGTGCGGTGATGGTGAGATGAAAGTGACTTGGTAACCCACTGGAAATAGCAGAAAGCTATAGAGAGTCTTTCTGGAGAGAAGTTGGAACTGATGGTGCATTAATGATGATTTGATAGTGAAATGATTATGAGTAGGAGCTCACTATCCAAAATAGCTTAGAAGCAATAGGAAGGCTATGGAGATCAGCTTGGACCAATGGAGAATACACAGGTATACCTGCAGTGAACCAGGCTGTGCTATTGAGAAATAAAGCACTGGTCTGAAATACTGGATATCACAGGAGCAGGTCCAAGGATACTACTAAGGTGTAGACACCATAGCACTTGCTAGTACAGATTCAACATACTTATAGTGCTTCTTGCCAGTTGATAGGTTGTATCAAAATGAAGTCAGAATTGGTTTCACTTGGTTGGCTGTGGAAGGTCATGTGACAGTGACAGAGTCCAAGATGGCTGTGCCCATGTCTGTGTACTGGAGGGAAATCTGGCTTGGTTGTAGCAGGCCTGCGGCTATTAAGCAAGGCAGAGAATCCAGACGCTGTGAAATACCAAGACCAGAGGTCGCTGGCAGTAAAGAGGTGTACAGAACTGCCGCAAATGGAGCAGAATGGTAGGGTGTGTGAATACAACGCAGGAGTTCATTGGAAACAGTCTGCAGAGCAAGCCTAGATGGTCACTTAAAAGTTAGAAAAGAAAATGGTCTGGGTCATGAGATAAGTCTTGCAAAGTCCCTTTTCAGATGTATTTGCTGCCTTAGAAGAGACTAACAATGGCCATTACTTCATTATGTAGTTTGCAGGGGTTTCATATGTGTTAAATAATAAAGAAAATACAAAAATGTCAGAATCTGATACTTTGAAATATTTAAGTAAAGCACTGCAGCAATCCCATCATGCCAAACATATCGAGTGACGATAATGTGACATCAAAGATGCTTCAGAAGAACATAGTTCCTGTCACTGGCAGTTGTTGATAGAGACAGATAGAGTTGCTAAATGTGTCAAAATTCTGTAAATCAAAAGGGAGCTCAAAATCTGAAATGACCTCAAAAAGTGCCCAAAGCAACAAATATGACAAAGGAATTTTTTCATTGTCTTCGATGCATGAGTCACAAGAAAGACACCGAATTGACTGAAGAAAGTTGGAGCAGCTTTATTCTGTAAGGACAAGTGCAACTGCATCTGTAGAACTCCGTCACCCCTGAGTAGTGTAACTAGTTACATACAGTATGAGTAAACCTAGGTTAGTTTGAAACCAATTCTCAGCATTTCTCCCTGTTTGTTCTATTGGCAGCAGCTGTATATTAAATACTCCACAGTCTTCACAGTTCTAACACTTACTCCATATTATTCCCAATGAAGCAAAATAGAACCATGACAAGAGAAAGTCAACAAAAGAATATCCAGATCCTCTCAGGAATGTCAGCAGATGACAGAATATAAACAGAATAACATTCTACTCAATCACTGCATGTTTAAAAAAAATAAAAAGGGAGGGGTGTTTGACCATTAATTTGTACTTGTTGCTTACTAAGCTTTGGTTCTTTGCACTTACGTAAGTATTATTTGTGTGGCACGCATACCATTTTTCTGTATAAAAATATTTACTTATGTGTGCTATCAAGGAGCATTTCTTAAAATGAATCTCCACCCATAATATATATATATATATATATATATATATATATATATATATACAAATACAGGGACTCAACACTCTCCATAATGAACTAACTCACCTTAGTATACAATTAATCAAATAAATAATGGGGTTTTAGTTCATGAATTGATCAATGCATTTAAGCTTGCAGCCCATCGCCAAGGGACCCCATTTCACTGCAAGTCCTACACTAGCATTTGTTTCTCAAGAGCCTGCCAACTGCTGACACATCATAGCTAAAGTCGACATGTGCTTTTTCCTGGTTTAAAGCTCACCTGCCAAGTGCCTTATGGCTTTTAAAGATGAGGCAGTCACCTAACACAACACCTGACTTAGAATTAAAGGGGCAGCTGTAACAGGTTACAGATAAATTAGCTCATCTGGGGTGAAAGAGAAAGCTATGATCACAGTAACAAAGGTTAATAAAAATTAACCCACATATATACACACATACAGAGTACCACAACACTCGCCATCCCTGCGAATGGGGTGCAAACAGCACTCGCCATTCCCAGGTTGGGGTGAAAGTGGCCTGTGACCACATGCTCTAATACATACAAATACAGGGACTCAACACTCTCCATAATGAACTAACTCACCTTAGTATACAATTAATCAAATAAATAATGGGGTTTTAGTTCATGAATTGATCAATGCATTTAAGCTTGCAGCCCATCGCCAAGGGACCCCATTTCACTGCAAGTCCTACACTAGCATTTGTTTCTCAAGAGCCTGCCAACTGCTGACACATCATAGCTAAAGTCGACATGTGCTTTTTCCTGGTTTAAAGCTCACCTGCCAAGTGCCTTATGGCTTTTAAAGATGAGGCAGTCACCTAACACAACACCTGACTTAGAATTAAAGGGGCAGCTGTAACAGGTTACAGATAAATTAGCTCATCTGGGGTGAAAGAGAAAGCTATGATCACAGTAACAAAGGTTAATAAAAATTAACCCACATATATACACACATACAGAGTACCACAACACTCGCCATCCCTGCGAATGGGGTGCAAACAGCACTCGCCATTCCCAGGTTGGGGTGAAAGTGGCCTGTGACCACATGCTCTAATACATACAAATACAGGGACTCAACACTCTCCATAATGAACTAACTCACCTTAGTATACAATTAATCAAATAAATAATGGGGTTTTAGTTCATGAATTGATCAATGCATTTAAGCTTGCAGCCCATCGCCAAGGGACCCCATTTCACTGCAAGTCCTACACTAGCATTTGTTTCTCAAGAGCCTGCCAACTGCTGACACATCATAGCTAAAGTCGACATGTGCTTTTTCCTGGTTTAAAGCTCACCTGCCAAGTGCCTTATGGCTTTTAAAGATGAGGCAGTCACCTAACACAACACCTGACTTAGAATTAAAGGGGCAGCTGTAACAGGTTACAGATAAATTAGCTCATCTGGGGTGAAAGAGAAAGCTATGATCACAGTAACAAAGGTTAATAAAAATTAACCCACATATATACACACATACAGAGTACCACAACACTCGCCATCCCTGCGAATGGGGTGCAAACAGCACTCGCCATTCCCAGGTTGGGGTGAAAGTGGCCTGTGACCACATGCTCTAATACATACAAATACAGGGACTCAACACTCTCCATAATGAACTAACTCACCTTAGTATACAATTAATCAAATAAATAATGGGGTTTTAGTTCATGAATTGACGATGGGCTGCAAGCTTAAATGCATTGATCAATTCATGAACTAAAACCCCATTATTTATTTGATTAATTGTATACTAAGGTGAGTTAGTTCATTATGGAGAGTGTTGAGTCCCTGTATTTGTATGTATTAGAGCATGTGGTCACAGGCCACTTTCACCCCAACCTGGGAATGGCGAGTGCTGTTTGCACCCCATTCGCAGGGATGGCGAGTGTTGTGGTACTCTGTATGTGTGTATATATGTGGGTTAATTTTTATTAACCTTTGTTACTGTGATCATAGCTTTCTCTTTCACCCCAGATGAGCTAATTTATCTGTAACCTGTTACAGCTGCCCCTTTAATTCTAAGTCAGGTGTTGTGTTAGGTGACTGCCTCATCTTTAAAAGCCATAAGGCACTTGGCAGGTGAGCTTTAAACCAGGAAAAAGCACATGTCGACTTTAGCTATGATGTGTCAGCAGTTGGCAGGCTCTTGAGAAACAAATGCTAGTGTAGGACTTGCAGTGAAATGGGGTCCCTTGGCGATGGGCTGCAAGCTTAAATGCATTGATCAATTCATGAACTAAAACCCCATTATTTATTTGATTAATTGTATACTAAGGTGAGTTAGTTCATTATGGAGAGTGTTGAGTCCCTGTATTTGTATGTATTAGAGCATGTGGTCACAGGCCACTTTCACCCCAACCTGGGAATGGCGAGTGCTGTTTGCACCCCATTCGCAGGGATGGCGAGTGTTGTGGTACTCTGTATGTGTGTATATATGTGGGTTAATTTTTATTAACCTTTGTTACTGTGATCATAGCTTTCTCTTTCACCCCAGATGAGCTAATTTATCTGTAACCTGTTACAGCTGCCCCTTTAATTCTAAGTCAGGTGTTGTGTTAGGTGACTGCCTCATCTTTAAAAGCCATAAGGCACTTGGCAGGTGAGCTTTAAACCAGGAAAAAGCACATGTCGACTTTAGCTATGATGTGTCAGCAGTTGGCAGGCTCTTGAGAAACAAATGCTAGTGTAGGACTTGCAGTGAAATGGGGTCCCTTGGCGATGGGCTGCAAGCTTAAATGCATTGATCAATTCATGAACTAAAACCCCATTATTTATTTGATTAATTGTATACTAAGGTGAGTTAGTTCATTATGGAGAGTGTTGAGTCCCTGTATTTGTATGTATTAGAGCATGTGGTCACAGGCCACTTTCACCCCAACCTGGGAATGGCGAGTGCTGTTTGCACCCCATTCGCAGGGATGGCGAGTGTTGTGGTACTCTGTATGTGTGTATATATATATATATATATATATATTAATATTTAGTTGAAGTCATCCGGGCAGGGGTATAATACCATGGTCACTGCGTGAGTACATACATTCACCTCTGTGGCATATCCAGGCAGCAGGTGTAGCAAACAATGGAATGCTGAGATATCCTGCAGGCAGATTACCATCATGTCTGTCAGCCAAGGCATGCTCACTGTCATGAAGATGAGTTGGGATGCTACAGTATTGTAAACAGGAGTGTGAGAGGTAGGTACAGTACAATTTGGTTATAACTCACCTCTCTGAATATTACACAATTAGAGTATGTAAAGTTCTCTGTGTGAAAGCGATATTTTAAAGTTAATGGGGGAGATGCTCTAATGCCCGCAGACCGGGGCAGCGCTATGGAGGGAATTGCCAGCTTTTGCTGGTGATAGCCTGTAGAAGCCTATGGGCTTCTCTCCGTAGCGATGTGTGAGTGATCCATGATGGATAATCTCCCAGCATGCCCCACAGCCAGCTCCATCACTTTGTTCATGCGCAGAGGGACTCCTGGGTCTCAGCCCCGGATATCCGGGTACGGCGACACATCTAAAAGGACAGCTCTTATCGCAAGAGTAGTCCTTTGCTTTACTAAGTGCATATGTTAGCCGCAAATATTATGTATCACACAAATGTATGTAGGAGGGAGCGCAGCAGGAATCTCTGTTCCGTGCTGCGATCCCTCCTGTACCGCCGCTGGCCACCTCCCCCATAGGTTTCTATGGGGGATGCAAAGCTGCTCAATGTATCAACATCGGGCAGCAGCGCTTCGCATCCATGGGCCACCACTATTCTAGATGGCGATAGCCCATTGTAGCCTATGGGCTACACTTCACTGCTGCCGGGGCAGTGCAGTCAGTGAGGGGGGGGTCAGCGCTGACAGTGCATGCGCAGACCCCCGGCGCCCGGCTCAGCTTATCTCATAGACGGGCTCCTTTCGGAGCTTTGTCACTGCGCATTTTGGATGCTACATCCTGCTGATAGGATCTCATTTTACAATGCGATCCTGGGTGGTAATATTTCGACAGCTGTGACGGGCCTTAGGTCGACACCTGAAATAGGTCAACATGGCTAAGGTTGACAGGGTTGGAATGTTGACGCAGACATTAGGTCGACAATGCGTTCGGCACACTAGTCTATTCTCTCTCCATGTCCTAGTGGATGGTAGGGCATGATATACTGCCTGTCGGCATGCATCAAAAAATGTGAAAAACTCATGTCGACCTTGTCATTGTCGACCTAATGCGTGTGTTGACCTACCAACCCTGTCGAGCTTAGCAATTTCAGGGGACTCGTGCATCGATAGGGTGTCTATGTCGACAATGTGGACATTCAGGACAAAAAAAGTGAAAAACCCATGTCAACCTTTTGACTGTCGACCTATTTGAGGTGCCGACCTAAGCCATGTCGACATTTTGTGGTTGACCTAATGCATGTCATCTTTTGGTGGGTCGACCCAATGACCCATACCCAGTATGAGTGCCAAACTGAGGGGTGTGGGCCTGTCAAAGACAGAGCAGGGGTCACTGTGTTCTTGTCTAAACCAAGGTACATGCCCCTGTTATATGCACCCCGCAGGACATTGTGCTTGTAGCTGTCGCCCACTCTTTCTCCCTGTCTCACTCTGCCTCCTTCTGCCTTACATTGTCACCCTCTTCCTCTCCCTATCATCCACTGCCATTTTGCATATTGTGAACTTGAGTTCTAGTGGAAGACGGGGACCTCAATTATATTTTTGCACCTGGGCCCACAACCCACAAGCACTGCCAAAGTGTGTACCCAACATGCTGCGTTAACTTTATTTGCACCAACCTGTGTTGAAGAAATACACGGTGAGTTCTGCATGACTAGTGAACAGTTTAATGACATCACATCTGCACTTGCGGGACAATTGGTTACCTTTGCTTGATCGGGTGCAACTTAAGGCAGACTGAAACATATGGGTAAATGGTTCCTAAAGGTTACCACACAGTTGCTCTTTGAAAATCGAATATCCCCACTGTTTAGCTAATCTTGGCTGCCTTTGCAATGACACGCTGTTTTATTAAGGCATTGACATTCCCCTCCACTGGGAACGAAGCAAAGCCTCTGACACAGACCAGACAAGTGTCCAGCTTTAGCCAACTAAACATTCTCAGGCCAAGGCAGAATGGGAGGAATTATCATACCTCTACATCCAGCCTGGCTGCTCCATTCTGCAACATGTGGTTTTATTTTAACTCATATGAGAACTGAGGGACCTTGTCCGTCAGATCAGATGAAGAGCAAAAGCCAAGGAGGGCAGTTTGTGTGACAGAGCAGAGAGTCCTCAGAGAGTTGTGTTGGGGCAGATAACTTTAAAAGATGACCTTCAGACCCTGCCCATTGCATAACCTATCAACTGTAATACAAGCTGAAGGGTTTCTGTTTAAACATGACTTTGGGATGACTGAAAACAGACAGATTTCTTCCATATTGGTGTATTGCTCTCTGTCTTATGTACAGTGTGTTGGGAAATTGTGTTACTGGGCACTCTATGACCTTGTGTATGGTATCACAGTACAGATGCAGGTGGAGAAGATAACAAGTATCCAATGGGGCGCCAGATGTGAGACCGCTGTACCAAGCTGCAGTACAATGGACGGGGTTGTCACTCCCGTACAATAGTAACAAAAAAATGGGGTGGGTGGTGTGACTGCGCTCAGTAGTAGTATAACGATGTGATGCCACAATTATTATATTAAAAACATAATATTTAATAAAAAGTAGATATATAAAATCAATGACTTAGACATGTAACACTAAAATGTTTAACAAATGTACTGTATAAAGTGACTGTAGCTTGGATATTCTTATAGGGAATTGTATAGTCACCGTTTGGTCATCCGACCTGTAGTTTATGGGTGTCCGTTCCTATGATGCTTCATATGTATTTCGATATCCTTGGGAGCAATGAGCAATGTTTGTCCTGTCGCTTGATGTAGAATTCAACCTCCTTTACTTATTTAGCCTGGAGGGTATATGGCACACTCCCTTGGAGATAGAAAGGGGTTCTCAACCGGGTCGTCCCCTAGGAAAACCTGCAAATGAAGTATGGAGGCTGGTCCGGATACTAAGGTACAAAAAGGGTGACTGGATAGCTGAGTTAGTGTCACAAGGTCACTGCTGGATTCACCGACGCGTTTCAAGGTGATAAAGTTGCACCCCCTGCAAGTAAAGAATGCTGCCTGGCTAGAATTGTGGCCCACACCACACACATTGCACCCATTTTTAAAACTTACCTGCCCAGATTCCCACAGTGAAGGCAGCAGCACTGCCAGATTCACCCAAAAAAGGCCGCTGCCCCATTTTTTCAGAGGTTTGTGCAAGCAGTAGAGGATAAGTGCTCTAGTACTCAGACGCCACTGCGATGCACGCTGGGGTGCTGCGATTGGAAGAGAGGAAGGGGCCCGAACAGAGGAGGCTGTACCCGGCCTTCCCCTCTCCTAAAGTGCTGCTGCTGGTAAAAAGAAAGGGAATGGGATCATTGGATAGACAGTAACTAGGTCGACAAGCATTAGGTCGACATGCATGAAGGTCGACATGACTGAAGGTCAAAATAACTGAAGGTTGACATGAGATAGGTCAACAGGTCATTAGGTCGACACAAGCATTAGGTTGACATGGGGAAGGTTGACAGTAAAAAGGACGACATGGGGGTTTTGCACTTTTTTTGTCCCGAATTTCAACACAGTCGACATGTAAAATGAAACGTAGCACTGCTTCGCTCGCAGTGCTTCGGGCACGGTGCCTCGCTAAGCTCAGTACACTATTTTATTCTCCCACCACGTCCTAGTGGATTGTTGGGCATGAAATGCCGCCTGTCGGCACATGTCAGCTAAAAAAAAAAAAGTGAAAACCCCCATGTAGATCTTTTGACTGTCGACTTTCCTCATGTCAACCTAATGCTTGTGTCGACCTAATGACCTGTCGACTTAACCCATGTTGACCTTTAGTCATGTCGACATTCATGCCACAATTCTTTGTAGTATTAAATCAAATACTTTAAAGATTCACACTTTATAGTTCTGATTTTCTAGGGGACCCTGCAAGCCAATAAAATGCACAAACTCCAAAAAACATGCACTTTAGTATGCAGAATTTGTTTCACAGCATTCTTGAATCTGTCATATTTCTGAAACCAGGAAAAAAAAATTACATTTCCACATTTTGAAACGAGTTGTTTATACTCCTGCTAGAACTGAAGAAATAATCCACGTGAAAGCTGTCATGTAATAATGATGCGGTAATTACCTTTGTTATCATTATTAATATAGCGAAGCCCTGACACTTATCCTGTACTACCACCACAGGATGCAATATTCAATTAATTCTTGCAAGTGCTATCCATCCTCTCCACTAATTACTTAAACAACAGCCCAACACATTAGCGTTAAATATTGTCATTTTTTTCCACTGTCACACAAGAAATATCTCATTTAAATGAAGATGAGAAGAAATAAAACAGCTTTTACAGGTTATTTGATAAAGTTTGACATTTATTTAGATAGTATGAATATCCTGTGCTTTCTGGGAGAGGGTGTTTTGTCATATTTCACTAGAGGGGTGATATATAATAAGGAACGGTTCAGATAAACACCAGTGGGAATTGAGAATTCTATATCACCTCTGGCTATGAGAAACAGTTTCTATTTTCAACTTGGCTCCCCCCCCCTTGTTGATTCATGTCACTGCAACAGTTTTTTTATGAAACGTTAACCAGAAAATAATACAGGGAGAAGTGTTTTAGCAAAGTAGATAATATTTAATTAGATGTTTCAATGTCAGATGCGGAATACTGGAGAGGAGGGGGGGGGGGGATAAAAAGCCTGATTATTATCTTCAGAAATATCTCTAATATCTGCTATATCTTGAGGCAAAAATATACTTTACAAATATTTCAGCATTTGAATAGAAAGTTTGGAAATTGATTAGAATTTTTTTATTTTTTTTTCTGGGAGGGAAAATAATACCAATAGTTCCAAGGAAAAAAATGTAATACCACAATAAAGTTTATAAAAATTTTATTTTTGGTTTCTATGTTATTTCTCTAACTGAAAATAAAGGGCGGGGACATAAAGTTCGGTACTTGTTTCCTAGCACGGCGCCAGCGATAAAGATTGTATCCATCGGGACCCCCCGAAATTGCATTGATCGCATTGCATGCAACCAAATCGCATGCGATGCGATCGACGCGATTCATTGGAATCAATGTAAAATGGTCCCTGAGACCCGATCTTACATTGGCCCCAATGTTAAATGGCCCCCAGACCCCAATTTTTATTGTTTCCCTACCCTGATGGGTCAAATGCCCCTCCATTGTTAACGCCACCCCACGATCAACGCCAACCCGAAGCGTGGCGAGCGCAGCGAGCCCGCGAGGGGCGTCGGTACACGTCCTCCGACCTTTTCATACCCCCACTATCCACGTCGGCGTGGAGTTGATATTATGTAGTGTGGCGAGCGCAGCGAGCCACCGAGCCCGAAGCGTGGCGAGGGGATGCGCATAACTTCACAAGTATTACGCGTCCCCTTGCTACGCTCACCACGCTTCCGACTTGGTGCTTTTTTAATTGTCGGGGAAAAGGCTAAAAATATCCCTGAAATCGCGTCGGTCGCGTCCATCGCATAACCTTAACTTAAGGTATGCAATCACCTACGACGGGCGCCGTGCTAGGAAACAAGTACCTAAAGTTCTATTGAGTTCGTATGCTACTATTTTTCACATGCAATTAAGTGTTACTTCTTGAATTTCTTTGTCTCAATTTGGGGCGACAAAATCATTTAAGAATGTTTAATATTAATAATATATTACAGGACCCCACAGAGTGCAGGTCTCCTCACAAAATCAAAAGTGAAATAATTAGCTCCAACTGTTACTCTTTTAAAATATGTAATGAATGCACCTGTGCACCTGCAGGGTATACAAACTCCGCACAGTTAGGGCCATGGTGGGAATCAAACCCATGTCCTCAGTGTTGTGAGGCAGTAATGCTAACCATTACACCATCCATACTGCATCCATAATAGCCATCCCCTTACAACTAGATCCACAGAAGCTCTGCTACCCTTTATGCCTGGGTCGCTGAACACAAGTATTTCAGTGTCAGCATCAGATTGGCCGGAGGATCTCCACCACCTGCACTGCTGGAGCCTCCATCAACACAAGACACTAGAAATTAATGATTACATGGCTCTCAGTGATGGGCTCCTTGATGTGAAACATGCCTGCCAGCTACACATCTAGTCATGTCTGCAAGCACTGCATTGTGCAATACTATGAGCAGTTGTCCATATTCTCCCTTAACCTCCCTGGTGGCGAAAATGTGTCTTCCTTAAGGAATGCAAACATTCTAATTGTACACAATGATGAAAAGGTTTGTAGCTGATATTTGCCTGAATCAAACACATGAACGTAAATGACATTGATCTGAAAGTCTGAAATATTGCAGGGAAATATTAACCTAATAATGTTTCCCTGTCTTTATTATCTATTTTCTATGCTCTATCTTTCGCTAGAGATATTTCTGTTAGAAAATGTAATAACCATGGGAGTCATTTAGATGTGGTTGGAGTCGCATCGTCCACAGCAAAATGTTTATTGTCAGCACTTTGCACATGTGCAGGACCTGCTCAGCACGTACGTTAATGGGTCCCATGACGATGAACAGAAAATGGTATCAGACTGTCGGCCATTGACAGTACTGTATGATTCCGTTTGAGGGGAGGGAGAAGGCGGTTACAGCCTCTGTTACACGGCAGGGAAGAGGCCAGGATCTCCTTCAGAGGGTGGAGATATACTGGCCTCTAGGTAGCAGTTGCAAAAGCTGGTTTGCATAAATTAACAGCTGGATAAGGCAACTGTAGACATAGATTACGGCAACTGGATGGAATTTGTATGTGTTTAGCACAGTGGTTCCAAACTGTGTGCCGTGGCACTCTGGGGTTAGGGTCTTGAGAGACTAGTAGGGGTGCCCTGGGTTGGTGGTCCAGGACCATTCAAGTTATTTATGTCCATTATAATAGTAAAATTGTGGACAAACAGAAGTGAATCCTGTCCATTACCACATAACTGATCCTAAGGATGAGCTATTAACAAAATTTATTTAACTTAATATTTGTTTCTGACTTTCTCAATAAGAAACCTTTAGCTTAGGGGTGCCAAGAAAACATTTCTGATGCAACGGGGTGCCTTGATTGAAAAACTTTGGGAACCCTTAGTTTAGCAGATTCTTCATCTCAGACACAGCACTACTGCAATGATCCAGCAGAGGTCACTAGTCATAGAATCTTGCTGTTTAGAGCAAACTGTGGAGGTCCAAGGTGAAGAATCTTAATGAATGGGGGAAGGTGGATTGTACAGTATAAACCCTTTTTCCCCCTCTCTTCAAAAGCTGGAAAACCATAAATGCTTACCATCTGTATTTGTTAAATGTATTAACAGTTGGTACAGAGAGGTGAAAATGTTGTTCAGACTGTATTCAGTAGACTCAAATTAATTCATTTTCTTCATAAATTTAATGGAAAATTGAAAAGAAATGTCTGTTTTATGCATTTCACATAACTACTATGGTGTGGAGGGAGAATATAATAGTGTACCGAGCGCAACAAGGCACCATGCGAGGGACGCCGTACACTTAGGACGGTGTCCATACTGACCTATGTCGACATAAACACCCAAAAATATGAAAAATTCATGTCAACCTTTTCCATATCGACCTTTTGACCCTGTCGACTTTTTTTGTGTCTGTTGACCTTTTGACCTTTTGACTGTCAACCTATAGTGCTCGACCTTATAACTGTTGATCTAGACATTGTAGATCTAAAATACCATAACCCCCCCCCATACATACATACATACATACATACATACATACATACATACATACATTATAATTTTTCCACTTCTATGCTCATTGTCAGGGATTACATACTTGTTGCAAGGGGTTATTATTATTATCCTTTATTTATATGGCGCCACAAGGGTTCTGCAGCGCCCAGTTACAGAGTACACATAATCAAACTAGAAAACAGTGACTTACAGTTGAAGACAATACAGGACAAATACAGGTTAAATGATTATAGGAACATCAGCCAATTGCTGCAACATAAGTAACCAGGTGACAGCAAACAGCATGCTTTGGTGCAGTCAAAGACTCCTGAAGTAAGAAAGGATAAGCACATGAGGTAAGAGGTCCCTGTTCGTGAGAGCTTACATTCTAAAGAGGGGGGGCAGACAGACAAGGGTGACACCGGAGGGGTAGATAGGGCGAGGTACAGAAGGTTAGAAGGACAGTTTGCTGAGTTTGGTGAAGAAGTGGGTCTTAAGAGCCCGTTTGACGATCTGTATAGAAGTGGAGAATCTGAGGGAGAGGTACAGAATTCCAGTGTAAGGGAGCAGCACGTGAAAAATCTTGGAGGTAGGAGTGGGAGGAGGTAATAAGTCGGCAGGAGAGCCGACGGTTGTAAAGGTGCCCATACACGCTCCGATGCGGCAGTGTCCGTTTTGAGATGCACGCTCCCGCGGGATCGCATCGTACAGTACAAAAAGTATGTGCTGCACATACTTTTTGTACATGCTTTTCATCGCATCGCATTGCATGCACGAGGCATGCACAAGGCATGCAATGCGATACCTGCCATTTAAGTACGAAATGGATGCCCGCATCAGAGCGTGTATAGGCACCTTAAGCCGAGCGAAGGGGACATGTGGGAGTGTAAATGGATATAAGGTCAGAGATGTAAATGGGAGTGGGTGACGGCTTTGTAAGCGAGTGTAAGAAGTTTGAATTGAATTCTGAAAGGGAAGCCAGTGAAGGGCTTGTAGAAGAGGGGAGGTGGAGGTAGTGCATTTCGTGAGGAAGATGAGCTGGACTGCAGCATACATTGGAGTGGAGACAGGCATTTGTCAGGGATGCCAGTTAGGAGGAGATTGCAGTAGTCCAGCCTGGATATGATCAGTCAATGGATAATGGTCCTAGTGGCATCCTGAGTGAGAAAAGGTCTAATTCTGGAAATAATTTTAAGATGAAAATGGCAGGTTTGTGAGAGGTGCTGAATATGTGGTTTGAAGGAGAGAGAGGAGTCAATGATTACTCCGACAGCTTACTTGGGAGCTAGAGGTGATAGTCGTGCCATCAATAGATAATGAGATTGTAGGAGGATGGGAAGATGATGGGAAGATGGGAAGATGAGGGTGGGAAGATGATCATCTCAGTCTTGAACATGTTAAGTTTGAGAAAGCACTGGGACATCCAGGAAGAGAAAGCAGAGAGACAGTTGGATATTGGAGAGTGAGGAAAGCGGGGGAAAGGTCAGGGGATGAAAGGTAGATTTAAGTATCATCAGCATAGAGATGATATTGGAAGTCAAAAGAACTAACGAGCTCACCTAATGAGGATGTATAGAGAGAGAAAAGGAGAGGACCAAGAACAGAACCATGTGGGACACTAACAGTTAGTGGAAGTGGAGGGGAGGTAGTGTTATGAGAGGATACAGAGAATGAATGATCAGAGAGGTAGGAGAACAGCCAGGAGAGAGCAGTATCACGCAGACCAAGGGAGTGAAGGATTCGGAGAAGGAGAGGGTGGTCCACAGTGTCAAATGCAGAATTTTGTGAGGGCAGTTTCAGTGGAGTGGAGAGAATGGAAGCCAGATTGGAATGGGTCAAGCAGAGAGTGGGAGGAAAGAAAGTCAGTGAGGCGGTTGTAGACAATATGCTCAAGAAGTTTGGAGGTAAAATGGAGGAGAGAAATGGGTCGGTAGTTGGAGACGATGTTAGGATCAAGGGTAGATTTTTTTAAGAATAGGGGAGACAATAGAATGCTTGAAGGCAGAGGGGACAGTGCCTGACGAGAGGGAGAGATTGAGAAGGTGTGCAAGATGGGAACAGGCAGAAGGAGAGAGGTAACAGTGGAAGTGGGAGGGGATAGGATCGAGTGGGGAGGTGGGGGTGGGGGAGGAATGGATGAGCCATAACTTCCTCACACGATACATGGGAGAAAGATGTTAGAGTTGGTGAGAGGGAAGGGGAGGGGTGGTAAGGGATAGGAGGTGGCTGGTTGCTGGCGATCTGGTGGGATAAAATGTCTTGACGTATGGAGTAAATGTTGGATGCGAAATAAGTGGCAAAGTCAAGAGCAGACAGTGAGGAAGGGAGAGGAGGTGGTGGTGGGCAGAGGAGGGAGTTGACAGTGGCAAAAAGGTGTCGGTGGTTGGAAGACTGGGAGGAGATGACAATTTTGAAGTAAGATGCTTTAGCGAGGGAAAGGGCAGCACCAAAGGATGAGAGCATAAGTTTGAAGTCGTGATTTCCTCCTTTGTCGCTCAGCAGTGCGTGAGCATTTTTTAAGATATCTGGTGCATTTGGTATGCCATAGTTGAGGTCTTGATTTGCGAGGGTGAATTGTGGTTGGTGGGGTGACAATTGTCAAGTGCAGAGGTAAGGGATGAATTGTATAGGTAAGTGGCTTGTTCAGGGCATGAGAGAGAGAGAGAGAATAGGAGAGAGAATAGAATCAACTTTTTGGCCATGTATGCTTGCGTAAACTAGGAATATTTTGTGGATTACAGTGCAGCATCAAGCAGGGATGAAATGGGGGGGGGGGGGGGCATTACATACATTCCATTGAGACATTATACACATTACATTGAGAGCATTAAGACATTACTTTCTGAGATCACATGCCCGCCGAGCTGCACAGCGCCTAGGCAGCCATCAGCGGCGCCACTGGTCATTGCAGCAGCCAGGTAGGTAGCAATATAAGCAGGGACAGTACAGTTATCACCCTGGGAATACATACCCGCCGAGCTGCACAGCGCCTAGGCAGCCATCAGCGGCGCCACTGATAGTTGCACCAGCCAGGTAGGGAATAATACAAGCAGAGACAGTACACTTATCACACAGGGAACAAATACCCGCCAAGCTGCACAGCGCCTAGGCAGCCATCTGCAGCGCCACTGGTCATTGCAGCAGCAAGGTAGGTAACACTATGAGCAAAGACAGCACAGTTGTAGCAGGGACAGTACAGTTATCACACAGGAGACACAGGATACATATTGCTGAGTGCACAGTTCCTAGGCATCCATTTTTGGCGCCATCTTGAAGACCTCAACAGGCCATCCTCCACAGGCAGCGGCCAGGGGGGGGGGGGAGAGAGAGACTCAATGAGGCTGGGGGGCAGAGAGTCAGTGAGGCCAGGGGCCTGGGAGAGTCAGTGAGGCCTGTGGCTGAAGTTAGGCCCTCTCTGGCCCAATTTCTGGAGCTATATCTTCTCCCGGGCAGCTGAGATCACCCAGAGATCTGAGGGGCCGGATGGGCTTCCCAGTCCATCTTAGGGCTTTTAGCCAGGGCCTGCTTGCCTGGAGTCTCCGCTGCAGTGCTGGGCTGGGATCATCCACTGTAGGCCAGGATCCTCCTCTGTAGACCTGGATCCTCCACTGGGGCCAGGATTCCCTCTCTGCTTTGGCGGTGTGGTGGCCGGGGGTCCTGCTGGCATGAGGGACCAGCAGTGGGTCCTCATGCCGGTGGTATCGCATCACTGGTCATCATCCTGGGTACCGTGGCTGTGGGCGCTGTCCATCTCCCCCTCCATACTCTCCAGCCGGGGGACGCTGTGACCAGCGCCGGGGGAACCAGCGCCAGGGGAACACAGCGCTCCTCCACGCTTTCCATCTCCCCCGTCCCCCTGCCGCTCCCCCTGCCACCCACGCCACCCGCGCCTTCTCCATGGGCCGGGGATGGGAGCTTCATGGATGGAACATCGGAGCTGTCCTGTATGCGACTATCCCCGGCCCCACTGGAAGTCAAGAAGAAGTGAGTCAAATAGGAAGGACAAGGATGAGGTGTCAATAGCCTAAATGTTACATTTGGTGATGGTAGGCTTAGGAGGTAGAGATGGGGAAGCAGAGAGAAATAAGGTAAAGGAGAGCAGGTGGTGGTCAGAGAGGGGAAAAGGGGAGTTGCAGAAATCAGAAATATCACAACGATGAGAGAAAACCAGATCCAATGAGTTCCCATTGGGAGGGTGATGTGGTCCACTGGGAAGTGAAGATGTGAGATTATGGAGTTTAGAGGCAGGTGATTTTGAGGGGTTATCAATAGGGATGTTGAAATCACCTAAGATAATAGAGGGAATGTCAGAAGAGAGGAAGCCAGGAAGCAAAGTTGTTGAGGAATTTGGAGGGCATGCCAGGGGGACGGTAAATGACAGCAACTCAAAGATTGGCAGGTTAGTAGAGGCATATAGCATGGACCTCAAATGTAGAGAATGTAAGGGATGGTTCTGGAGGAATGAGTTGATAGGCGTAGCTAGAGGGTAAAAGGGCCCCAACACCACCACCATGGTGACCTCCAGGTCAAGGTGTGTGAGAATGTGAGGCCCCCAGCAGAGAGAGCAGCAGGAGAAGTAGTGTCAGAGTAGGTTATCCAGGTTTTAGCAATGTCTAGGAGATGCTGGGAGTTGGAAATGCAAAGGTCATGAGTGGGAACCAATTTGTTGCAAACAGATCTGGCATTCCAGAGGGCACAGGATAGGGGGTATGAGTTAGTGGTTGGATGTGAATGAGATTATCAGGATTGATATAGCGTTGAGGTGATATTAATTTAGAAGGCAGAAATGTAGAGGGTGTAGTGATTGTGCTGACTCCTGGGCTAGGAAGGGAAACTGGGATGAATGAGGGAGCAAGGCTGAGTGGTGGTATAGAGGACCCGTGAGTGCAAGTGGGGTAACAGGAGAGGAGGGGAAGGGTAACAAAGGGGAGGATGTGGGACAGAGGAGAGGGGGAGAGGAGATGTAGGAGACTAGGAAAGAAGACTAGAGGTGGTACCAGGGGGCAAAGTAAAGGATTAGGTAGAAAAGGAGTGTTGGGGGGTGTTGTTAGGCAGGACATACAGTAGTGTGGATAAGGTAAATAGGGTTTGAGAATGGAAAAGAGGAGTGGTGGCAGAATGAGAGCTAGAGCAGCAGAATTGCAGGTAATAATACCAATGTAATTCCCTGGTCAATAGTAAAGCAATTATTTGAGATGAAAGTAGAAATGTGATACAGTGTTTGTCGATGCAAACACCAACCTTTCTAACCCAGTGGATTACCATGTCAAACAAATGATAGCATTACAAACAACATTTAAACATGAGTTGGTTGTATAATGAGGTGAATGGTGAGGAGTGGACTCACATTTGTTAAAGTTGGTCTATAGTTTTCTGAGTTTTGATAGAGTGGTCACCTTCAGTTTCACTTCGGTGTAACGCTGTAGTTATGATTCCTTTTTCCCACTTTAATAACAGCCCACTTCAATTTATGCCCACAGTTAAACTATGGCCACAGCTTATCTGGCCACAGCCGTATGCAATGAGAACTAAAATACTCTAACAATGCATGCTCATTGCCAAGGGTTACATGCTTGTTGCCAGGGGTTACATAATAATTGGCAGAGGTTACATGCTCTTTGCCAGGGATTAAATGCTTGCAGATGAGCAATCATTCCCAGAATCTGTCCCTTATGGGTAATGCTGTGCATGCCCTGCTTACCTTACAGGTACTAAAGGTCCAGTATTACCTCTAGCATAAGTCTCCTCCAAGGTGGTGACCATTTTTGATGAGCCAATTCAGCCAGACAGCCTGCTTGGGTTGCGGTGGTATTGTTACGCCACTATTTCGACTCATCATGTCTGACCCTGTAGAGAGTGAGCACATGACCACAACTTCTGATGAGTTCAGTGTATTCAAAACATCAAATAAAACTTATTCTGTGAAAAAGTTATTAATAGTGAACATAAATACACATTTTATTCTCCTAATTAGATAGAAAATGTAAAAAAGGATTACAAAAAAAAAGCTTTAACCATTTTTAATAGGTGTCTTCTTTTTAACAGGTAAGGTGTGGTAGATTAGAGGCAAGATAATTAGTTCCACTTAATACAGGAAAATTATTTTAGGAGATTTACCTATATATCTTTATAATTTGCTGTATCCTATTATTAACATCATGTTATTGACAATAGCAGCCAATTGTCATAAACAAGAGAAGTCTCTAGTTCTGAAGAAAAAAAATTTTTTTTGGTACTTGTGTATCACATTGGCATGCGATGCGATGCAACACGATTTCCCATTGAGTCCCATGTTAAATGGCACCCCCAGACCCGATTTTTAATTGTATACCCACCCTGATGGGTAATAAGGTACTTGTATAGTTTCACGGTGCCAGCATGGCGCCGTGCTACTTCCGGGTGTACGCTCGCCACTAAATATGTCAAATAAAGTAACTTAACTCCATGCCAACATGGATAGTTCATGCCTCCACTATCCATGTTGGCATGGAGTTGATTTTAAATAGCGTGGCGAGCGTAGCGAGCCACCGAGCCCGCAGCGTGGGCGAGCTGGCGCCGTGAAACTACACAAGTACCGGTAATAAATATGTAAAATGCCCCCACATTGTTAACGGTCCCCCACTATCAACGTGAACCCGAAGTGTGGCGAGCGCAGCGAGCCCGCGAGGGGTGGCGGTACACGTCCTCCGACCTTTTCATACCCCCACTATCCACGTCGGTGTGGAGTTATAAAGTGTGACAAGCGCAGCGAGCCACCGAGCCCGAAGCGTGGCTAGCGCAGCGAGCCCCGCGAGGGGACACGCATTACTTAACAGGTATACGCGTTCCCTCGCGGGGTCCACGCTTCGGGCTCGGTGGCTCGCTGCGCTCGTCACACTTTATAGAATCAACTTCATGCCAACGTGGATAGTGGGGGTATGAAAAGGTCAGAGGACGCGTACCACCGCCCCTCGTGGGCTCGCTGCGCTCGCCATGCTTCGGGTTGCCGTTCATAGTGGGGTGGCGTTAACAATGGGGGGGCATTTCACATACTCATGACCCATGAGGGTGGGTATACAATAAAAAATCGGGTCTGGGGGGCATTTAACATGGCAATAAGGCATCTGGGTGCCTGTACAATTAGAAATCGGGTAAAACCGCGTCGAATCGCATCAGGATTTTTCATCGTACAATGCCCTGCGATGGAAATCAGGGGCGCCGTGATAATACACAAGTACCTTATTTTTATTCTGGCTCTACACATCTCCCCATTTTTCTTTTTAAAATGAAAAGTTGATATTAATTTGAGTAAAACACACTATTTGTATTGACCTAGCGGAATAATGCAGTGTCACCAGGCAGTGGCTTAACAAGGTATTTGTAGGCTGACAGCAAAAGTTTGTAAGGGACACTACATACCAACCAATAACGGTTAAATGTGTATACAGTAGCATATGTAACTTACACAAGAAAAGTGGCCCCATTGCAGCTACAGACCGTGCACATATAGTAGTAATGCCCTTGCCAGCAGGGGTTTACAATACCCAGGTAGAAATAATTTATATTTTAGGATGGAAGCTGAAGATGGATATTCAAGATGTTCCAGGCTTCAATGAGATAGGGCCATTTTAATGTATAGGCATACTGGGCCCGTCTCTCCTTGGCTCACCTGGCTAATAAAGTCATCCAAATCCCTGGCTCCAGCATCCAGCATGTCCCATCGTGGGCTCCCTTCCTTTCAAGGCACCGGGCGCTCATGCCACCAGTTACCCGGCAGCTCTCACTCCTTGGTCAAGGGCAGAGCAGAGGATCATTCTTCCCTCCTCCATGTACCTTCCTCGCCACCTTCCTTGCGCTTTTGGAATGTGCAACAGCTGCGCCAGTGCTGTTCGCCTGCCTATCTGGCAGCTCGGTATTTGCCACACGGGCCCTATTTCTTTCCGGGCCCGGGACTCAAGTACCCCTAGACCCGCCCTGATGGCGACCCTGGTTGTGGCACCCTGGGCTGCCTCATGAAACTTCCAGTGGTGCCTTGAATTGTTGGTCCAGGACCAATTCAAATTATTTAAGGTCAATGTAACAGGAAAAACTATGCTTGTGTTAGGGACACGGGAGATCTCGCCAACCCTAACTCCGTTGTCACCTCTTGGAGTTGGCGGATGCGTGCTAAGCTAACCTTCACCAATAATAGCCGCGTTCGTGGGAGCCCGTTAGTCAGGCTCCCACCCCGATGCCACCTGGTCTTACTAGTGACAACGCAGCCGCCGAGGCCAGAGGTAAACAAGGGGAAAGCTACCTAAACAACCGAGAGGCGAGAACTACCCTGCCCTACGGAGGAGGGTGCCAGCGGATAGCACTCTAAGCTGGATCCCGCTATGCCAATGTTGCTGGCAACGGGTAAGACAATACACAGTAGCCAAACTGACAGGTGTAACAATACACAAGGTATACCCAATAAGATAATGCTAACAGGTGTAACAATACACAGTATGATGACACAATACGTACTGCTGACGGGTGTAACAATACACAGTATGCTGACACAATAAGTACTGCTGACGGGTGTAACAATACACAATATGCTGACACAATAAGTACTGCTGACGGGTGTAACAATACACAGTATGATGACACAAAGAACTTGATAAGTAAGGAGACAAAGAGTGGGAATCTCCCAACTTATCTGACAACAGAGGGATCAGCAGGCAGAAACAGACAAGGATCCTGGGGGCAGTCAGGAACAGGTCACTGGAAACAGGAGCCAAATGCTGAGTGGAGCCTGGAACCGGGAACACTCTGGACACCAGATCAAGAGCTATAGCCGGCGTCTGAGTGTCCCGGCCATTCAGTTTAAATAGCGCGCCAAGCGCTACCCTGATGCTGCGTGCGGCGTCATGTACACCCCTTCCTCCCTGCGGCCGCCAGGCGTCCCCCGTCGCCTTGGCAACCCCTGCAGCAGGGGAGGAAGGGGTTGTACGCAGGCAGCCTGACGTCCGTCAGCGTCCGCCGGAAGCTCCCGGCTGGTGACGCGACGGCGTCGAGGTAACCCGGCAACCGCCGGGACGGCATTAGAGGAGACTGCCGGGCGAGCGGAGGCGCTGCCCGTGCAGCTCCTAACAGTACCCCCCCTTGAGGAGGGGTCACCGAACCCTTAGACCCAGGTTTGAACGGGAAGGTCTTAAAGAACTCTGCTTTGAGCCTGGGTGCATGTAAAAATCGCTCAGGTACCCAAGACCACTCCTCTTCTCCGAACCCTTTCCAATGGACCAAAAATTTAAGTTGACCCCGAACGACCTTGGAATCTAATATCTGTTCTACTATGAATTCTTTGTGCCCTTGAACGAGGACTGGTTTACGGTTCAGAGCAGGCCCAGATTGGGGAGCCATCGAGGCTGGTTTAAGAAGGGAACAATGAAAGACATTATTGATTCGCAGTGCCCTGGGAAGCTGCAACCTAAATGCCACCGGGTTGACCTGAGCCGTGATCACAAATGGACCGATGAACCTGGGTCCTAGTTTTGGGCATCTCTGGCGAAGCTTGATGTGGCGAGTTGACAACCACACCTTTTGCCCCACTCGGAATAAACATGGTCTCCTATGCTTGTCAAAAAAATTTTTAGAACGTGCAGAAGACTGTCTCAGAGCTAAATGAACCTTTTGCCATGACTTCCTAAGGAGGGACACCGTGGAAAAGGGCGACCGAGAGGAATCCCTCGGAACAAAGAAGGAGTTGCATTTGGGATGGAACCCGAAATTACACAGAAAAGGCGAGCTCTTGGAGGCCACATGATAAGAGTTGTTATAAGCAAACTCAGCCAAAGGTACCAGCTCAGCCCAATTGCTCTGACATTTGGAGACAAAGCAGAGTAAATATTGCTCCAGGGCCTGATTGACCCTTTCGGTCTGTCCGTTGGACTGTGGGTGATACCCGGAAGAAAGACTGACCTGTATTCCTAACCCAGAACAAAAACTTCTCCAGAACCTGGCCACAAACTGAGACCCCCTGTCCGAAACTATATCCAAGGGAAGGCCATGGAGTCTGAAAATATGAGAGATGAAGAGCTGTGCCAATTCTTTAGCAGTGGGAAGTTTACGCAAGGGTATAAAATGTGCCATTTTGCTAAAGCGGTCGACCGCGACCCAAATGGTGGTAAAACGAGTAGAAGAAGGAAGGTCGACAATGAAGTCCATAGAAATATGGGACTATGGTCTTTCTGGAATGGACAATGGCAGGAGTGTACCCACTGGTGATGATCTGGAAGACTTATGTCGAGCACAGACAGGACAAGAAGAGATAAAAAGAGTAACATCTTGTTTTATGGTGGGCCACCAAACCGCTCTGGACAAGTGCTCAAGGTTCTTGGTAACGCCAGGGTGTCCCGCGACCCTACTGGAATGAAAGTCCTTGAGGACCAATTCTCTAACATGTTTCGGAACAAACAGGCGATTATGTGGAGTCCCCTGAGGGGCTGAAGGCTGGGAAGCCAGGACACGGGAGGCCAAGTCCTGAGTCAGACCCACAAAAATGACAGAAGACGGGACAATGGGTGCATCCTCCAGTTCAGCACTCTGACAAGTCTGGAAACTACGAGATAACGCATCAGCTTTGACATTTTTGGGGCCGGGTCTGAATGTAATGATGAACTGAAACCTGGTAAAGAACAATGCCCACCGGGCTTGTCGTGGGTTTAGTCGTTTAGCCGACTCGATGTAAGCTAAGTTTTTGTGGTCAGTGATCACAGTGATGATGTGTTTGGCTCCTTCAAGCCAATGACGCCACTCCTCGAACGCCCACTTAATGGCCAACAATTCACGATTCCCGACATCATAGTTCCTTTCGGCTGTGGAGAACTTGCGGGAGAAGAAGGCGCAAGGATGAATCTTCTGATCATGAATGTCCTTCTGAGAAAGGACAGCTCCAGCCCCTACATCCGAGGCGTCAACCTCCACAAGAAAAGGAATTCTGGGATCCGGGTGATGTAAGACGGGAGCCGAGCAGAAGGCTTTCTTTAATTTATGAAAGGATTCGATGGCCTGTGGAGACCAAACTTCCGGATTGGCTCCTTTGCGAGTCAACTCCACAATGGGGGCAACAATGTCAGAAAAAGAACAGATGAATCTCCGATAATAATTTGAGAATCCTAAAAATCTTTGGATAGCCTTAAGGTTGGTTGGACGAGCCCAAGACATGATGGCCTGAACCTTGCTGGGGTCCATGGAAAAGCCCTTGGGAGAGATGACATAACCCAGAAATGAGACTTGAGAAATTTCGAACTCGCATTTTTCGAGTTTGGCGTATAGTTGATTCTCACGCAACTTCTGAAGGATCAGGCGGACGTGTTGCCGATGTTCAGGAAGTGACTTGGAAAAAATCAAAATGTCGTCTAAGTAAACCACAGCAAAAACCCCCAGGTAAGGCCGGAGAACCTCATTGATAAAATCCTGAAAGACTGCAGGAGCATTGGCCAAGCCAAACGGCATCACAAGATACTCGTAGTGGCCTGAATGCGTGTTAAAGGCCGTCTTCCACTCATCTCCTTTTCTAATCCTGATGAGGTTATATGCTCCTCTAAGATCGATCTTGGAAAAAACCATCGCCTCCCGGATCTGGTCGAATAAAACAGAGATGAGTGGTAACGGATAGGAATTTTTTACGGTAATCTTGTTCAAGGCCCTATAGTCTATACAGGGGCGTAAAGATCCATCTTTTTTTTCAACAAAAAAAAACCCCGCGCCTACGGGAGACTTAGAAGGATGAATGAATCCCTTTTCAAGACTCTCATTAATGTATGAATCCATGGCCTGGGATTCAGGTGCTGAGAGGGCATATAGGCGTCCTTTGGGCAATCTGGCATTGGGGACTAAGTCTATGGCACAATCAAAGGGACGGTGAGGGGGCAACGTATCTGCTTCCTTCTTGGAAAACACATCGGCAAAGTCTCTGTAGGGTAAGGGTATGGAAGAAAAAACGGGAAGAACAGGACGAAGAGGAAGAGAGAGACAATGGTCAGAACAGGAAGAGCCCCAACGTATGATTTCTCCTGTGGCCCAATCAATACTGGGATTGTGCTTCCTAAGCCATGGTAACCCCAGGACGAGTGGCGTGAGAGGACAGTGAAACAAAAAGAAGGAAATCTCTTCAGAATGAAGAGCCCCCACCGAAAGCTGAAGAGAAGGGGTGCATGCGGTAACACTGCCGTTGGAGAGTGGCTGACCATCAAGGCCACAAACCGACAAGGAATTGACCAAGGGAATGGGTTCGAGCCCCAACGAACGAACCAGACCCCTGTCAATAAAATTGCCGGCTGCACCGCAATCAACAAAGGCAGTGGTATCGACAGTGCAGTTATTACAGGTGACAGAAACCTGAATAATTATCGAGTCTAGGGGAGAAAAACAAGATAGGCCCAAGTGAGTTTCCCCAACCACACTTAGGCCCTGTCTTTTCCCGCCTTCAACGGGCAGACAACTGCACGGTGACCCTGACCTCCACAATACAGACAGAGACCCTTCAGCCTCCTGCGATTTTTTTCTGCGGCTGATAAACGTGTAGCCCCAATCTGCATGGGTTCGTCACAAGCAACCTCCGAGGTTTCCCCCAGGGAAGATGAGGGAAATATCCCGGAGTCCCTCTCCCTCTGGCGTTCCCGGAACCTCCGATCTACCTTGATGGCTAATTCCATGATTTCATCAAGGGAGGTCGGGGTAGGGTAGTGAACCAATGCATCTTTTAACGTTTCAGATAGACCAATGCGAAACTGGCTGCGGAGTGCTGGGTCATTCCGACCAGAATCAATGGCCCACCTCCTAAATTGGGTACAATAAGCCTCTGCATTACTCTGACCCTGCCGTAGTGCCCTCAGGTTGGCTTCGGCTGAGGCAGCACGGTCCGGGTCGTCGTAAAGCAACCCCAAGGCAGAAAAAAAAGCATTCACAGAGGTAAGGGCCTCGGACCCTGCGGGAAGGCCGAAAGCCCAGGTCTGTGGGTCCCCCTGTAACAGGGAGATAACCATTCCCACACGCTGGGATTCCAAGCCGGAGGAGGCCGAGCGGAGTTTTAAGTAAAGCTTACATGACTCTCTAAAGTTAAAAAACTGGGAACGCTCCCCGGAAAACCGGTCCGGGAGACTCAACTTGGGTTCGGGGTTTCTGGATGAGGATAAGACCCCTTGCACCCGTTCCTCTTGTGAGTTCACCCGGAGGGTCAATTTCTGGAGCTCTTGTGTCAGGGTATGCATCTGCCCCGCCAAAGCGTGACTAACAGCCTGCTGGGCCGGATCCATGACAGGTGACTGAAAGCTGGGTGAAGTATGTGGCCGGCTATAATGTTAGGGACACGGGAGATCTCGCCAACCCTAACTCCGTTGTCACCTCTTGGAGTTGGCGGATGCGTGCTAAGCTAACCTTCACCAATAATAGCCGCGTTCGTGGGAGCCCGTTAGTCAGGCTCCCACCCCGATGCCACCTGGTCTTACTAGTGACAACGCAGCCGCCAAGGCCAGAGGTAAACAAGGGGAAAGTTACCTAAACAACCAAGAGGCGAGAACTACCCTGCCCTACGGAGGAGGGTGCCAGCGGATAGCACTCTAAGCTGAAACCCGCTATGCCAATGCTGCTGGCAACGGGTAAGACAATACACAGTAGCCAAACTGACAGGTGTAACAATACACAAGGTATACCCAATAAGATAATGCTAACAGGTGTAACAATACACAGTATGCTGACACAATACGTACTGCTGACGGGTGTAACAATACACAGTATGCTGACACAATAAGTACTGCTGACGGGTGTAACAATACACAATATGCTGACACAATAAGTACTGCTGACGGGTGTAACAATACACAGTATGCTGACACAAAGAACTTGATAAGTAAGGAGACAAAGAGTGGGAATCTCCCAACTTATCTGACAACAGAGGGATCAGCAGGCAGAAACAGACAATGATCCTGGGGGCAGTCAGGAACAGGTCACTGGAAACAGGAGCCAAATGCTGAGTGGAGCCTGGAACCGGGAACACTCTGGACACCAGATCAAGAGCTATAGCCGGCGTCTGAGTGTCCCGGCCATTCAGTTTAAATAGCGCACCAAGCGCTACCCTGACGCTGCGTGCGGCGTCATGTACACCCCTTCCTCCCTGCGGCCGCCAGGCGTCCCCCGTCGCCTTGGCAACCGCTGCGGCAGGGGAGGAAGGGGTTGTACGCAGGCAGCCTGACGTCCGTCAGCGTCCGCCGGAAGCTCCCGGCTGGTGACGCGACGGCGTCGAGGTAACCCGGCAACCGCCGGGACGGCATTAGAGGAGATTGCCGGGCGAGCGGAGGCGCTGCCCGTGCAGCTCCTAACAGCTTGTGGCTTCACATCATAAAATATGTGGACAAATAGAAGCGAATTGTATCTTTCACCACACAACTGAACCCAGAGATTACATATTAATACAATTCACTTAACTGAATAGGATTTTCTGAACTTTACAATAAGAATATTCTGGCCTAAGGGCAGGGCCGCCACTAGTAATTTTGGGGCCCGGGACTGACCGAGCCCCTCTGTGTTCTAGGATCGGCGCTCTGCAGGATGCACTGTGTATCGTGTATGCCTGGCTGGGGGACCGCCGCGTGGGGGAGGCAGTGTGCGGGGCTGGGAGGTGTCACTGTGGGCAGCTGCCCGGGCCCCTCCAGAGGCCGGGGCCCAGGACAGCTGTACCCACAGCACCCCCCTGTCGGCGGCCCTGCCTAAGGGTAACATGTAAAAGATTCTCATTCTTTTGGGTGCTGTGATTAAAGAAAAAGTTTGGAGATAACTGGCTTAATTAGATACATTTTCCAACAACCCCTCTCTGCAGAAAGAGGAAAGTTTAGCCTATGCATTGGAACGCATCTTACCACTTGGTCACCCAGGAAACAATGTACTGCACCTTTTAGCTTAATCCAAGGGTTGGTTAATCTTACCTTTACAAGATAACTCTTTATAATGACTCATTCAGTAACCTTTTAAAAAAAAAAAAATATTCAGAATTGCCTGTAGCTGTTATTATGAGTTCCTTTGATATAGCACATTAATTTGGTAACTTAAATTAAGACAATGACAGTTGTAATCACCACAACAAAACAAAAAAGTAATTGCTTAATACAACTGAAATGGACTGGAGTTCATCAATATGTCATATTTAAACACTTATGATATTACATACAGCTGTAAAAAAAAGTGACAGGTTTAGAGCCATCTATATAAGAAATAATTACTTCTGAGCTTTGTTTCGGACTCCCTGTAGTTACATGAATTTACCAATTACTAAAGCGTTTATTGCGTGGGTACTCTGACCTAGTGCCTCTCTCATAGACGAGGTGGTGTTTTATGGGTTTATTTATGTGAGAGTTACTCCATCTCTTCTAGGGAGAGATGTACTAAGCCTTAAAAAGTGATAAAATGGAGAGTGATAAAACACCAACCAATCAGCTCTTAACTGCCATTTTTGGAACCCAGCTTGTGACATGATAGATATGAGCTGATTGGCTGGTAGTTTTTATCACTTTTCGAGCTGTAGGGTACAAAGAAAAAACAGGTTACTTTCGGGTACTCACAGCAATATGGGTGGAGGGATTTAGTAATTGCTTGCAGGGAAAAATTAAGGATTTTCTACAGGGGTTTCTGGATGCTTGACTTAGGAACAGAGTAAAGAATATCTGCGGCAGTGGTGCCACAGCCAAGGACACAAAACCAAGGGACCAGCATTTACAATCACTCGCTGTGGCCCAACCCTAAATTGTTTGGGAAGCAAACATAGATTATAGTGCCCCTTACTGTGGATATTGTTGGTGAAGCTACAATGTGGGTGTACTATCTATTGATACCTAAAAATAGGGACAGTGCGTACTGGAGCCCATAAAACACACTGCGCCATCTAGAGCCCCTTAGATACACTGCGCCAGCTAGAGCCCCTTAAACACACTGCACCATTGCACATTGTGCCACACACCATAATGGTCATTACATCCTGATGCCCATTACACTTTATGCCACAATCCGTGATGCCCGTTACACATTATGCCGCATAAGTGCTGCTTACCCACATGCTCATTGCTGGGGGGTTCTTGCCTAATTCCAGGGGCTTCATGCTTGATACCAATGGGGTTTCATGTTTGTTGTCAAGGTGGTTTCATGCTCGTTGCCAAGGTGGGTTGCAAGCCAAACGGAGCCAATCTGGCATACAATCAGGTGCGGCAGTGATGGCTCCTGATTGGCTGCGGACATCAATCTCCGATTGGCTTGCGAGCAGGTGCAAGATTTCAAATAGCCGCGGACCTGGTCCGAATACATCCGGGCAGCCCACCACTCTTTGCCCCACTGTCACTGCTTTCAATTTTGCCTGGCTGGTGGCGGCTGTCCCCATTACCGCGAGCAGCAGCCCACAGTAAGGCGCCATAGTAATCAGGGTGCTGACAGTATTGAAGAAGACACTGTCAGCACCCTGATTACTCTGGCGCCCTACTTTTATTTTTTGTGCGGACTCATGAAAACATTGGGCGTTTTCCTGGGAATGCAGGCATGTCGATGGCTGCTTGGGGCATGCGGCTGACATCACATGATGTTAGCTCCCGTCCCCTTTTTGGCCATCTCCGGTGGCAATACAAGTCAGTTCAGATTGACTTTTATTACCGAAGGGGAAAATAATCATTCAATGGTCAGCTAAAATCAAATGATTGCTCTTCCCTTCGGTCGCATCAGAGGGGATATGTTCTCGTACACATACCCTTGGATGCTATTGAGGGGATGTCGGCAGCCAGGAGGCGGGCCTTTGGCGGGGTGGCGGTGCTGACCTGTTCGATAGGCTGCAAGTATACACAGCCTAGCGAACAGGTCTGAATCAGTGTCAAAGTTCCTGGAGTCTTTATCCAATCAGATATTCAAGTACTAGAGCTCACTTGCATTCTCTCCTTCAAAGACTAGAGCAGCTCTTAAAAGGTTTTAGCTTTAAGCTGTAGGTATTTAGCTAATAACCATCTGTGATAGATGTAGCCTGTAGCAGGGTTTTCAGAGTCATACATTAGATACAATCGCTATAGAGTTTCACATGCTGATTTATATGACTGCCGTGGATGCGATTTCAAAGTTCTTTATTACTGTATAGTAGCTGTCCAGTGTCTTCTCAGTATATTACATATTTAATGCTGCTTTGTGCAGCAAGTAATCCAAGCCAGCAATGCTGATGGTATTTCCTGAGTTCATCTGTATTTCATTCCTAAAGGGCATATTTATAAAAATTATATATAATAAGAAAAGTAATTTTATTGGTGGGGGGGGGGCTGATAAATTGTCAGATTTACCAAGCAATAGCCCTTATTAGCCTGTATGCTGAAGTCGTGAAAGTAAAGTGACGGCGGTAGCTATTACTTTGCTGTCCACCTATTGCAGCAATATCATTTTTTTTAAAACCCTGTCCTGGGACCATGCTAGTGGAACACCCCACAACTAGTAGCACACCTTTGTCACCCTCCCATACATGCTTATTTCAGGGGATTGCCTCCTGCCGCTGGGGTTGCAACATGCCTGCCACCTATGAAAGTGTTTCCTCCGAAAATGGAGACCACCTCATAGAATACAAATATTATGGATTCTAGATGAGTCAGCAGCCATTTTGGGAGGTACATTTTCATTGCTGGCAGGCACAAAGGGACCCCAGTGGCAGTGACGGACAAAGGCGGGACCATGGATGGAATCCCCCAAATCTTTGGCCCAAACAACGAACAGGTGCCTGGCATTGTTACCAAGAATCATCAACCCATAAGCCACCGGTGCCTCCAAGCCCCTGAGGAGTTTGCCAGAGCGGTTGCTACTCCACTGGTCACAACTGCATTACAAACAGTGGCGGTTTTTACCTATGGGATGCAGGACTGAAGCCTCCCCAAGTAAAATCTGTAGTGAAGCCAGATGTAGTCCGTGAGACTATACTGGCTTCACTGTGACTTCCTAGTGGAAGTCCGACCTGCCAGTCACCCGACGCAGTCCCATTGGAAGATGTTCCATCCCTCGGGCTGCCTCTTTGGCATCTATGGGCTGCAGCCGAAGCAGCCCATAGAACTTGTGATTTGCGCATGTGCAGTACCGAGGCCGGTATTGTGGCCAGTGGAAGGCCACCTCTTACAATAAGGTAGGAGCCGCCGCTGATTACAAACTTGATTGGTGATAAGTATATCCCTAAATGTATGGGCTCTATAGGACCCCAGTTTATGTATGTGTGTTTTATATATTTAATGGACACTCGACACTTAAACATCATATATCGCATTGTAAATGTGATCATGGTAAATGGGCCCCTAATTCCCTCTGTAGACCTGATCAAAGTCATATATGCATTTGTACCATCTCAATTAGATTACGACAATGCCCTCTATCTTGATCTCCCAACAAAAGATCTGCACCTCTTACAGCTGGTTAAAAACACAGCTACCAGGCTCTTAACTAACCTGTTCCAGTCACATAACACCCATCCTCTACTCCCACCACCTAATAGTTGGTGAATAGTCTTCAAGATTGGCTTATTGACTTTCAAAGCCCTATGTGACCAGGGCCCAAGGTACCCAAAGCCGCTTCTGATTCCTTGTTGCCTCACTTGATTACTGCGATCTATAGATTAAGGACTTTTAGCAGTGCTTACACTCTCCCATAATTCATCAGGGGGGTCGATTTTAACTGTCGACCTAACCCATGTCGACCTTATGACACTGTCGACCTAGACTCATGTCGACCTTCCTGCATGTCTACCTAGACACATGTCTACCTAAATGCATGTCAACTAATGGTGGTGACCTAATCACTGTCTAACAACTTGCTGGTGATGAACTGATCCACACCCATAGGCTCACGGGTATTTAAGAGACTTTTTTGATAGTAAAGTAATAGTAAAGTAAATTATTTTCTAGGTTTCAAGGGGTATAGGTTAGGAGAGGGTAGATAACAAACATTTGCATCTAGATACTTCCTCAATCACTGGCTGCTCATTCATTTGTATGGTTTTTTTTTTTTTAAGTGCGCCCACTGCCCAACTTTCCAACTTTCTCAGGTCCCCTGGCTGGCTCGCAGCATCCCCCAGTCACCACCTCTGTTCGCCCCCCCCCCCCCCCCCCCCCGGCCACCACATCTGTATGCCCCCCCCCCCCCGCTGCCTCTATTCACCCCTGGCTGCCGCCTCGGTTTGCCCTCCCCTGCCCCGGCTCCTGGCTGCACATAAGATCTATCAAATCTCCTGATCTATCAAATCATCTGAATCGATCCGATGCACATGGGACCACGCATCAGGTTGGACGAGATGTAAAATACATGAGATTTGATCCGATTTAGAGTCTGTTCAAATCGGATCAAAATTCACTAGTGTATAGGGGCCTTTTGAGCAGAGCTATGATAACGAGGATCACCAGTTACCACAGCTGGAAAGTTTATGTGGGGGGGGGGGGGTGTCTTAGAATGCACACCTGATTTACATGAAGTGCTATCATGCTGGGACTTGTAGTTCTGCAAAGAAAAACATGCACACTCCATATTATTAATCAAAAACAATCAATAATAGAGGTTCTTGGTATATTCATTGGCCAAGAAATATTTGCCCACCAACCAGCTTCACGGTGACCTCATTTCTGGTGGGTCCCTAATACTAAGTATGAATTTGGGGCGCGGAACCCCAAAAAGGCCAGCATAAGCCAGTCACCCCAGGGCAGCACACAAGTGAAAAACTAAGCTATAAGTGTGTTAATAAGAAAGAAGCAGGAGCTAGAGGTTAAAAAGTGTAGTACTAGCAAGTATAATATTAGTGAAAATAAATAGTGCTAAATAAATGTAGTATCACTCTTTTTTTAAGCCGAAACTGCATTGGCGAAAAAGGACTAAAAAAATAGACAAAATCAGCCGCAGTTTCATCAAATATACGTGGACTGGCGCTAACCCACATGTTTTTCAACCGTAACGGATATTTTGACAGCACTTTAATTGAATAGGTTGAATGTAAATTTGACTTAAATACGGCAAAAAGCGCAGATTTTTCAAATCCGACACGTAATTGAATACCCCCCTATGAATTTCTACTCTGTATTATATTTTTTTTATGTGGGATTGTTTTTATTGTGTTTGTATTACTATTGTTATGTGACTATAGTGGTTCCTGAGCTCAGTCTTCAGGGATCCCCAACAGCGTACATTTTCGGGTGCTGGACGCATACCCGACAGTTGGGATCCCGACAGTCATTTACCCGACGTCGGGATCCCGACTTTCAAAACGCCGACAGCCGGGTGCCCGACGGCCACCTGCTATTTTCCCTCGTGGGGGTCCACGACCCCCATAGAGGGAGAATAGAATGCCCGCAGCATGGCGAGCGCAACGAGCCCGCAATGGTTTTTTTTGTGCTCGCCATGCTGTCTGAGTCCGGGTAGTCGGGATCCCGATGTTGGGCTAATGACTGTCGGGATCCCGACTGTCGGAACCCCATACCACACCCTACATTTTCCATGTCTCCTCACAGAATTAAATAATTTCCTTTTTAAAATGTGTCATTGTGTAATGAGTACACCTGTACACCTGCTGGGATAGTTGGAAAACATGAGGACTGAGTTTGGGAACAACTACTATAGGGTTTTAGAAGTTTTGTATGTAAAAAAAATGTATTCTTTTTAATCTGACAGACTAGAATGCTTTTGTTTCTAGCCTTACAAATGATGCCATATTTCACTTTACATGATCACTGTTTCTGTTGAGAAATGCTTTTTATTCAAGGTAAAACAAAGAGGAAAGCTACATTCTCCATGTCTTTGGTAAATGTCTGCTATTCATACATTTGTATCTGAAAGAAATGTTCCATCTTAGGCCAAGCAGTGAAAATTGTTTTCACCCATTACAGCGAATTCCAGAGTCTCCATTTTCACCTTGGAGCAAGTTGATGTCATGATTCCAGAAACAGAGAGTCTATGCGGCCATATCTTGCCCTCTCACACGCCTCCTGGCTACAGTGATCTCCCATCCTTTGTTCCCATGTGATGATAGCCAGTGATTTTCGTGAAAGGAGCGTTGGCTCTCAGTAGTTTAATGTGACACTTCCCTATAGAAAACATGACACTAATCCACCTTATGGAAGAAAAACTGTTTTACACTTGGTGACTGAGTCCGGACGCTTTTTACCCCTCTGGCTAATAAGTGTTCAGTGAGAAACATGAAAGAAAGGGAGATGGTCCATTAATGCACAGAATGTCTGCATGGGTAACCTGGAGATGTTGCACTAGTATATAACAGAATGTATTAAGGCTGTGTACATTACGCTCTATCTTTGTCTCAAATGAATAAAAAAAAAAAAGTGCAACCAAGTTTTTTTTTATAAAGTGCGTGCCAAGAGACATTGCCCAGGAGCTAGATTAAGGTGATAATGGCTCCTCCATGCTAACCATGGCACAGGCCAGCCAGCTAAGCCAAGCTCACTGCTGCAAAGAAGAGCTACAGGACCTTATTCTAATTTGCTCGGTCCCCTGCATGTTCGCACCGATGTTTTCTTAATGCGCATTACTGCGTGTGTGCATGTGCTGGGTGTGAACTGACACAGCAAACTGTAAGTTTGCCTTCCCGTTTGCATGGTAGGGGGGGGGGGGGGGGGGGGCGTGGGGAGGCGGCGGATAGACGTGCACATGGGAGCGCCCAGTATTTCATGGGTGTTCCCATGAAAATGCTTGGTGTTCCCATGGAAATTCGGCAACGGCATGGCTGCCGGGGGCAGGCAGCTGATATCACCGAATGTCAGCTGCCCACCCTGTTCACTACAGGGCTCACGGAAAAACTAAGGCACCTGAGAGTGCCTTAGTTTTGCGTGTACACTCCAAATCATTTGATGGTCAGTGACCATTGAATGTTTTGGTCGCCGCACCCAAGACTGCCAATGGACGTTTATGCAAAACAACCACATCCATTTCCAGCCTTGCGGGGAACATGGCAATTGAGGGGGGCGTTAAAATCAAACGCTGCGCTGAGAAATTCGCAACACTGTTAGTGAACCAGAATAAGGTCCACAGTACACTAGGATGCTGTAGGGTAAAGGAACGTGAAATTGGGGTAAAGTAATTAAGATGTGGAAGAAACTTTTGAAAATCCAGAAATGAATAAGGAGGGCTCTTTGTAGCTAAGCTTTGAGTTGAATAATTTTCATAATCTAATATACATAAATATTACATATAGTATGTACAAACATTGGATCTTATTCAGGTCCCTGCACAATAGGAAATCATATGCAAAATACTAGAGATGAGCGGGTCCGGATCCCGAGATCCGGCAGATCCTAACCTCGGGATCCGGGTCAGGATCCAAGGCGGCTCGGGAGTTCCCGCCTCAATTCCGGACCGAAAATGAGGCAAAACGTCATCATCGCGCTGTCGGATTCTCGCGGGAGCGGGATCTTATAAAAGACGCACACGCGCCCGGCCATCCTCACTCCAATCTTGGGGAAGAGGGTGGTTGGGAAGCTCCGTGTGCCCTGTGCTGTGCTCCGTGCCATGCTGTGCTGTGCTCCATGACCTGCCCTGTGCTCCGTGCACTGTGTTGTAGATTTGTATTGAGTGAGAGTCAGTGACTGTTTATAGGCCTGAGCCCTGTAGTGTGATTTAACTAACTAGGGGCGAGATTCTCTATTACAGAAATGCGGTAAAAACCCCGTTATCGGGGTTTTTACCACATTTCTGTATTCTCTAATGTCCCTCCGCAGTGTCACCGCTGCGGAGGGAATCGCCAGCAAAAGCTGGCGGTTCCCTGCAGAAGCCTATGGGCTTCTTACCGCAGCGGTGTGTGAGGGATCCGTCACAGATCCCTCCCAGCATGCCCTGCGGCTGGCGCGTCAGTCTGCGCATGCGTAGAAGGACTCCCGGGTCATAGACCCGGAAGTCCAGCAACGGCACAGCATCGCAAGGGAAAGCTCTTGCGTTAATGACCGCATATTTTAGAGAATATGCGGTCATTAGAAATGCGGTGGCCGGCGATACTGGGCTGTGGATTTTAGAGAATCCCGCCCTTTGTGCTGCAGTGCTCACACGCAGGGGCTGCAGTGTCCACTGTCCAGGGGCTGTCCTGTGGCCCGTGCCCTGTTGTGATTTATTTAGCCCTAAGCCCTGTGTTGTGATTTATTTAGCCCTGAGCCCTGTGTTGTGTGATTTAACTAACTCAGTGCTGCAGTGCTCACACGCAGGTGCTGTAGTGCTGCTGAGTAGTACACTGTGTACAGGGGCTGCAGTAATACAAGGGTCTGTGTCCAGTGTGACGGCCTATATCCATTGTCCAGTGTCACGAGTCACGACATATATCCTGTGTCCAGTGTGACGACATATATCCTGTGTCCAGTGTGAGGACATATATCCAGTGTCCAGTGTGACAGATATATCCATTGTCCAGTGTGACGACATATATCCTGTGTCCAGTGTGACGACATATATCCAGTGTCCAGTGTGACATCTAACCATTGTGTGACGGCATATATCCAGTGTCCAGCGTGACATATATCCATTGTCCAGTGTGACGACATATATCCTGTGTCCAGTGTGACATATATCCATTGTCCAGTGTGACGACATATATCCTGTGTCCAGTGTTACATGTAACCATTGTGTGACGGCATATATCCTGTGTCCAGCGTGACATATATCCATTGTCCAGTGTGATGACATATATCCAGTGTGACATATATCCATTGTCCAGTGTGACTACATATATCCAGTGTCCAGTGTGACAGGGGCTGTGTCCAGTGTACAGGGGCTGTGTCCAGGGGTTGTGTCCAGTGTACAGGGGTTGTGTCCAGTATACAGGAGCTGTGTACAGGAGCTGTGTCCAGTGTCCAGGGGCTGTGTCCAGTGTGACGGCTGTGTCCAGTGTACAGGAGCTGTGTCCCGGGGCGGTGTCCAGAGGCTGTGTCCATTGTCCAGGGGCTGTGTCCAGGGGCTGTGTCCAGGGTAACGGGCTGTGTCCATTGTCCAGGGGCTGTGTCCAGGGTGACAGGCTGTGTCCAGGGGCAGTGTCCAGTGTGAAGGCTGTGTCCAGTGTACAGGAGCTGTGTCCAGGGGCGGTATCCAGAGGCTGTGTCCAGTGTGAAGGCTGTGTCCAGTGTACAGGAGCTGTGTCCAGAGGCTGTGTCCATTGTCCAGGGGCTGTGTCCAGTGTGACGGCTGTGTCCAGTGTACAGGAGCTGTGTCCAGAGGCTGTGTCCATTGTCCAGGGGCTGTGTCCAGGGTGACGGGCTGTGTCCAGTGTCCAGGGGCAGTGTCCAAGGGCTGTGTCCAGGGGCAGTGTCCAGTGTCCAAGGGGCTGTGTCCAGTGTGACAGGCTGTGTCCAGTGTAAAGTAAGAAAAATAAATAAAAGTAATAAATAAAATAAAAACACATTTTTGGAGGATGATGGAGGAGGAAATAGTGGGAGATCAGCAACCTGATAGAAGTGCTGAAGCTGCTACCACCAGTCATGACAAGGCCGATACCTCTTTGTATTTGCTCTTTGGAGCATTTCTCTTTTTTTGGGATAGTTTATTAAACTGCCACCCTGTCTGCCCCTGCAGTGCCGCTCTGCCAGGTTGGAAGTGTAAGGTCCACATGTATGTGATGCCGACTGCTGTCGCTTAGCTTAGTCATCCAGCTACCTCTGTATACCCTTTTGGCCCAACTACAGTAAATGAAAACAATTTTGTAAGCTGTGAAGTGATCAAAATTGACTAGAAATGAGTGGAAACTAATGTTATTGAGGTTAATAATACTTTAGGGGCAAAAACAGGCCCAAATTCTGTTATTTTAGCCATTTTTAGATTTAGATCCAAAACCAAAACCCACAAGGGTGGTTTTGCCAAAACCAATCCAGATCCAAAACACAAAGGGAGATCCAGATCCAAAACCAAAACCAAAACCTGAAAAAGTGGCCTCCGCACATCTCTACAAAATACCCATGTCTGGTAATGTGCAGGCTGGTGCTATGCTTGTGCAGTAGGGACCCTGTGTTCAGTGCTGCCGAGAGGTCTGCTGGGCTTAGGTAAAATCTTCAGGGACTGGCCTACTTATAAGATGCTTTTTTAATGATTTTTTTTTAAGTCTTAATAGGGCTACATGGGGGGTGATTTGACCCTATCAACCATGGGCAATTTGAGTTTCCTTGGCCTTGCAAGCCAAACAGAGCTGCACTAGTTTGCCTATTACATTGACCATAAATTATTTGATTTGACCCTGGACCATAAACCCATGTCATCCTTGAAAATATCCCATGGCACACCATTTTTGGTACCCAGTACCCAGTTTGAGAACAACTGGTGTAAAGTATTATCTGTAAAATATACATAACCAAATCATAATAACAAATATTATCAGTGTACCTATAACTGGTAAGATTGCTTTCATTAGTAGCCAATGAACAAGCCTGAATGGCAGGGCAAATAAGATTTTGAGCCACACAAACATGCAGTAGGATATTGGTGGGATGGTAGGATCACATGAATTCACATTTGCTAGGATGATTTTTGACCAACATCTGATTGGATGGGACCAGATATAAGCTTATCAACATGTAATGGTAAGTATGATTAGTTCATTAGTTATTGCAGCCCCTCCTTGTTACTTTCATGGTATCCACAATATATGCCGGTACCCGGCAAATATCCGATATTATAAAAGGCTAACACTGTTCCTCACCTCTATGAAGGGAATTCCAGCTGACACTATATAGTGCCCAACAAAGGTATTCAAGTTTGGCTATGCACTGCTGCCAGCCCTGATATTAGGATTATGCTTTTCTGTCATTTTGATGGGCTGGTAACTTGTTTGTTAATAAATTGGCCCAAAATGCTAAAACCTCCATCGCTGCCAAAAATACCTGCAAATCATTGACTGCAAACTAAATATAAATTCACAGTGATCCGAGTGTAGAATACAGGTTGAGTATCCCTTATCCGAATATCCGTTATCCAAATTATTCCAAAAACCATACATTCCAGAAAATGAAGAAAAAAACTTACTGGGGACATCTGTAACAGCACTATTGAGGACATGTTATATAAATGACATTATATGTGCAAGATAATGATTGCTTGGCGTTCAAAGCATGGTTGACGACTCTCCCGGAATGTCCGTGAGACTCCCGGAATCCTGGGACATATCACGGACTCCCGGAAGAGGGCCCCTTTCTCCCGCAGCTGCTGGTGCTCACTGCTTCCCTTGCGCGATCTGCACCTGTCCCCATACACCGTCGCCCGATCCCCGCTGCGGCTATATACTGCAGCTGCTGCTGTCGCTGGCTGGTGCGGGGACCAGGCAGACAAGCAGAGTGCAGCACGGGGAGAGACCGCTGCCGGGCGGCTGCATGATAGGGGGAAGCCGCGGGTGGCCACCGTGCTGACGGGGTACGCAAGAAAAGGCTTAGGTAAGGGGAATGGCAAAGAAGAGTTATGGCTGCCTATGACATTTGTACATTGGCTGGTTCATGTTTTATGTCTTTACTGGCCACCTCTCTCCTCATTTCAGCGGTTCTGCCCCACTGGATGCTGTGCAGAACCTCAGCCACCAGGGCTGCTTTATTGGTAGTTATACACACACATGGATAGGGGAAGGTTAGGGCTAGGCTGTGAAAAGGGGGGTTTAGGGTTTGGCACTTCCAAGGGGAGGGGGGGGGGGTTAGGGAGTGGGGTACGGTTCTAGTCCACGCCTTGTTTTTCTTGACTCTTTGCTGCATGTAGATTGTCAGTTCTCAAGTTCATATAGACCATTTATTGTACTTGTTTCAGGCATATGACCTAAAATTATTGGTAGTTTATAAATACATATTATTTCTTTATAAATGCTGACTCTCTCTGAATCCTGGGACATCTCACGGATTCCCGGAAGAGGACCCTTTTCTCCCGCAGCTGCTGCGCATGCGTTAGATAACGGCGATGGTGCTGCCAGCACCCCCTTGTGTCACAAAGCCTACCCCTGGTGACGCAAGGCCCGCCCCCTGGCTTTGACTTTTCTCCCTGAAATGGTTTTTAAAGGTAGGGAACCCTGATTCAAAGTCAGTGCCTGAGATAGGACACAAATTTTGTTTCATGTTTTTAAACCTTGTTTTTTTAACAAATAAAATATATTTGTGTGTATTTCATGTGGTTGATGTGTTTATACAGCATAAATGCAAGATACTTCAATATACATAATTGAAATAATAAAATATTCCGAATCCGTTATCCAAAATTCTCCTGGTCCCAGCATTTTGGATAAGGGATACTCTGTCACAACGGATTGTTGTGGATCCACTCAGGGTGGCGACTGGATTGGTGGAGAAAGGATTGCCGGCCTGATGTACTGTCTTTGCATGCGAGAAGTCCCCTTGGAGTTTAGCGAAACTCCCAATCAGAGGCGCGGAGTCTAACTGGGTGGTGGTTTTCACCAGGGATCCCCGCAAGGGGATTTGGACTCCGCTGCGTCCACCCAGCAGGTCGCGGCCCTCTAACAGGAGCCTCCTAGGGGAGCTAAAGCGCTGGTTGAAGCCGGATGATATCATTACTTGTAGGGAAAGGATGGTAGCCTGCTGGCACTTGAACACCACGGAACTCAAATATAACGGAACTCAGGAAGGCACTCTCGGCAGTATAACGGAACTCAGGAAGGCACACTCGGCAAATATAACGGAACTTAGGAAGGCACACTCGGCAAATATAACGGAACTTAGGAAGGCACACTCGGCAAATATAATGGAACGTAGGAAGGCACACTCGGCAGAATATATGGATACACAGGACACAGGCTTGCTGGAGAGCCGTATACCACTAGTAGTCAGAGGGAGCAGAGGATCAGCTGAACACTGACCCAAGTCAGCAGAAGCATCAGCTCAGAATGACAGGCAGACCTGCCTTATATCCCCTGCAGGTTATGATGTCACAGGGCCCAACCTCCAACAGAGGTTATATCAAGCCCTGCCCCTTGATGGCAGAGATGCCACATCCTAGATGGCGGTGCCTATCCCGGGAGTCGGCCACGGGGATCGCCGGACCCCCGGGGAACAGCCACCAATCCCAGGACCAGCGGGGGCAGCGGGGACCTGCAGGGAGACCCGGCGGATGAGCCATGACGTCAGCGCCCATCTCGGTGAGTAGGAGACGCGGCGCAATGCTCTGCCGCCGCGGCCGAGTGTGACATACTCAACCTGTAGTCTCAAAAAGGTTGTAAATATGATAAAAGACATATGCATATAGAGTTTGAAGAAACATGGTAGGAATACATTCCACATGTTGGCGTAAACAGATACATTTTATGTTATGTGTGTGTTCAGCAAGCCCACGAAAATATCTATTTGCTTGGTTGACCAAGAAGACATCACAAACATTTACACATTACATTTAGCTAACAATACTACTAAAGGTTTTCAATAATTTTGTAAGATCGCAATACATTTTCCAGTATCATGAAAGAGTTAAAGATGTTATGTACAGTTCCCCACGTGTGGCACAGAATCTTACACAATCATTGAAATTGGCGCAATGGAAAATAATGTTTATGTGTTTACAAGCAGACCACACAAGGAGGTTGACTTTCCAATGTTTGTTTTTAATGTGTACGAGGAAAGATAATAGACTTTGCTTGGATTTTCTAGGCAAGCTGATCCTGAAATGATCTGCAAGACAAAGGCTTTAAAATCATTAATATAGCAACATGTAGAGAAATCAACATTTTCTGGAACAAGTGCTGCAATTTTTTTTTATGATTTATAGAGTGATTAAATGAAACATATAAAAGTGTCAGCTATTAAATAAACAGAAATTTCCTTCCTACCTACCACCCTTATGGTGTGGTGGAAGTGTCAGTAAGATTAAGAGTAAGATTAAAATAGGGAAAAAGTAAGTAAATAAAAATATATTAGTGGTTAAAATATTGGGACAAGATAGGAAATACACCAAGTGCCCACTTCACAATATGCCCATGCCATGCCTACTGTGAACACTCATTTTGAGATACATATGTTATACATTGGATCGGCACTCTCCCCGAACTATGTGTGTGTTAGTACGGTGCCTCTGGAACCAATGTCTTACCAATTTACTTCAATAACAAGCAGCGGCACTCGAAGCCAGCGTTTTGGGCTATGCAGGTGGAACTTCAAATATACTCTCAACCTTCATGCCCCGAAACGTTGGCTTACATGTGTAAGTATTACACAAAAAATGTATTGTAATGGGCCATGCACACTGGACACTTACAGCCCCGTTTCTAAGCAATCAGTTTGGATAGCTCCGTGTGTATGTCCCCCAGAGATGCGTGGTCCCCAGGGCCGGCACCACCACTAGGCAGCTTTAGGCATTTGCCTAGGGCGCTGGCCACTGGAGGGCGGTACTGACCCGCCAGGTGCCATAGAAATCAGAAGCTGCCAAGGACCGAAACTCATCCCATCAGGGTGCAGGGTCACGGAGCAGGGAGCAGGTGAGTGAGTGAAACGCCCCCCCCCCCCCCCCGGTCATCAGCGGCAATCTATTGCTCACCCCCAGCTAGCCAATTGCCGTGCGGCACCCCCCCTTCCCCATCCCCCGGTCATCAGCGGCGATCTAGTGCCCCCTCCCCAGCTAGCCAATCGCCGTGCGGCAGCCCCCCCTCAGGAGCATGGTAATCCCCCCCAGAGGGAAGCAGGTGTGTGTGTGGTGGTGGTGGTGGGGGGGGGGGGGGGGGGGGCATTGGACATGCTGGACAATTAGGCATGTCATACAGACTGATATTTTGGGATTGGCTGTACACTGCATGCTTATGTATCAGGCAGATCGCCCAGATGATTTATGCCCAGGTTATGACGTACCTGTAATCAAGTGATAACAATTACTTGCCATTACAGTACATACAATCTCATACAGTACAAATAAAAAGCATTTATGTGGCAAGTAAATTAATGACAACCCCAATAGCTCCTAACTTATAAACTAAACTGTAATGTGCAATATATTAGGAAGAGAAAAGCTTAATTTATAATAAAAGGTATTTTCCAAAAGTGATGATTGGTAGGGCATTCAGCTTTTTACTTATTCTGGGTAGACGTTACACTGATATCGGGAAGATTTGCCATTTTGTAACAATAAATTGTCAACATTGATTATCACATCATCTGGTTTGCCGTACTGCAGGTCAATCAGACCAAGGTCAATCTGTAATCAATGACTTTAACCACTTTGGTGGTATGCCCGGAAATTCTGAGCTGCACTGCAGGAAAATTCTCCCGGAAAATTTTCAGGCATACCATTGATATAGTTATTATGCAAATTTAAATAAAAAAAAAACCCACCCTCCCCACCTGCCACTTCCCCTTCCCCGGCCAGTCCCGATTCCCCACCCCGATGATCGTACGCCGGGGCTCCCCTGCCGCTGCACCCACCACCATTCACAGCAGTGAGCAGCAGGCGCCAGTGGCAGGCCCCGATCAGAAACGTTTGCCCCGAACATGCCTGAGCCTGCTGCCTGGTCACTGCTGTGAATGGGGCTGTGGGGGCAGTGGCACGAGAACCCCAGTGATCCGGGGTGGTTAGTCAGCACTGGATGGCAGTGAGAACAGGGGGGAGGAGGGGTAGGCAATAGGGGAGGGGCTGCCCCTAAGACATTAACTACAGAACCAGGCTAGCAGCAGTGATATTGCCGGACTAGCAGAGCGGTACTTGCTGTAGTGGCCATAATTTAGAAGGCAAACAGCAAGCGGCTACCAGTAGTATAATATAACTTACTGCAATACTAACAGCACCCATGCAGCTACATAGGTAGTTATTAACAACAAGGGACTGTATATAACAAATGGTGAAAGAAACTGTAAAAACTGAAATAAATGGGAGCACCCATAAAACATTAACCAGCTATCTGCCAGTTCAGTTACTGTTTGTTATAACTATATAACTGACTTAAATTATATTGTGCATGTAATTGTACCAATTCAGTGGGACGAGTGGACAACTATTCAGCCTAAGTGATAATAATCTTGAATAAAAGGATACAATCACTTATATTATTGTAACAAAAATAGAAAAAGTTACAACTCTTTCTGATACATTAATCAGAGAGAGAGTGTCTGAATAGAATACTTAAGAGAACATACAGGGACAATCTAAACCTCAAATACAGGACAAAGTTGAGCTGTGGTCATTTTTATTTTAAATCTAATTTCTGTTCTTTATTTCTTTCTACTATATTTTAATATTTCACCGATTTTTATTGAAAATTATTAAAAGTTACATTTTATGAGTTATTGTCAGACTTTCAGTGCACCTACATTATACTTACTATTTCTTGTTCATGTCATGTGTCTATAATCAAGTAGTAGGTAGCACCTCCAGTGTCTGTTTGAGGGACATTACTTTGTGGCAATTGTGGGACATTACTCCCTGTAAATATTAATATTGGAGAAGAAAGTCGAACCACTTTTAACAAAAGACTGGTGCGGGAATCATTTCTGTTTCTTTATACCATTGATATAGTTATCATATAAATTTAAGTTAAAAAAAACCCACCCTCCCCACTTGTCACTTCCCCCTCCCCGGCCAGTCCCGATTCCCCACCCCAACAATCGTACGCCGGGGCTCCCCTGCCGCTGCACCCACCACCATTCACAGCAGTGATCAGCAGGTGCCAGTGGCAGGCCCCGCTCAGAAAAGTTTGGGGCTGCTCGGGAGTTTGGCCGCCCGAGTACCTCCGAGCTGCCCCGAACATGCCTGAGCCTGCTGCCTGGTCACTGCTGTGACTGGGGCTGTGGGGGGAGCGGCAGAAGAACCCCGGTGATCTGGGGTGGTTTGTCGGCACTGGATGGCAGTGAGAATAGGGGGGAGGAGGGGTAGGCAATAGGGGAGGGGCTGCCCCTAAGTTCTGTGGTGGGTTTTTCTGGGGCAGGACAAATGCCCTGATAGGTTTGTCCTGCCTCATAAAAACCCACCACTCTAAGGGGTTAAGCCATCATAAGTCAACTTAAAGGCTGCAATCTCAAAGCTGAAGATCACAAATTTCACAAAATGGCTGCCACCAATATGTGTGGAGACAGTGGGCCTTATTCTGGTTCACTCCTTCTGGCAAATTCCTTCTTAGATGGACAAAACCATGTGCACTGCAGGTGGGTAGATGTTAATTGTGCAGAGAGAGTTAGATTTGGGTGGGATTTTCCTTCAAAGTGGGAAATATATTGCAGTGTAAAAATAAAGCAGTCAGTATTTTCCCTGCATAGAAACCAAATAACTCACCCAAATCTAATTCTCTCTGCATAGGTTACATCTGCCCCCCTGCAGTGCACATGGTTCTGTCCATCTAATTAGGAATTTGCCAGAAGGAGTGAACCAGAATAAGGCTCAGTGTGCCTAATTCATGTTTGTACACAATGCCGATGTTCATTCAACTGAACGATTATTGCTAGACTGCTCATATGCTGCACTGCACAGCTGCCAAGATACATTTGCGATGCCACTCCCAGTGAGACTTCAAGCCAAGAGTGATTGACCAGGAAGAGACCGTTTGTTGGAGGTAAAAGGGAGTGAGGTATGCATCATGGGTGTTTTCGGGGTATGCATTTGCCTTCAGCTGCATTCGTGTAAATAGCGAAACAAAGCATAAAACATCAGTGTTGTTTCTGCCACTGCCAGTCTGCGTGACAGTCTCACTCAGAATTGCGTTGATGCCTCACATGCAGTTACTAAGGACATAATGATGGCTCTGGTTTGTGTCTGTATTCTTTTCTGGATGGCAGCTTTACTTGTGATGTTTATCAGTTCTGTAGTCTAAAAATTTGCAGCTGCTTCGGCAAGTGCATACACGTTTTAATTAGGCCCAATGACACCAATTTTAATGGATTACTGCTGGCCGAAGAAGCCATGTCAGCAGAGCAGCATCTGCAGTAATCTCCTTATTCCTGATGGCCTGGACGCTTTTCCTAAACAAAGAAACAATGAGGGCATGTACATGCTACAGGCTGGGTTTGAAAAATGACAGTAAGAAGTCGATTGGTGGTTTATCACACTCGATTTTATCACTTTGCCCAGACCACAATTCTTGTTGGGAGCCAATTTACCCACCAGTATATTTTTGGATTGTGAATGGAAATCCACACAAGTACAGAATGAGTGGCGGCGGGCGGTGATGATGCGGGAGCGCACATTAGCGCTCATCGGCGGACCATACACACTGGGCGGCTTTTGAGCTGAAAGCAGCTAAAACTGTAAAAGTTAACTGCATTCAGCTCAGAATTGCCCAGTGTGTGTGGGCCTTTACAGATACCGGCAGTATCACTCAGATGCATCTCACTGTCACTTCCCTACTACCCTGCGTCACTCTACTGCCATGCGTCACTCTATTCTCTCCCTACTGCTCTACATTACTCTATCCCCTCCCTACTGCCCTGCATCACTCTATCCCCTCCCTACTGCCCTGCGTGACACTACCCCTCCCTACTGTGCTGCATCTCACTGTCACTTCCCTACTACCCTGCATCACTCTACTGCCATGCGTCACTCTATCCCCCCGTACTGCTCTGCGTCACTCTATCCCCTCCCTACCACCCTGCATCTCACTGTTACCTCCCTACTGCCCCGCGTCTCACTATCCCCTTCCTACTGCACTGCATCTCACTGTCACCTCCCTACTGCCCTGCATATCACTTTCACCACCCTATCACCTTTCATCTATCTCCTCTGTATTGCCTAGCATCTCTCTGTCCCCTTCAGCAGATGAAAACTTGTACTGCACCACATTATGGTGGTAAAAGGGGTGAGCCTCCTGTGTATAGAAATTTTTTTCTATTTTTATTTGGCGGTCTATGTATTTTTTTCATTGGGGGGGGGGGGGGCTTTCAAGATTTTGCTATGGGGCCCAAAAAGCTCTAGTTACGCCCCTGACTGCCAACATATAGTAACATCTATTCACAGCACTCATTTATCTATGTTGGCATCTGACTGACTATTTCAACAAATACTGTGCGGCAACGAAAACCTCCTGTATATATATATATATATATCAGACCTAAAGGTGCCCACACACGGTGCGATTCTCGAATGCAAATTTAACTTTTTAGATCAAATCGCACGTGTTTCTTTTGCCTTGTGATGTTATGCGTACTCATGTTTAGTCTGTATCACAAGGCAAAATAGTATGTGCAGGCAGGTCATTTTGTACTACATTGTATCGTTTCTAGTTCATATCGCCCCCTGTGTAGGGAATGTGCTTTACATATTTTAATTACATATTGTAGTCTAGTCTAAATCTTATGTAGTAGGTCAAATCTTTTGTAGTTCAAACAGCTCAGTGTATAAAGTTCAAATAGAATAGCACTGAAGTCCAAATTGCACCTAGCACACATCTCACCATGGGCCTTATTTTGGTTCACTCTTAGAGGCAAATTCCTTCTTAGATGGGTAAAACCATGTGCGCTGCAGGGGGGCAAATGTAACATGTGCTGAGAGAATTAGATTTGGGTGAGTATTTTGTTTCTGTGCAGGGAAAATACTGGCTGCTTTATTTCTACACTGCAATATATATCTCACTTTGAAGAAAAACCCCACCCAAATCTAATTCTATCTGCACATGTTATATCTGCCCCACCTGCAGTGCACATGGTTTTACCCATCTAAGAAGGATTTTGCCTCTAAGAGTGAACCAAAATAAGGCCCCATGTGTGGGTACCATTATAGCTCATATGCAAATTTGCAGAATTTGCAGGTGAATTCCTGCCCGGTGTAAATCTGCGAGTAAATTATGAAAATATCGCTATTCAGGATCCTGCCGCACATCCATATGCAATTCACTCACTATCAAATGATTTTCCCAGTCTGTACAAATGTGACTAAGGAGGTTATTCTGGTTGGTGGGGTCCGTTCCGAATTCTTTCGGAGCTGACCCACAGGTCCTCCGCATTCGGACGGACTCACTCTCAAAGAAGAGGGTGTGTTTTCGGACAACATCCAAACCGTGCATGTGCGGTGGCCACACAAAGATTCTGCACGGTCTTACAGCGTCAGAACACACGGGAAGCTGCCCGTACGCACCGATGCGGTGTACTTACGCAAAACTTACTACTATAATTGTAACTCATACATCAGACACATGACACACTTATGCAATTAGGCTACCTCATAAAAATTACATGCTAGAAAATTCATATGTTTTCCTGAATGTAAAAGTGACATGTAAAATTATATTATTGGTACCAATTTCTGACCCTTGCTTGCAGTATAAATGTGGGTAAAATAGCAAACATGCAGTGGTATTTTCAGCTTATATTTGTGTATTTACTAATGGTCCATTTAGGCAGCAATGCTTCCAATTGAAGCAATGAAAAGAGTGTAATTAATGACTAATGAGTAGAGGAGTGGATTGTATTGTGTTTAGCTGACAGTGCTTCAGGTGCGGGCGTACTAATTGGGCGAACCGAATGCCTAGCACATGAACAAGTGGTCTCCGCAAAGTGAAACTTGCTTATGAAGTCCGCATATTTCATGCGTGTTGCTTCGTTTGCAGTCGGTGTGCTGTCCGAATGCACGCCTACCAGAGTTAGTGCACTCCCTCGCGTACCCCCATATTTACACCCAGTTTTTCCCACTTTGAAACCACGCCCTTGTGTAGGTCCGAATGACGCCCATATTACGCCCAGGTTCTTGTGTAGTTTCACAGTGCCAGCATGGTGCCGTGCTACTTCTGGGTTGGGTACGCTTGCCAAACTATCTAAAATAAAGTAACTTAACTCCATGCCAACATGGATAGTTCATACCCCCACTATCCACGTTGGCATGGAGTTGATTTTAGATAGCGTGGCAAGCGTAGCAAGCCACCGAGTCCGCAGCGTGGGCGAGCGAAGTACCTACGCCCATATTTCACGAGTCAATGCAGTGCACATTTGTGGACGGTATTACTGAGAACGAGTACGGAGACCATGCGTGGCACATGCGCATAGCGTTGCCTACGCATGCGCAGACGGCTAAAAAGCGCCCTCCGAAAGAATTCGGAACGGACCGCACCAACCAAAATAAGGCCCTAAGTCTGGGCCTTCCACAAATCTTCGACAAAGACAGGCTGATCGAGCCGGCGCTGACATCACACACTCTCCCTTAAAACACCTGGGTATGCATGTATTTTTTCTGACACTCCCAGAAAACGGCAAGTCACCACCCCCACATGCTGACTTCCTGTCTATCCAATTATGATGGGAGTATGATTAGATTTGTTTGCTATTTCTGTTGCCATTTCATCTCACACATGCGCACTATGGCTGTAAATGAATGGATTGCAAAGTCAAAATACTTTTTTCCACTAATGCAGTGTCCAATACTAGTGTTTATTTGCTCATTAAAATATTTTACTTTATTTACAGGCAATGGGTTGCCCAGAACTTTTTTTAGTCACATTTGTACCTGTTTCTGTGTATCGAGCTAATAAATACGTTACTCTACCGTGGACATTTTTCTATGAGTATAGCCTTCTTCAGGAAGAGTTTAAATTTAGCCACACAATTTAGGTGAAAATATACATCTCTTCTTTATTTAAAAAAAGTTATGGTTATTATTATTGATTTTAACACTCTAAGGGCGGGATGTACTAAAGGGAAAATGCAGTAAAACCCCCGTTTTACCGCATTTTCCTATGTACTATTACCCGGCCGCATCGTTATCGCAGGGCAGGGTATCGCCACCTTTGGGTGGCGATACCCTATAGAAGCCTATGGGCTTCTTTTCGCCGCCCGCCGCCGCAACCCCGCCGCCTCGACGACCCTCCTCTCCCCCTCCCTTGGACTTACCATCTTGCAGGACCTCCTGGACCCCGGAAGTTAAGCCCTTCCTCCCCCTATCAACGCAGCCGGACGTCCTTCCGGCTGCAGGGGGGAGGAGGAGGCGCCGGGGGCAGCCTGCTTAGCTGTCCCCGGCGTGTAGGCATCAGGAGCTGGCTGGGAGGTGACGGAGACCCCCCGCAGACCAGAGTACAGGTATCACGGGGGGGCTCCGTTACCGCACCGCGATGCCAGCCGCATATGTTAGTACATATGCACTGGCATTGCGGCGGACAGCCGGCGAAGGGCTGATGGGGAAAATGCATTAAAACCCCCGTTTTACCGCATTTTCCTATGTACTATTACCCGGCCGCATCGTTATCGCAGGGCAGGGTATCGCCACCTTTGGGTGGCGATACCCTTTAGAAGCCTATGGGCTTCTTTTCGCCGCCCGCCGCGCAACCCCGCCGCCTCGCCGACCCCCCTCTCCCCCTCCCTTGGACTTACCATCTTGCAGGACCTCCTGGACCCCGGAAGTTAAGCCCTTCCCCCCCCTATCAACGCAGCCGGACGTCCTTCCGGCTGCAGGGGGGAGGAGGAGGCACCGGGGGCATCCTGCTTAGCTGTCCCCGGCGTGTAGGCATCAGGAGCCGGCTGGGAGGTGACGGAGACCCCCCGCAGGCCACAGTACAGGTATTGTGGGGGGGCTCCGTTACCGCACCGCGATGCCAGCTGCATATGTTAGTACATATGCGCTGGCATCGCGGCGGACAGCCGGTGAAGGGCGGCGATGTATATTAATACATCCCGCCCTTAAAAGGAAATTCAAATAAAAAATAAGATACAAAAATATAATTATTAAAAATACATTTTATATTAAAATATTATTAAATAAAATAAATCAATATACGTACAAGATTTATTAAAGACTATCTCAAAATTATGTACAATAGCATATCAATAAACTCTTGGGACTGTGCAGAAAATTAAATATGTTTGTGTTTACAAATATGATGATAAATATAGTACATAAGAAGCATAAAATCTTGTTTATAATCATAAGTGAGCAGTTAAAGTTGATATTAATTAAGACAGTGCAATCAATATACTGTAAGTAAACATATAAACTATAAGCCTTGGCCAAAGACATTTGCACGCTCGTGTGTATAAATAATAAAGAGCCAGGAGACCTCACTGTATGACACACTCGAGGTATTTAGAACTGATTAACTAGTTCTTCATAACAATAGGTAAAGCCCACTCCTTCAGGGAATTGCAATTAAGAGTGAGACATCATGAGCACTACCCCCTGATGGTCCATGGGGGTGATCATGCTGTTCCCTAACCAGGAAGTGGCCGTTCAGTCTGGAGTGTAATAATGGATGTGTAGAATAAGACCGGTCACTCTTTATTCAAATCATATTGTTCCCTCCACCTTTTTTTAAATTACTTTAAAACGGTTATTAGATCTTGTCAGCAAACGACTAATTAGACTGATTGATAAGATGTAAAAGAGAGACATAAATATGTGATGTGATGAGAGACCCAACATGATTCTCAGTGGGTTAGTGATGGACATTTAGTAAGTCCTCTCCTAATACACATTGTTGTGTAAGGTGGCACACAACCTAGATGCCAACCTACTTAATGTTTATATAGTTTTTAGAAACTGTACAGCAAATTGCGGGCACTATGGGGGAGATGTACTAAGCTAGAAAAGTGATAAAATGGAGAGTGATAAACCACCAAACAGATCCTACCTGCCATGCCACACGCTGGGTTTGAAAAATGACAGGTAGGAGCTGAGTGGTTGGTTGTTTATCACTCTCCATTTTATCACTTTTCATGGCTTAGTACATTTTGCCCTATATCTGCCTATCTACTGTATTTATCCATACATACACAGAGATATATATATATATTCAATGTTATGCCAAGCTTTGTCTCCCTGTATTGTTCCTTTGTACGGCGCTGCGAAACACTTGTGGCGCCTTATAAATAAAATTATAATAATTATAATAATATAGATAATTACACTAGTGAAGGTTACATAGTTACAAAGTAGTTAAGGCTGAATAAAGACTTGCGTCCATCGAGTTCAACCTTTAGCGAGTATGATCTATTAGCGTCATCCCTTGTTATACATAGTGTACTGTATTCTGATATCTTTAAAGACAGATTATGATTACTGTTTGTACCCCTGAATGTTTTTAACCAATAGATGTTTGTCCAACCTTATTTTAAACGTATTTATTGTGTTAGCCGACACCACCTCTCCAGGAGGAAGTTCCATAGTTTGGCTGCCCTGACCGTAAAAAAATGTTTCCTTCTTAGGAACAAAATCTTTTTTCCTCTAATCTAAACTCATGTCCACCCAGCTCCCTCACCAGTCCTGACCTTTCCCACTTATCTAACTATTCCCTAGTCCCAGTGTGGTCTGTCCGGTCAGTTTGGTGAACATCCGCAGCAAACATTATTATATAATTGTAGATTTCATTAAATGACTGTTCATATACTGATTTCTTTTTGTATTTATGTAGTGGGTTGCCTTCTATTGTCTGCAGGGTATGGGTCATAGGGCCAACTGTATGAAGGTTGACCACTAAACACATGAAATAGGTCGACATGGCCAAGGTCATCAGGGTCTGAAGGTCGACATATGCATTTGGTCGAAAATCGGAAGGTCGTCAGTCAAAATGTCGGCATGAGTTTTTCACATTCTTTGTCCAGAAATGCAAGGCAAGTTGCACACTATTATATTGTCACTCCACGCCCTAGTGGATGGCAGAGAATGAAATACCACCTGTTGCCATAAGAGGGCTCAGAAAAGTGATCAACTCATAGTGACCTTTTGACTGTCGACCTTCCCATTGTCGACTTAATGCTTGCGATGACCTTCCAACCCTATCGACCTTAGCCATGTCGACCTATTTCATGTTTCAACCTAAGCCCTGTGAACTTTCAGTGGTCAACCTAATGTATGTTGACCTTCATAGTGTCGACCTAGCGGGTATGGATCATTGGATAGACAGCAACTAGGTGGACAAGCATTAGGTCGACACCACTAGGTCGACATGACTGAAGGTCGACATGGGGTTAGGTGGTCAGGGTCATTAGGTCAACATGGGGAAGGTCGAAAGTCAAAAAGGTCGACATGGAGTTTTTTACTTTTTTGTCCTGAATGTCAACTAAAAAAAGTACACCACGTCGAAGTGTACTTACCTGACCCTGGTCGGGATTACCTCCTTTGGGATGCGGGACGGTATTCTGAACTCCAGCATCCCAACTGCCAGTGATCCATATGTATCCACTACATAATTATATGAGATATGCAGTAAATATAGGGTGTATTATGTTTTTTTGAGGATGAATCACTCCTTCATCCTTAGATCAAGCCTTTATGCATAGGGTTTTTCTTATACTAAGATGGGAGTTCTATCGAAGATAGGATATTGCCCATAGCAACCAATCAAATACTACTTTTTATTTATTTTGCACTTTATAATCTGATTTGCTGCCCATAGCTACATCCCATTTTCAACATAATTCCCATTTTACTAAATAATCTGTACCATTGCCTTTATATACATGTTGGAAACTGGGCATACAGTTAAGGGATACTGAACATTGACTAATACCCAGTTCAGATCGCAATGATGGGTTGGATCCGGTATGTTGATCCCGGGTATGGCCCGGTCTGATATTTTCACATTAATCCTGGCTCGCCCCTTTATACAGAGAATGACCTGGGGTCAACCCTTCTTTTAATCCAAGTCAAACTGCCGGGTTGGTTGACCCGGGTTATAAGCATTTTCACACCGCACCTCGACCGGGGTCGACACGTCAGCAACCTGGCAAATACCCGGGTCCATGGCGCTGTGTGAAAAGGGTATTAGTGGACCAAGAAGCAACCATGGATTATCTTTCTTGGTATAATTTGAAACCTTACATATATTGTAGATCTGCTGTTGAATAATGTACACACACTGCAGTAGCATAGTAACAGAGGCAGAAGTAATGCAAACTGCAGAGTTCCCAAATGATCCTGGGATCCTCCTGACACCTGAAAACAATATGAACAATATGTACTTGTTGCTGTAACTGCCAACACAGTAACTTTAACAGGGGCTCTGGACAGGTCATACTGGTGGTTCTGCATGTCCAAGAGGCCAAGGCTTTAGCAAGACCACTCTGTAAGGCATATTACAGTCTAATGCTCTATATGCCATTCAATTTGACCTGGCATTCGACTCAATTTTAATTAGATTTCTACTATATAGGGGTATATTCAATGCGGGGGGGGGGGGGGGGCTGATGGCAAGCTATATAGCAAGAAGCACCGATAGCTTGATGTCAGTATTTAACTCGCCCCCTGCATTCGCTATTTCCACCTCACCTGTATCCTGAGTGGAGATGGAAACAGCAAGTGTGGCCATCAGAACTGCAAGGCTCGCTTCAAAATGCAGCGGGCTTGGAGTTTAAGGTAATCCTCGCCATCCTCTGACAGCAAGGATTTCCCTGGAACTTAGAATACGGAAAGCGGCTGGCGAGGGGGCTGGATGGTGAGGATGGCTTTTCCTCACTAGAAAAAGTCATCCTTGCCATATAAACCCCCTTGCCACCGTTTGACCAGCGGCATAGAATATATCTAATAGTCTTGCCAGGCAAGACTAATTTATTTTCGATTTCTACTGAATGTGAACACGCATCAGGATTGAATCTGCATCAATTGTGGAAAAACCATTCAATGCCCACTCAATTTCAATTTGATTTTGCTTCTATAAGCAAAATCTAATAGAAAAATAGTGGAACTCTCACCATACAATATAACAAGAAACAGCTAGATCCTCCATCCATTAAGTATTGTGTATTGTTATTTGACCGACATGTTTCAGTTTTTGTAACTTGTGGTCAGCTGGATGGATCAAAAGGAGAAAGCTGATGACAACCAGGTAATGGGCCCTTGTTTGGCCTACTGGGCTGTTTGATGTGACTGGCCCTGAAAAAAAATAATGTCTTCTCGCTCTGTACTGCTGGGAATAGCTGGGGGCAGCATGCAACAAGATGTCAAAGAAATGTGTAGAACAAAGGTGATTCCCACTGACATTTGCAATTAATTCTGCTACAATATGTCCTACTTGGACTTTAACATTTTTTTGACTGTTATGTGAAAATCATTATTTCTTTGGAACAGCAAAGAACAGGATCTAGAAGAACGAACATATATTTGAATATGTCTTAACATGCCACTGGTATCTCTCGTTTTAATCTCTCCACATTTTCACACGGGTCTGACTGTAATTGTTTGGGGACGGCTCAGTTACAATTAAGAAATGGGATTAGATTGCTAATGGCTTCTTAAATTGCTATATGATATCTGGGTGACTAAAGGTGAGAATATTCTTTTTTTGAATCACTAGGTCATCTGGTCAGCATGGCCATGTTTTCTCAATTTGTGACAGTTTAGAATTAAGTTTTCAGATAAAGAATAATAAAAATAACAAATAAATATTTTGTGGGACCAGTTCTATAAAATAATAAGCATAATATAATAAAATATCAACCCCCCCTAAATAAAAAAATGCAGTTTTAAGCAGTGCTCTTTTAAATTTTTAAGTATATTAAAATGAGATTATATAATAAAACTTTAGGACAGTTTATTGTCACTTCACCCTTTTCCTTTCTAAAGCTGACATTGGGGGGTATTTCTTGCTATAAAGATGGTTACTCATAGAATCAGACTCCAGTATCCACTATTATGATGTGTGTTGGGCAGGGCTGTAGAGAGCTTGGGTACTGGAGGGGGGAGTGGCTATATCCAGGAGGCACAACAACTGACCCAGGCAAAGGTAGTTAGGGGGTTATTCAGATTCACTCACAAAGGCACAATCACTCTCTAATGGACAACACCATATGCACTGCAGGTGGGGCTGATGTAACATGTGCAGAGAGAGTTAGATTTGGGTGTTTTATTGTCTCTGTGCAGGGTAAATACTGGCTGCTTTATTTTTACACTGCAATATAGTTATCAGTTTGAAGTACAAACCCCACCCAAATCTAACTCTCTGCACATGTTACATCAGCCCCACCTGCAGTGCACATGGTTTTGTCCATTAGAGAGTGATTGTGCCTTTCCGAGTGAACCATAATAACCCCCTTAGTATCCACCCACCTCTTCTGTGCCACGGATTTTGAGTACAGGTTATGGTAGACTGATTGGCATTTCCAAACTGTGGCACTCCAGCTGTTGTGAAACTACACATTCCAGCATGCCTTTCCATAGTTTTAGCATTCCCTAATAGCAAAACTATGGCAAGGCATGCTGGGATGTGTAGTTTCACAACAGCTGGAGGGCCATAGTTTGGACATGCCTGGTTTAAGCTACATAAATGTTTGCCACCCTTGTGCTGGGTATATTTTCATTTTATTTTCAAAAAGTATCTTGCCTATAATTCTGTAACTGTACATGTGAGATCACCAATAGCAAATTAAACATATATTTAAAAGATCAATTTTTACAGTCACATTATACTAATAAAAAATAATATAATCTACCAATATCATTTCTACCATGAAAATTGTGAACAAGCAAAGCATCCCATATCGGTAAGGCGCGTCGTCTACTGCCTGTCCTCAATGGTTCTGTGTTCTCATGGGAGCGTTAGGTAAATGATTTGCCTTTCAACATACCACTCCGATTATACTCAAGGGTCAAGTATGTCGTTTCTAGAATGTGAGAATTTAAATATAATGGGGATTTAACTGGCTATTTAAAAGCCTTAAAATCTGCATAACTCGTTAGGAGAGTGTGTAAAATGCCAATGCACCAGTTGGTGAAAACACTTCTTTTCATATAAAATAATACACATGGATTATTGCACGCTTCAGTTGCTTGGCAAAGTTCTGAATTTTCTAACCTGATAAAAACAATGAGCTGGATTTCCCAAATGTCACCCAAAAATCCTTTTATTTTTAGCTCATTTATTTTGTTGTGCTGTTTGAATGCAAATAAAAGAGCCTTTGCCATGCTTTCTTCCCGCACAGGCAATTATTTGCTCCTCATTAGATTGTGAGCTCCAGTGAGCAGCGCTGAAATGTGAAATGCAAATTTTCTAATTACAGGATATTTTAAACCCATTTGTAGCAAGAGTATATTATACATATATTTTACTTATTATATTATATATCCATTTGTAGATGTGGTTGCTCTTGGAACAAATTTCCCTATTGACCACTTTGCAGATTGTACTAAGTTTTAAGGATAATGCATTTATATCAAACTTCATTTCACTTTTACCATTTATTTTTAAAGTAATAAACCAATCACTATACACTTCTAAACATACCCTAGCTATTAGGTTTCCAATGTAATCTCTTAAAAGTCATCTATTAACCCTACAGAACTTCGCTCATGTCATGTCAACTGAAAGATTCAAGTGTGATGATGACTATTAGCTCTGTTTTTAGCCAGGTGTTGTAAGATGAAGCGGCAAAGTGGGCAATATGTACTAAGCTTGAAAAGTGATCAAAAGGAGAGTGATAAACCACCAGCCAATCAGCTCATAACTGCCATGTCACAAGCTGTACAGGTAGGAGCTGATTGGTTGGGGGTTTATCACTCTCCATTTTATCATTTTTCAGGCTTGGTACATCTCGCCCAATATCTCAGGACAACAGGGCTAAACGTCACACTTCTCCCAATTCACAAAGGGGTTAGATGGTTGCCTGTAACGTCTATGTACATCAGCCCATAATCCAACCATGCTCAGTCTACAGTGAAGTAAAAATGACTCACCAAGAATCCTAGAAACATCCATCTCATGAACTGTTAAGTAGTGCATATCTTCCTACTTGGACAGTGTAGATCAGGACCTTTTCCCAAAAAGGAGGCATGGCCTCACATAAAGGTGAGTGGCCTTCATGCCATCCTGAGCCACACCTCCCATTTTTTGTCACAATGCGTTCATGCCCAGTGCTCTGGACCTGCTAGGCACACTCATGCACATGGCATCAATTCACCCCTTGCTTTGCTAAGCAGGGGCGTGTGTGAGAGGACCTCCCAACCTTTCACATTACCATGGGACACTGTAGTCAAACTTGTCGGACAGACAGACAGTGCCCAAAAGGGGGAATGTCCCACAAATATTGGAACAGATGGGAGGTATTAAGGCCCCCATACACTACGCGATTTGGCCCCGATTTCACCCGATTCTGGAGGATTGGGCCGAGAAATCGGGTGAAACTGGGCAAATTGCGTAGTGTATGACATCCGATCTGATCCGATGCGCGGTCCCGTGTACATCGGATCAGATCCGGATGTGGGACGGTCTGCACATAAGATTAATCATGTGCAGCCGTCCGGGGGAGTGACAGGAGCAGGCTGGGGGCGGGGTCCTGTCCTGGGTACCTGTAGGTGCAGGCTGTAATCTGTATTGTGCACTGGGAGAGCCTCAGCCACTTCAGATGTAGCAGCGCTGTGGCAGGCAGGGTCAGGAGCGGGGACCGCAGATGCAGAGAGACCGGGTGCGCGGCGCGAGAATAGAAAGAAATACCATTCAAAGGACTGGGCGGCCGCTGATTGGCTGAGAACTCAGCCAATCAGTGGCCGCCCAGTCTTTTGAATAGGATGGTTTCTATTCTCCCGCTGCTCTGCGGTCCCCACGGTGAGCTGAGTTCTCAGCCAATCAGCGGCCGCCCAGTCCTTTGAATGGGATTTCTTTCTATTCTCGCGCCGCGCACCCGGTCTCTCTGCATCTGCGGTCCCCGCTCCTGACCCTGCCTGCTGCAGCACCGCTACATCTGAAGAGGCTGAGGCTCTCCCAGTGCACAATACAGATTACAGCCTGCACCTACAGGTACCCAGGACCGGACCCTGCCCCCAGCCTGCTCCTGTCACTCCCCCGGCCGGTCCCCGCTCCCATCCTGCCGCTCCCCCCCCCCCCCCCCCCCCCCCCCCCCCCGCCTGCAGCTCCCCGGATTTATCACATGTAAAATATGGCACATCAAGTGCCAAATGTTATCAAGCTCCCCCGGGGAGCTGCCGGGGAAGCTCAGGGTAAATCGGGGCTGACTTGTCCTTAGGACAAGTCGCCCTAGTGTATGGGGGCCTTTAGTGTACCACCCTTGCAAGCCCAGCTAACTGCAACAGTACAGGTAGCTGACACTTACAACAAACTAACTTGATCTCTGTACAACAAGTGTGGTGTAGTACGTGACCGCAGCTACCTAAGTACTACAACATATAGTGACACAGATTCTACAGTAACATAACGGGAGGTACCTACAATATCACATGTAATCAATAATTAAATATAATTCAGCAATAAAGAGGAACACAATTAACGGTACTTGTGCATTATCACGGCGCCCATCGCATCGCATTGCATACCACTAATTAAGGTATGCGATGGCATGCGATGGTACCCGATTTGAGCCTTTCCCCGGGCTGAGTATACAATTTTAATATCGCGTCGCATCGCATGCCATTATAATGGCATGCAATGCAACCCGATTTGGGCTTATTCCCATGTTAAAAATATGTTTGCTCACTGCGCTGGACTATGGAGATATAGGAAGCAGCTCAATTTAAAATTACGTTTATAAAGTTTAGAGAGATGAGCGCTAATTGAAGGATAGATAAATAAGGATAGAGAAATAAGAAAGAAAAACACCTGAAAATAAAATAGGTTAAATATGAATGCTTACAGCTCCTTTGAGCCAATGTGGATGTCCGTGGATTGCGTGTAACTAACTCTCCCTACCTCTGGTACCGGCACCGAGTGCTTGCGGGGTGAGAGATCAGCTTGCTGCGGCTGTTGGAATTGCCGCACGTCTTCTCCTCTTCTCCCGTCAGCGCGGTGTCACTCTGGCGGCGGGTGCCGTTTCAGAAAAGATGTTATTCCGGCTGTAGTCCAGAGGAGTGAGGCACGCTTGAGGGACCACGGAGCTGCCTTCTACGCGTTTCGTGCTGTGAAGCACTTTTTCTTTAAAAACGGGGCATTTAACATAGTCCTTACCCATCAGGGTGGGTGTACAATCAAAAATCGGGTCTGGGGGGGCATTTAACATAGGAATCAGGCATCTGGGTGCCTGTACAATTAAATATCGGGTCGAATCGTGTCGCATCGCATGCGATGCGACGCGATTTTTGGTCGTACAATGCCCTATGATGGAAATTGTGGGCGCCGTGATAATACACAAGTATCCAATTAACCTACCTTTAATGGGGGACTGGAAAGTAGAGCCCTGACCGCAGTTATTATATTTATTTATTATCAGTTTCTTATATAGCGCACACATATTCCGCAGCACTTTACAGATAATATTTGAACATTCACATCAGTCCCTGTCCCAGTGAAGCTTACAATCTATATTCCCTACCACATGTACACGCACACATAGACATTCTAGGGTTAATTTTGTTGGGAGCCAATTAGCCTACCAGTATATATTTGGATTGTAGGAGGAAACCGGAGTACCCGGAGGAAACCCACGCAAGTACGGGGAGGATATACAAACTCCGCACAGTTAAACCCATGGTGGGAATCAAACCCATGACCTCAGCGCTGTGAGGCAGTAATGCTAACCATTACACCATGAGGGTCCAAATGTAACAACTTCGGGTTTACATTATGTTGAGTCTTTGAGCATATTCAATTGAAATCACTGACAAATAAACAATGTAGATACACAAAAGTGCAAGGATTGAGAAATGTACAGCAAGCCTTAAGGAAAAAAAAGGATGTTTTACATCTTATTTCTACAGAAATGTCTAGATTAGAAATGATGACTTCCTGACCTGGTACTTTTTTTGGGGATTGCAAAAACACCAAAAGTTTATATTTTCTAATCTATGAACATGCATTTGGTATAACACTTGTTTTAGGGTCTCTAGAGGCCTGGAATCATTCACTGATTTATAGTGGTACACTGGAACTAGAGTCCAGTGCAAAAAACCATAAGCATCCACCTCCTTAGTCCCAGGCCTAGATTTCTGTTTAAATGCAGCATGCCTTGTGCCTACTGCATTGTATACCAAATCTCAGATGGGATAGTGGGATGGTTCATCAATCATGTGGGCCATGCATTTTTATGTCTGCAGTTTTTGGGGCATATGTATATTAAGCCTTAACAAGAGAAAACGTGGAGGGTGATAAACAGTGATAAAGGACCAGCCAATCAACTCTTAACTGTCATTTCTCAAGCACAGATGGTAACATGGCAGTTAGGAGCTGATTGGATGGTCCGTTATCACTCTTTATCGCCCTCCTCTTTATCTCTTGTTAAGGCTTGATACATCTGTCCCTTTATCAGCTACTTATAATTTTTTTGCATAATTCCTTGATTATTTATACTACTAGGTGATTCATCGCGCCCTACGGGCGCTCTTCACACCGTCGTAAGGGGCTGCGCCCCCTTAATTTGTGAACGTTTGTATATGAGAAATATGGTTAGAATAGTATGAAAGATGCCCTGTATTGCAACTTAGGTGTCCGCGAATCGCGGGAGGGGGGGTCGCGGAGGGTGCCGCGAATTGCAGGAGGGGGGGTCGCGGGGGGTGCCGCGAATTGCAGGAGGGGGGGTTGTGGGGGGGTGGATGCTGCGAATCGCGGGAGGGGAGGGATTGCAGAGAATCGCGGGAGGGGGGTTACGGGGGCGGGGGTTGCGGCGAATCATGGTAGGGGGGGTCGCGGGGGGTGTGCCGTGAATCACGGGAGGGGGGGTCACGGGGTGGGGTGCCGAGAATCGCGGGGGGGTGTGTGTGTGTGCCGTGAATCGCGGGAGTGGGGGTTCCGGGGGGGGGTGTGACGCGAATCGCCACAAGAAAAAATCAACACAGAAAGGTCAACACATGTAAATGTTGACATAAGTGTGGCACTTCATTGGTGTCCATGTCGACACATGAGAATGAATATGAAAACATTCAAAAAATTAAAAAAAACTTCAAAAACTCATGTCAACCTTTTTCATTGTCGACCATAGCCATGTCAGTGTTTTCCATGTGCAATTTAATTCTGGAGCTGCCGCGAATCGCGCGGGGGGGGGTGCCGCGAATTGCGGGAGGGGGGGTCGCGGGGGTGGGTGCCGCGAATCGCGGGAGGGGGGTTACGGGGCGGGGGTTGCGGTGAATCATGGGAGGGGGGGTCGCGGGGGTGTGCCGTGAATCACGGGAGGGGGGGTCACGGGGTGGGGTGCCGAGAATCGCGGGGGAGGTGTGTGTGTGTGTGCCGTGAATCGCGGGAGTGGGGGTTGTGGGGGGGGGGGGTGGGGGGGGGGGGGTGTGACGCAAATCGCCACAAGAAAAAATCAACACAGAAAGGTCAACACATGTAAATGTTGACATAAGTGTGGCACTTCATTGGTATCCATGTCGACACAAAAAAACTTCAAAAACTCATGTCAACCTTTTTCATTGTCGACCATAGCCATGTCAGTGTTTTCCATGTGCAATTTAATTCTGGAGCTGCCGCGAATCACGGGGGGGTGCCGCGAATTGCGGGAGGGGGGGTCGCGGGGGTGAGTGCCGCGAATCGCGGGAGGGCGCAGGGTTCACAGGGGTTCTGGTGGGGGGTTGCCGCGAATTGCGGGAGGTGTGGGGTCACGGGGGTTGCCGCGAATCGCGGGAGGGGGGGTTGCGGGGGGGGGTGACGCGAATCGCCACAAGAAAAAAATCAACACAGAAAGGTCAACACATGTAAATGTTGACATAAGTGTGCCACTTCATTGGTGTCCATGTCGACACATGACAATGAATATGAAAAAATTAAAAAAATTAAAAATAAATCTTCAAAAACTCATGTCAACCTTTTTCATTGTCGACCATAGCCATGTCAGTGTTTTGCATGTGCCATTTAATCCTGGGGCTGCTGCGAATTGCGGGGGGGGGGGGTGCCGCGAATCGCGGGAGGGGGGTCGCAGGGGGGGTGCCGCCCCGAATTGCGGGAGGGGTCGTGGGGGGGTTCTTTTTGCAGCGAATCGCGGGAGGGGGGGTCGCGGGGGGTGTTTTTGCTGCGAATCGCGGTAGGGGGGGTCGCGGGGGAGCGGGTGTTTTTGCCGCGAATCGCGGGAGGGGGGGGGGGCGCGCGGGGGGGGGAGGTTTTGCCGCAAATCGCGGGAGGGGGGCGCTCACCTGGTGGCTGTGGAGTAGCAGTGCTGGGCAACATGGGAAGGCAGTGGGTGTCTGGCACTGTCTGTGGGCTCACTGGGCTGGTTCTCTGTCACATACCTCCCAACATGACCCTCTCCAGGAGGGACACAATGCTCTGTTTCTAGACTTCCCCTTAATGTATGATTGCCATCACCTGTTTTAAACAGGTTAATTTCTCAGAAAGGTGTTCAGCACAGATGAAGGCAATCACACATTAAGAGGAAAGTCCAGGAACAGAGCGTTATAGACACAGACACCCACTTTGAGTGACAGATGTAGCCAAATATATAGGAGATGCTTAACACCTGATCCAGCATGGAATATGATTCTTGTTAATTTGTTACATTTTTTCTATACTTGAAACTACCAGACTTGATGTGTATCTGAATTTATTTGGTGTGTTTTCACCCTGCCAGAGCTGGATAAAGTTGGGGTTAGCTGAACCTGGTAGGCATGTCAGGGCAAGCCATGTTGCACAGGCAGCTCTCTGACTGCACATGTTACTGTCCACCTGGTTCCCCCCAGCTCCATCCCCTTCACAACTTCAGTGCTGGTGTTACTTGCTGGCAGGGATACAAAAAAATCGAACTTGCACAACTCTTTCTTGAAGAGATACCGTATATACTTGAGTATAAGTCGATCCGAATATAAGCCGAGGCACCTAATTTTACAACAAAAAACTGGGGAAAAACTTATTGACTCAAGCGGGACCCTCACTCGAGTATAAGCCGAGGGGGGCTTTTTCAGCATAAAAAATGTTCTGAAAAAGTAGGCTTATACTCGAGTATATATGGTAATAAAAGTACAAGCCACCAGGTGGTACATGGAGACTGAAGAGCGAGAGATAGAAATAGGGGTGAGCAACAGTGTCCTGTATGCGAGATAGAGAAAGTAGTGAGGAAAGAATGGAAGAGGAGTTTAAGCTCAGAAGTAAAGGGGTAAAGGAAAGCTGAGGACAGAAGTGAAAAATATAAGAGGGCAGAAACTTGTCAAAGACACTTCAAATTAGATGAATATGAAGTTCAAAATGTTATCTAGACTCATAAGAGTGTGCCATGTTTTTCAACAAAATGTATTGTAAACCAAGCTCATGTCCAGTGTTGGAACATGCACGTATTGGGCCCAGGCACAAAAATATGCTTTGGGCCTTCCCTCCTTAGCCCCATGAGGAGAGGCAATGTGTGATGGATAGAGGCAGAGGGTGACAGGGAGAGCCAAAAATGTTTTAGGAGTTGGCAGTGGGTGGCAGGGAGAGGCAGAATATCAGGGAGAGACAGAGGGTAAATTTGAAGACAGTGGGTGACTGGAGAGGCAAAAGGTGATGAGGGAGGAAGTGGGTGAATTGGAAGATAGTAGCATACAAAGATTGACAGGGGCAGGTAGAGGGTGATGGGAGAGACAGTGAGTGATAAGAAGAGACAGTAGGAGACAAGCAGAGGCTGTGGTGGTGGGGACAAAGTGTGGCAGGGAGAGGCAGAGTGTGACAGTGAGACAGTAGGAAGCAGGGAAGAAAACTGGGTGAATTGGGTGGCAGTGAGTCATAGGGGGGAGGCAGTGGGTGACTTGGGAGGAATAAAGTGACAGGGAGAGGTAGTGAATGACAGGGAAAAAGCAGAGGTTCACAGTTCACAGTGAAAGGGAGTAAATTGGATTACTTTGGAGGCATTGGGAAGCATATGGTTATACTGTAGAGGGAGGCAGTGGCTGACTAGAAAGGCATAAGGTGACAGGGAGAGGAAGGGAGTGGCAAGTAGAAGCAGGGGGCGGCAAGGAGAGACCGGAAGGCAGATAGAGGCAGATTCTAGCTGAGTAATTAGAGGGTGGCAGGAAGAGGCTGAGGGTGACTGGGGAAGCAGTAGGTAACAAAGGAGCTTATAGAGTGCCATCAGAAGGCAGACAATGATAGCAGGAGGCAGAGAGTGACAGTGAGGGCAGAAAGTGAATGCAAGAGGCAGTAGGAAACTGAGGAGGCAGTGGGTGACTCAGATTATTACCAGTTATTTATATAGCCACATATATTCCGCAGTGCTTTTAAAGAGAATATTTGAACATTCACATCAGTCTCTGCCCCAGTGGAGCTTACAATCTACAGTATTTTCCCTACCACATGCACGCACATTCATTCTAGGGTTAATTTTATTGGAAGCCAATTGACCATTACACCATCCTTGCTTCCCTAGATGGCAGTTGGGGGCAGAGAATGACAGCATGAGTGTTACAGGTGGACAAGCACACATTTCAGCCCCTGCTCCTATCCGTACCAGCCATTCTACCTGTGTGTGCCTGCTTCTTTTACCCATGCCTATGCTAAGCTTTATTGTTCATTTATGATTTATTGAAGATATTGTATGATAGTGCTCAGTGTGTTATTATACAGTACTCTCTGTATTGTATGGGAGTCATTAGGATGCTGTCTGTATTGCAGAGTACTGTAGTCACTGAGATGCTCTCTGTATTTTTATATAATTTGGCTACAGTTAAATTATATAATATTCCATTTTAATCCAGCACTATACATTACACATGCCCCATACTGAAGTCATATGCATTTCAGATGCACTTCAAATTACTAGTAACAGCGCTGAAATTGGAGATTCTCATGTAGACACAATTCTTGGAGGGTGTACTGAGTGCTGGATTACCAAATAGTGACAATGGTTCAAACGAATATTGGTTTGATCTTAAAATAAAATTACAATCTAGCTTTCCTAAATAGTTTCACAAAAATAGAAAAAAAGTCAACTCAAATAAATGAAAATGTTACTTTAGATTAGATTAGATACATCTTTATTGTCATCACCCCAGGTAGGGTGACAAAATTCAGTTTAGCATCCATCCAAATACAGACATTAATAAAATACAAAATGATCCACAGACTTTACAATAAAACTAACACCCATAAACCCTCCCCTAGCCCAATTCAGCAATTAATTCTAAAATCGCCCTAGGAAAAAAACTACTCCTCATCCTACTTGTCCTACTCTTCAGACAACTATAACATCTACCCGAAGGTAGTAAGACAAACAACCCATTAGCCGGATGAGTTCCATCCTTTACGAAGTTATGTGCCCTGCGCAAGCACCGCTTCCTCTGAATGTCATCAGCAGAAGGGAGAGAAGCCCCCACTACCCGTTGAGCCAGTTTAATTACTCTCTGGATTTGCTTCCGTTCTGCAACAGTACAATTTCCATACCAGACAGAAATACAACTGGTCAGGATGCTCTCCACTGCACACCTATAAAAATGTGTTAGTATGCGCAGTGGTAGTTGTTGTCTTTTAAGCATCCTGAGGAAAAAAAGGCGTTGATGGGCCTTTTTAACCAAACAGTTGATGTTAGTGGACCATCTTAGGTCCTCTGAATTATGGGTGCCCAGAAATTTAAAACTAGAGACACGATCCACATTCCTCCCATTAATTTGTACCGGCATAACCGGTCTAGATTTCCTCCTGCGAAAATCTACTACAATCTCCTTCGTTTTGTTTACATTTAGAAAGAGATTATTGGCACTACACCACTCAGCCAAATGCTGAATTTCATCTCTGTATGCCGTTTCGTCATTATTATCAATAAGGCCTACTAATGTTGTGTCATCGGCAAATTTAATAATGGTATTGGAATTATAAACTGGCTTGCAGTCAGATGTAAAAATTGAATAAAGAAACATGCTTAATACACAACCCTGAGGTACCCCAGTATTCAAAATGACTGAATCTGAACTGACTGTCCCTGCTCTGACCACCTGAGGCCTATCAGTCAAAAAATCCCCTATCCAATTACATAAGGAGCTGTCAATCCCCAAATCAAAAAGTTTTGAGATTAACCTAGATGGTATCACCGTATTAAACACCGAACTGAAGTCAATGAACAACAGACGGGCATACGTATTACTATTGTCCAGATGGGAGAGTACAGAATACATCAGCAAGGAGACTGCGTCATCAATGCTTCTGTTGCTACAGTAAGCAAACTGAAATGGATCCAAAGCTGGTGAAAGACCAGCCTTCAGATGTACTAACACCAACCTTTCAAAGCACTTCATCACTATCGGTGTGAGCACCACAGGTCGATAATCATTCAAGTTCGCCGGCCTGGAGTTTTTTGTCACCGGAACAATAATAGTGCTTTTAAAGCACTCTGGAACTATTGACGCAGATAAAGACAGATTAAAAATATCCGCAAATACCCCATCCAACTGCAGCACATGCCCTCAGCACCCGTTCCGGTATGCCATCAGGTCCAGCCGACTTATTTACATTGATTATATTAAGACCAGCTAGGACCTCAGCAGATGTCAATACAAGAGGTTGGCCAGAGGAAGGCAGTCTAGTCACCCTTCCACCATTGTCCCTATCAAACCGAGCATAGAAGTGGTTCAACTCATTTAATGATGGGACATCCATATCAGGGACTGAACCAGTTTTCCACGCCTTGTAATTACAGATACCACGGATACCCTGCCATAAACGGCGCGGATCAGATTTTACTAAATGCTCCTCAATCCTCAATCTATAGCAATGTTTAGCCCTGACAATACCCTTCTTCAGATTTGCCCTAGCTGTATTATAGGCCACTGAATCACCCTCTTTAAAGGCAATATTACAGGCCCTAAGCAGAAGCCGAACCTCCCCAATCATCCACGGCTTCTCATTCGGGTATACAGTGATCTGTTTCCAGGTGGTGACACTGTCAGTGGTAACATTGACATAATCCAGGACAGAAGAAGCATTCAGATTAATATCAGCAACTACATCTGAATCACTCAGAACATGCGGTCTAATCCGACTCCAATTCGTCAGTCCAAACTTCTCTTGCAATAATGCATCGGCCCCCGCCGGCCAGACTTTAATGTCTTTGATGATAGGTTTCACACGTTGTCTTAGTGAGATGTATTTAGGAGAAAGGAATAAAGATAAGTGATCCTACTGCCCCAAATGAGGAAGAACAGATACTGCATATGCCTCTTGGATATTGGTATACACATGATCCAGGGTGTTATCGCCTCTCGTTTTACAGGAAACATGATAAAATTTTGGGAGAACAGATTTTAGATTTGTATGATTGAAATCCCCAGCCGCTATAAAAACCGCTTTTGGATTAGCAGTCAGATGTCTATTAATGGTCGTATATAGACCTTCCATAGCTACTTTTCTCGTAGCATCCGGGGGAACATAAACTGCTATAACAAAAATGGAAGTGAACTCCCGGGGTAGATAAAAGGGCCTGCATTTAATCAAGAGAAATTCCAGATCAGCTGAGCAATGTCTATCTGTTACTACAAAGTCCTTGCACCATGCCTTGTTGATATAAATGCATAACCCTACTCCTCTAGATTTACCGGTCTCAGCAGATATTCTGTCAGCTCTAAAAACACTGCGACCAGGTAGCTCAATAACATCATCTGGTATATTGTCATTCAGCCAAGTTTCTGTAAGGATAGTAAAATTACAGTCATAAAATCTCTTACTGTGTCTGATGTTTAGTTGTAGTTCATCCATTTTGTTACAAAGGGATCTTACATTGGCCAGGTATATGGTGGGTAGTGAGAGCCGAGTAGGTGACCGTCTCAGCCTCTCACGCAGGCCCCCTCGCCTCCCCCTCCTCTGCTTCCTGTCCCGCCGCCTCCTCCTTGCACCACCCGGCCAGTCAGGATGTGTGACCTCCGGCTCCATAGCAACCGCCGGGTCACTTCTGACAACATCCGCCGCATCCATAGCGCCGCTCCAGCCGCCGTCTAGGCTCCGCATCCCAAGGCGGACCAATTCGCCGGGCAGATATACGATTCGGGCGGCATCCACCTCCCCAAACAGCCCCTGGACCACCAGGTATAATATCATTATGCCATATATCCGGAGACGCTGGGCCTCGCGATCTGCTCGCGCCACCATCTTGGATCTTTTTCTAGATACATTGTTCCATCATCACACTTCTTTAGTAATGAAATGTACCCAAAAACAACTTAAATTACATAAACCATAGATATCAGATTCATATTACAGTTTTCACTGTTAGTTGGTAAAATAAAAAAAAAACTTTTAGGATATATTTTGCAAGGGGGCCCCAAGATTTGATGATGGAAGATGATGGAACAATATAAGTTTGACAAATACACGTTTTCAGCCGCATCTTTTGCAACTGTTATATCGCTATTACTGTCATGGTTGGTGTCACAGACTGTGTGGAGTCAGTAGTTGTTTTAAAGTGACAGTGTAGTGCACTGTATAACGGACGGTCTCACAGGAATACCAGGCTACTGCACTTAGGAGTAAACCAGGCTGGGTACTGGACTGAGGAGGTTAACAGCCTGGGTACCGGACTTGGAAAGGCAAAACTGCAGCAAGTGAGGTCTTAATAGAACTGCACACCACTGAAAGTGTGCTGCTGTTCAGGCACCTGTCCTGGGCAAATGGGCCTCCTTTTATAGCACAGAGTTTTGGCAGGCAGGGGAGTGGCTGCAAGAGAACTGCATGCAGACTGGCCACTAGTGTCATGTGATCTGTAAGCAATAAAGGTGCATACACACTGTAGAATTTTTTTGAACAATTTCGTTCATTTCAGGCATTCTAAACAAAATTGGTCAAAATATCTTTCATTGCGCTTGTGACAAAAGACGAATGATGATGCTCATACCCGCCAGTTGTTCATCAAGATTGTTTGTCAATTGTGTATGCAGCTCAATTTGGATACCTTTCAAAAAGAGCCTATACTGTAGCTAGATCTTTCGTCTTTCGTCAATATCTTTCGTGCAGGACACTGGGATCAAGGGAAATGTCTTTCAACGAAATTGGTCAAAAAAATTGTACAGTGTGTATGCACCTTAAGACTGTGTCTTTAAACCATGGTTGCCTACCTGACCCTCTCCTTCAGGGAGAAAATGCTATTTTCCTGGGCTTCCCTGGTAATGTATGATTACCATCATCTGTGGGGAGCTAGGTAATTGATAAGAAAGGTGTTTTACCACAGGTGATGGTAATCCTTCATTACCAGGGAAGTGAAGGAAAAGAGCATTTTCTCCCTGAAGGAGAGGGTCAGGTAGGCAACCATGCTATAAACCAGGGGTGGGGAACCCCCGCACCCACTTTGTCCGGCCCGCCCGCCGTCCGCCTATATTACTGCTTAATTAGCCGCCCGCCCAGATAATGTGCATGGCTGCTGCCCACCCGCACAGATAACGGGGATGGCTGCTGCCGCAGGAGAGTTCTTGCAGAAGACGCGCCTGCCAATCACAGGGGCTGTGGAGGTGATGCACCCGCAGTGATTGGCGGGCATGATGCAGGCGGTAGGGAGGGGGACTCGTGAGGTTTGGGATGCGCCCGTCATGCACTGCATGGGCGGGAGCATTGGAGATCAGAGTCCAACAGCCACAGCAGCAGCAGACATGACACTGTGCTGCCGCAGCTAAATCAGTGTATTTTGAAAATAAAGGTAAATGTCGCTGTGACTGACAGATCCAGGGGTTGTCATTTACCCCTGGATTCACCCCCAAACAGGTTTATGTGATTATGTCTGATTATCATAATCAGACATAATCACATAAACCTGTTTGGGGGTGACACTGTCACTTTCTCCACACTGTCACTTTTTATGAATAAATGACAACCCCTGGATCTGTCAGTCATCCATATCACCCTCACACTGCTGCACATTAATTAGACAGCCCTGGTGTCTCTGCCCACATGTATATGCCACTGCCCGTGTGTATAATGCCCACATGTATATGTTGCTGCCCGTGTATATAATGCCCACAGGTATATGCCACTGCCCATGTGTATAATGCCCGCATGTATATGCCACTGCCGTGTGTACATGTGTATAATGCCCACATGTATATGCCGCTGCCCGTGTGTATAATGCCCACATGTATATGCCGCTGCCTGTGTGTATAATGCCCGCATGTATATGCCGCTGCCTGTTTGTATAATGCCCGCATGTATATGCCGCTGCCCGTGTGTATAATGCCCACATGTATATGCCGCTGCCTGTGTGTATAATGCCCGCATGTATATGCCGCTGCCTGTGTGTATAATGCCTGCATGTATATGCCACTGCCATGTGTCCGTGTGTATAATGCCCGCATGTATATGCCGCTGCCTGTGTGTATAATGCCCGCATGTATATGCCGCTGCCCGTGTGTATATTGTAATTTTTAAGTTGATAAGGTACTCTTTACTTAGAAGGGCGCCCATCTCGGCCATCTCGGGCATTGAATGCACTAAAAAATCAGGTGCGATGCGACAGACGAGATGCCCGAGATTTCCCATAGGGAACAATGTTAAATGTCTCAATTGACCCGATTTTCCTGTTCAATGCCTCAATTGACCCAATTTTTCCATAGGAAACAATGTTAAATGGGCCACAGAGGCCAAATAGGCACCCTGAAGTGAATAATGGCCACCCGAATTGTTAACGCCACCCCACGATCAACGTCAACCCGAAGCGTGGCGAGCGCAGCGAGCCCGCGAGGGGCGGCGGTACGCGTCCTACGACCTTTTCATACCCCCACTATCCACGTCGGCGTGGAGTTGAGAATAGAAAGTGTGGCGAGCGCAGCGAGCCACCGAGCCCGAGCCCGAAAGTGTGGCCGAGCCCGAAAGTGTGGCGAGCGTGGCGAGCGTGGAGTTGAGAATAGAAAGTGTGGCGAGCGCAGCGAGCCACCGAGCCCGAGCCCGAAAGTGTGGCCGAGCCCGAGCCCGAAAGTGTGGCGAGCGTGGCGAGCGCAGCGAGCCCCGCGAGGGGACGCGGATACCTTCACAGGTATCCGCGTCCCCTCGCGGGCTTCACAGCTGTCCGCGTACCCTCGCTGCGCTCGCCACACTTTCTATTCTCAACTCCACGCCGACGTGGATAGTGGGGGTATGAAAAGGTCGTAGGACGCGTACCGCCGCCCCTCGCGGGCTCGCTGCGCTCGCCACGCATCGGGTTGACGTTGATCGTGGGGTGGCGTTAACAATTCGGGTGGCCATTATACACTTCAGGGTGCCTATTTGGCCTCTGTGGCCCATTTAACATTGTTTCCTATGGAAAAATCGGGTCAATTGAGGCATTGAACAGGAAAATTGGGTCAATTGAGACATTTAACATTGTTCCCTATGGGAAATCTCGGGCTGATCGCACCCGATTTTTTAGTGCATTCAATGCCCGAGATGCCCGAGATTTTTTACTAACGATGCCCACGATCAAAATCGTGGGCGCCCTTCTAAGTAAAGAGTACCGTTGAGAATTTTTATATGGCCCCCAAAGGATTTTATAAATATCCAACTGGCCCTTGGTAGAAAAAAGGTTCCCCACCCCTGCTATAAACAGAGCGCTCCATATGCTGGATTTACCTATCAGCTGCAGATTGATTACATAGGGAACTCACCCAGGGGGATTCACAGTCAGGCATACACAGCCTGCAGCTTCCATGCTAGCAGAGGAGAGTCACTGAAGACAAGGTATTAAGCCATGATCTTAACAATCACAAGTGTGCACTGTTTATGACAGAAATATAAAAGCATAGGGGTATATTTACTAAGATTGGATGTTGCGCATAGCAACCAGTCAGATTCTACGTCTTATTTATTTAGCACCTTCAAGAAGATAATAAATATAATCTGATTGGTTGCTATGGCCAACATCCGATCTTCAATAGAAATCCCACCTCAGTAAATTTACCCCATTGAATTAATTGAATGTTGCACTGAAGTATAAGAGAAGGTGGCATAAACCTTATAGCTATGTCTATATTGGTCTGAGAAGATTTATGACTAGTCAGTGTTTACATGTGAAGGGTCCTTTGTCGCAACCCGTTTTTAATCTGCTGTCTGTTTGAGGTTTGTTTGTTTTTTTGTAGAGAAAAATCACTTTTCCCCTCAGGTTTACCTTTGACAGTTTATATGATTTATTAGTAGGAAAGAACAAATAGCTAAAAATATAGGTAACGTTTCAGAGTGAGAGCCTGGGGCGGCTTAGGCGCAGTGCAGAACCTAACTCAGTACTACTGTATAAAGCTTCTAGTCATAGCAAAGTGTGGACTGGATGGCAGCAAGCAATGGGCCTAAATCACTTTATAAATTTGGAGATTTGGGAAAAAGCCCCTCATAGTTTTCACACAATGCAATTAATGATTGCATGAAAATACGCTTTACTATCCTTTTAAAGTCGAAGTGTAAATGCCAAAAATGACTTTAAACATTTATAATTTGGAGGGAGATTTAACAAATCATGTTATAGCCTATAAAATTAAAGCAGGGACGTGCAGTCAGGGGAGGCAGGGGAGGCAGAGCCTCCCCTGTTATAATGATGAAAATTATAAAAAGAAGATATTTATATATCTTCTTTTATTATTTTCATCATTTCTCCCTCTCCGGCTGCCTCCCACCCTCTTACACTGCTGCATGTGAGGGTGGGAGGCAGCGGGAGAGGTGCCTCCCGCTGTTTACATTGAAACTCCGGGCAGCGTGGGGCGGGAAGGGGTGGGCAGGGGGGCAGGGTGCAGCAATAGGCTGTAAAAGCCCATTGAAAATGAATGGGGAAGCGGCACTTATACTGGTGCCGCAATGACAGGGTCACCAGTATAAACGCACGCCCCCAGATGTGATTGGGCCAGCAGATCCAGTGCTGGATCCGCTGTCCAATCACACATGCAGGACCCGTGAGAGGATGCAGCAGCGCGGGGCGCGGGCAGCGGGGAGTCCGGTGCCTGCTGGTAGACGGACTGCCGTTGACACTCACTGCCGTGGAGAGGACCGGCCGCCGTCACCGCCGTGGAGAGGACCGGCCGCCATCACCGCCGAGAAGAGGACAGGTAAGTTCGCCGGGTGGAGGGAGGGCAGGTGGGGCGCGCATGTACCGGCGGGGGGGTGCTGAACAGTCCCTGACAGTGACGTGCGGTGAGGTCAGTGCCTCCCCAGGCAATGACCTCACCGCACGTCACTGAATTAAAGTTATTAAAGGCAACTTCTCTATCTTAATCTCATAGTCACTACTACTATATGTGAGAGGGTGGTACGGTGTAGTGCTTGCTGCTGTGCAGGTGTAGCTTGACCTCTTACCTGGCACACCACCATCTCACCTTCAGGCAGTGAAATAAAGTCCTGGTACCCTGCCTGGACCTGGACAAGATGACCTAGGAGAGGAAGGAGATCAGGTGAATACCATCCTCCTCGAAAGTAGACTTATGTACCCACTTTCCCACAACATGACTCCAAATAGGAGCTTTGTGCTAAAGTAAATGCACTCTTGGCCACAGAACCCTTATTGGTTGTCACTAATTGCTAATTGCGCACCAGGTGAAAACTCAACCTTGCACCAGTGCCCAGAGGAAAGGTGGATAGATAGGAACACGCAAACACACAACCAAGGGACTAACAAACAAAGATGATTCGCACCATCCCCAGTCTTGTACTTCATCTGCTTCTCCACTTACTGGTACCTGAAAAGAGACAAAGACATCACCACTGAGCAGGGCCTAATGTTAATTAAGTGTGACACACAACTACATGAACTGTAACAAAAAGCCCTATAACTGACAATGTGTGTGTAGTGCGACACATACTCTGACATTTTTGAACAAACTTTGCCCTGCATGGAAACATCAACCACCATAACACCACAGTACAAGAATAGGAAATGGTGCTGTTCCTTTAAGTCATAGAAACATAGAAACATAGAATTTGAGGGCAGATAAGAACCACTTGGCCCATCTAGTCTGCCCCTTTTTTTAAACGTTACCTCAAACCATATTTGATCCTTATTTTTTTGTAATGATATCAATATGCTTATCCCAAGCATGTTTAAATTGTACTACTGTATTTGCGTCTACCACCTCTGTTTGGAGGCTATTCCACTTATCTACTACTCTTTCTGTGAAAAAATTCTTCCTCACATTTCCCCTGAATCTTCCTCCCTCTAGTTTCAGTGCATGTCCTCATGTTCTGTTGCTTCTCTTCCTGTGAAGAATGTCTCCCACCTGTACCTTGTTAAAGCCCTTGATATATTTGAAAGTTTCTATCATGTCCCCCCTTTCCCTTCTCTGCTCTAAAGTATACATATTAAGATCTTTTAGTCTTTCCTGGTACGTTTTGTGATGTAGGCCATGCACCATTTTAGTTGCTCTTCTTTGTACAGTGTCTAATGTATTTATATCCTTCTGGAGATATGGCCTCCAGAACTGAACACAATACTCTAGGTGAGGTCGTACCAATGACCTATACAGTGGCATTATTACTTCTTTCTTTCTACTGCTGATACCTCTCCCTATGCAACCAAGCATCTGACTTGCCTTCTACATTGCTTTGTTACATTGCCTACCTGCTTTTAAATCCCCTGAAATAGTGACACCTAGATCCCTCTCTTCCTCAGTAGTTTCCATTATAGTGCCATTTATACTATATTGAGTCTTTGGATTTCTGAGACCCAAGTGCATGATTTTGCATTTTTTGGCATTAAACTGTAGTTGCCATTCTCTTGACCATTTTTCTAATCTGCCTAGATCCTCAATCATTTGTTTTACCCCTCCTGGTGTGTCTACCCTGTTGCATACCTTATTGTCATCTGCAAAAAGGCACATTTTACCCTCAATTCCATTTGCAATATCACCAATAAAGATATTAAAAAGCACCGGTCCAAGTACAGATCCCTGGGGTACTCCACTTGTAACCTTTCCCTCTTTTGACTGTACTCCGTTTACTACAACTCTCTGTTTTCTGTCCTGCATCCACGCTCTTATCCATTCAACTATCTTAGAATCCAATCCCAAGCTTTCAAGTTTATTTAACAGTCTGCGATGTGGGACAGTCTCAAAAGCTTTACTAAAGTCTAGATAAGCTACATCTACAGCCCCACCTTGATCTATTACTTTAGTCACCCAGTCAAAAAAGTCAATTAGATTTGTTTGACATGATCTTCCCCCTGTAAACCCATGCTGTTTTGGATCCTGTAAATTGCTGGTTTTGAGATATTCTACAACTCTTTGTTTTAAGAGTGTTTCCATCAATTTCCCTACTACTGATGTAAGGCTCACTGGTCGATAGTTGCTTACCTCTTCCTTGCTTCCACTTTTGTGCAGTGGGACTACATTCGCTGTTTTCCAGTCCTCTGGGATTACTCCAGTAGCTAGTGACTGGTTGAATAATTTTGTTATTGGTTTTACCAGCTCCCCTTTAAGCTCTTTTAGTATCCTTGGATGTATCCCATCTGGCCCCATTGATTTATCCACTTTCAGTTTTGAGAGTTCTGTGAGGACTTTCTCCTCTGTAAATGTACTTGTCTCTCCCTCAGTTTTCTGACTATACTTGCAACTTAACTGTGGCCCCTTCCCCTCTCTTTCAGCAGTGAATACTGAGCAGAAATAATTATTAATATTATCTGCTATTACATTGTCCCCCTCAAGAAAACTTCCACTCTCTGTCTTCAGTCTAATTATTCCACTGGGTAGTCCCTGTCGGTCTACCCAGCTAGAAATGGCCATCCTGTTATCAGCCCCAGGATAATTCCACTACTACTTTAAGTGGCAGACCTGTTCACCCTAAAGCAAATGCACCCAGGAAATCTCCTAATTTACAGGGGAATGGGAACAGCAGACCTTCCCACACCAATCTCAATTAATTCTAATGCTCAGACCCACTATCAAGGCTACACTCTGATTCATGTACAGGGGATGCAATAATGGGCCTAGCACACCCAAGTAGTGCTCAGGCCTGTCTTGCAGACACAGGCCTATTACCTGCCTAACAGTACCATGATTAGATGACTCGTGCTTAGTGTCCAAAGTCACCTGCAGATATGCAGAAGGGGGAGGGGGTGGCTTGCCTCCTACTGTCCTCAGGTTTAATGCCTTTACACGGCTATGGGCCTATGCCCGACTTCTGGCCCAGCCTAAATTTGTCCCATGTACCTAATGCCCAATCCCCAGTGGCCTAGGGATGGTGCAGGGGACAGGTTCCTTCACTGAGGACCTATCTGACCATTGGGAGAGGCTACAGGGGAGCTTCATTAGCTCTTTTGCATTCCTCCTGTTAACCTCTCCGGTCCTCAGCTTCTGTCTTCAGCTGCTGGCCTCTTGTCTTCCTCCAGCCAGTGCCAGGCATCCTCTTTCTTGATGTTGCCATCTTCTGGCCTCTCTGTTCTGCGCCTGTCAGAATTCTTCAGGCCTCCACAGTCTTCTTCCTCTTTTTCGGAGCTCTTTGTTGCTTGCTGATGACTATTCTGCCCCTCCTGGCTGTGTCTGATGTCAGACGCCAGGGGCGGGGTCAACTACAGCTTACTGTGGTCGATTTCTATTGTATGGTGCTTCATGAGCTGTGATCGTGTAGATGACCGATCCTAGCAGCCAATATTCCGAGTTAGGAATTCATAACAAATTTGGCCCCAAGTATCTATTACCTGACACCAGGTTCCAAATGGTTTAGAACCGAAATACTGGCAGTCAGAACCCCGACAGCAGAGTATTTAACCCTAACCGACCTCTCCCGCGGCCTAACCCTATCATTCCCTCTGGGAGCCTAACCCTAACCACTCCCTTAACCACCCCTGCAGCATAACACTACTCTACTCCTAATGAGGGCCGAAATTCCGGTGGATCCTTACTACATCAATTCTAAACACAGTGCCTGTTTAAGAAGGCAGAACTGCAGAGCATATGTTGTTTGTTAGTAAAAGGAGTTTTTCCTTTTAAAATTGAGATTGTTGTCAGGAATGTCTTTGTATTACAGGCCAAAACTACAAGTGATGCAGACAAGTTTACATACTGTAAGTGATACTTTGATGATGCCACCACTTTAAACCCTCAAACATAATTTATCTGTAGCATTGTATGTCAGGTATGCACAAACTATAGCAGCCAGAGGCTAACAGTCCTAGAGCTGTACTGTAGTGCTATATAATGTAATTAATTCATCTTTGACCTTATATATCTTATAGATTATTATCACCATCCTTTATTTAAAAAAAGCACTAACATATGGGATTGTAGGAAAAGTACAATATAGGTTGAGTATCTTTCATACAAAATGCTCAGGATCAGAAGAATTTTGGATAATGGATTATTCAAAATTTCTGAATATTTTTATTTCAATGAGGTATCTTGAGGACGGGACCCACGTGTGAACACAAAAATCATTTATGTTGTACAAACACATCAAACACATGAAATACATATATATTTTATTTGTGCATGAAACAAGGTTTCAAAACATAAAAGAAAGTTTGTGTACTATCTCAGGCACTGAATTTGAATGCTAAACAATAATTTTCTTGCACATATTTAGTGCCAGTTACATATCATATCCCCAGTAATGCCAGTTACAGATGTCCCCAATAGTGCCAGTTACATATCATAGCCCCAGTAGTGCCAGTTACAAATGTCACCAGTAGTGCCAGTTACATATCATGTCCCCAGTAATGCCACTTACATATCATCTTCCCAGTAGTGACAGTTATATATCATGTCCCCAGTAATGCTAGTTACATATCTTCCCAGTAGTGCCACCAGTAGTGCTAGTTACATATCCTGTCCCAAGTAGTGCCAGTTACAGATGTCCCCAGTAATGGCAGTTAAATAACATGTCCCCAGTAGTGGCAGTTACATCTCATGTCCCCAGTAGCGCCAGTTACAGATGTCTCCAGTATTGTTTTTAGCAGAAAAAAAAGTACATTCCGGAAACTGGTTTTTGGAATAATTTGGATAAAAGATATCCGGATAAGGGATATACCTGTACATTGACTTGAAACATATGTATCTGATGGGCCTCTAAACATTCCAGAAATGACCCATACCTCTAATATGCACACATATTTGGTGATACTGTTAGAATACTAATTAATTTTGTGCAAGCATTTCCACCCACACCAACTTCAAAAAGCTGTTTAAAGAAACCGATTTTTTTTTCACAGTGTTATTTTATTTTTGGTAATTTTTAGAAACTAGATTTAGTTACAAAAACATTTTAATGAAAAAAAAACCCTTTCAAATTCATGTTTCAGCTTGTTACTAACGTACCTGGCGTCTGTAAAACACATGTATTTGTAGAAACTTGAAATCTCAAGAAATGTTTCATCTATTTATAACCACAGAAAATATTTCTCAAAAATTCAAAACATACAAAAGTAACAAAAAGAATGTCACAACCAAAAAAAGTAAATCAGTAATTAAATGACCGTTTTTGGCAGCTTTCTTTTGAGAAATGAACAGTGACAACAAAATTTAGGAGCATTAGTCATGAACTACCTAAGAGAAAGCCTCAAGATATTTTTTTTTATTTGAAAATTAGATATAACGATACATTGGTTTTATCGTATTAATTACAGTATATAAAGTTGTTTTTATTTTGATTGTTTTTGTACTACTCCACTGGTAACTTTTAGTATTATCACGTGCAGATTAAATAAATATGATTACAGAAACAATAGCAATTATATTTAATGTTACACTGCACATAAAAATGTCTTCCTTTAGCATGCTACATAGAGGCTGAAAGACTATGATTGCTCGATGACTTTTTCCCCCTGGCATATAACACTTTAGTTGCAGAATACTACCTGCTAATTTATCATTTGCCCTGTAGCCGTGAGACTGTGTTTCACTAATTTTTTCTAAGTAAATGTACACTAGCCCCTAGATACTGTGTACAAGTTCCATTGTACTAGCGTGCTGTCCCCTTACCATTTCCTGCCCTAAAAATATGGTTTTTGAACAACTAGAATGTTATTGTTAGCCTGCCTTGCTTATATCTACATCAACCAGCTAAATTACATTGTGTTCTTTTACTAAACTGTGGTCAAAACTGTATCTCAGCATCTCTGTATCTTACTAATTTGTAATGGGTTCACCCATGAAATCTGGGGTTTTGGAGGGATAAGTTAATAATAATTGGTAATAATTGATAAATATGCCTCACATTATCAGTCCCCATTGCAATGGGGACCCAATGGTATGCATAGGTGAGATGCAGTTACGATGCTGGTGATCAGGATGCTGGCAGTCAAAATAACAGCGCTGGAATAGAAACAGTGGCCATAATACTGGTTCCAGAATCTCCACGCCAGTGGAGCGGTCATTGCCAGCTGGCCTCTTGACAGTAAGTATGCCGGGGTGTTGTAACATTAGGCTGGAGGGGGAAGGTTAGGGTTATGCTGCGGAGGAGATGGGTTTAGTTAGGCACTAACAAGGGATTAGGGTTAGGCTGGGAAGAGAGAATTAGGGTTAGGATGAAGATAGGGAGGGTTAGGGGGAGAGGGGGAGTATACTTACCCAGCCTCTGTTGGGATTCTGTTCACCAGAATGCCGATATTGGTCTTCTGACTGCTGGCATCCCGTTTGCTGGTCAAGCATACTGGATCCAAAAAAGATTACCTCAGTAAAATGTTGCCAACAGTTCTTATATAATAATAATAATGGCACTTGGAACCTTGAAATGTAATAATACACTTAATAATGAAATAACTATTATATTAACTGATAAAGTGACAACTTGATAAAGGTCTTTCTGCATGTATCAGGGGGGAATCAACCATGCGATGAAGGGCTCCTTTTCACACGTCAACTCCAACTTGAGGGGCCGGAACTACTTTCCACTAAGTCACACCTAGATTGCAGAAGCTAACCTAACTCTTATAAACATTTCTACTACCTCAAGAAGGCCATGCTATGACCTCAAATGGCTATTACTTTATTTTTATATATAAATCTATATCTGCGGGGGAGGACCGGCACTCAATCCTTACAACGACATTTGCTGAGGTGCCCTCCAATACAAAGTAATATTCCCAGAAAAGATGGCGGCACCAACGTTTCAGGGACAAGCCCCGTTTTCAAGGTGCAGAAGTGACAAAAAAATGGGGCTTGTCCCCAAAACATCAGTTACTTGTTACACCCTTGTTATGCTTATATAAAAAAGATAAACTTTTCCACAGTCTCGCCATCTTTCTGGGATTATATATATATATTCTAATAAGTATTTTTATTGCAATGCTGAAACTTTGGTAGATGCAGCCAATCCATCCCAACATCTGCTGCCATCCACTTTGTGTATTAATTGTCTCCGCCGGGTAGGGAAGTTGAGTCAATTGTTTTTCGGCATCTGCCGTTTGTATGCTCACATGTCAGAAGAGGCTGTTTTAGCACTTTGATGTTCATTGGTCAAACTGAATGTGGGCATCTGTGAATAATAATAACTGTCAAATATTAACAGTGATATATTTTGTGGCAACATTTCCAGCAAACAGTTATATGGAATAAAAAATAGTTTGGTAATGGACCACTAAGGGTTGTAGATCACTAAACATAAAAAAAAACACTAGGCTTGTTGCTTTCTACCATTGGTCTTGTTCCTTAAAAAAGGCAACCCCCTTTCTAGGATGCAATATAGAAATGAAAGACAGATTCTAATTGGTTTCTATGGGCAACATCAGTTCTTAATTTTTAGAACCTTTAGTAAATTTACACCTAAGATGGCAGGTGACCCATGGTAGACATAATGCCAACAGAGCATAAACTGGCACAAGCACCAGTTATCTCCCCTCATGAACTATCTCTTAATGGGCCTTATTTTGGTTCATTTTTTCTGACAAAATCCTTCTTAGATGGACAAAACCATGTGCACTGCAGGGGGGGCAGATGTAACATGTGCAGAGAGAATTAGATTTGGGTGAGTAATTTTGTTTCTGTGCAGGGAAAATACTGACTGCTTTATTTTTACACTGCAATATAGATCTCACTTTGAAGTAAAACCCCACCCAAATCTAATTCTCTCTGCACAAGTAACACCTGCCCCCCTGCAGTGCACATGGTTTTGCCCATCTAAGAAGGATTTTGTCAGAAAGAATGAACCAAAATAAGGCCCAATATGTTTTTCATATAACCAACCAACAGTCTATGATCTGGAAACTGTAATATGAATTTGTTGTCTACAGGTTAAGTTGTTGATGTGTACATTATATTGCATTATTACAGTATTTTCCCTAAAGAGTCTTTAATGTACAGTTTTAGTTTCTTTGAGTTCATCTGATTTTTCTTTTTCTTTTTGAAACAATGTAAGAAAACTTGATTGATTTTTTTTTCAAGATCAAATCAATATTGTTTTGATAGATTGTTACAGGGTCCCTAAAAAAACATGGGGCCCACAGGTTGTGCCTTCTTCGCCTATTTGTTAATAGCTTGCACTGGCTGGAGAACTTGTCACCTGTTTCCAGGTTGCATCGTTGGAGAGCTATGACATAGGAGGAATCCTTATCATGTTATTTTACATCTGGGCAAATTAAGCCACAACAGGGTACCGTAAGCAGATAATACCTTTATCTGTTCAATCTCCGAAGACTGATCACTTGGGAAAGTATATGTTCTTTCCCTTGCATTACTTTGCAATTTTCTCCAGTCTAGAATTTTTCATGTGACTTATCCCCATAACCCAGCCTAGTATGTCCCTGTCATGAGTAGCAATCATTGCTATGTACTCTGAAAATATTTGCTGAATTTTTGGCTGACACTTTACACCTACATGACATAAGTATTTTTTAATTAAGTATTTTTACCTTCAGAGAATGAAATCTTGAAACCACCACAAGTTTTTTTTTTTTATATTTTGAACCCACAAGTAAATTGGAGTTGCAATCTTTAAGAGATTGATGTAATGTGTGACATTTAGCATAAAGAAAATGTAGACAATGTGCTTTACTTAAACACCAAGTACCAAAGGATTGTAATGAGAAAAAGTAAATACTGATGAACTGCATTGCAGAATGTATTTTGATTTAGAAGTTTGTTTTTGTCGCATATTATCTGTATGTTGGGTTCAATTACTGTGAGTACAGAAAATGTGATTTTGCAGAGGTAGGCTTCCTGTTATCACCATGCATGCATCCTATACATGTTTAAGCTGAAATGATTGGACATATTCACTTACTTTAAACCAGTGGTCTCCAACCTTTTTTGGGGTGTGAGCTAGTCGCGGCAAAATAAACCAACTGAAGAGCTACTAAAATAAAAAAAATAAAAAAAAATCTGCCTAATAATGAAATAATGCCCTTTACACATTATGCCACACACTGTAATGCCCCTGACACACTATGCCATATTCATAACTGCGTGCGAACGCCGTAGATGCACGCCAAAAATTGGGTGTAGCCACATAGGGTGTGTCCAATGAAAATAGGGGTGTGATACACATATGCCCCCAATAGTGTAGTGCCAGATATACATAAGCCCAAATAGTGCCAGATACACATATGCTTCCACGGTGCCAGGTATGCCCCCACTGTGCCAGAAACAGGAATACCCCCATGGTGCCAGGTATAACCCCATGGTGCCGGGTATGCCCCCACAGTGCCAGCAATGCCCCCACAGTGCCAGCAATAAGTATGCCCCCACAGTGTCAGCAATAATTATGCCCCCACAGTGCCAGCAATAATTATGCCCCACAGTGCCACAAGTATGCCCCCACAGTGCCAACAAGTATGCCCCCACAGTGCCAGGTATTTCCCAGCAGCAGCACACTCACCATTGTTGCTGCTGCTGCTGCCAGGGAGAGAACTGTTCGGTCATCCGATCCCCCCTGTTGTGCTACTGCCGGTGTCCTGTGTCCGGGATCGGTGCTGCTGCTTTCCTTTTCAGGAAAGAAGAGCACATCACGCCCCGTCTCTCCTACCCCTCACTGTGCATCCCTGTAACTGCACCGTCCACCAATCAAAGCTCGCGGGCTGGCTCCTGATTGGCTGCTCCCCTGCGAGCTCTCATTGGTGGACGGCGCAGTCACAGGGATGCATAGTGAGGGGTAGGAGAGATGCGCAATGCGCTCTCCTCCCCTCAGGAAAATGGAAGCAGTGGTGGCGGATAATGGAGGGGCGCACGGCGGGTGGGGGCGGATAATGGAGGGGTGGGCAGCGGTAGAGTGGTCAAGCCACCCTGATCGCTGCTTTAAACACTTGGCAGCAAATGGACTGAAATAAAACATGACCAACTATCATTCAAGGATGCACAGATTACTTCCTGGTCTCCATAAATGGAAACTCCATAGGAAACTACTTAAGATAATAAGCAAACATTTAATTTAGTGTTGAATGTTTGTGTTTTGAGACAACCCTACAGAAAGATATCTGACATTGGTTGCATATACACAGGTGATCAGTCACTGTTGCCCATTCACTTGAGTTGCATTCTAAAGAAACAGGCGTCAAATAATGGTTATGCAATGCACACAGACTCTTGAAAATGGATCACTGATCCCTATAAGGACTGACTGTTCACAGGGCCACTGGGCGTAAAAAAGGGTGAACACTCAATGCAGCCTGCATCTCCTTCTGGGGTGATTGAGGTTAGTTTGGAAAAGCAAACTCCTTCTTTAATGGACAAAACCATGTGCACTGCAGGTGGGGCTGATGTAGGGAGGCCAGTCCCGGGCCACTTTTTCAATCCATTTTCAATTGAAAAATCGTCAATCCTGGGATTCCCGTGATCCTGGGATTGGCCTCCTGACTGCTTAGTGGGTGCCAGGCTGGGATAGGCAGCAGACAGGGTGGGCGAGTGGTAGACAGGTGGAAGGAGAAGGGGGCGTGCAATAGGGATTTACACATAGGTGCAATACGGATTTACACATAGGTGCAATAGGGATTTACACAATTCATTAAAGTATAAATAAAGTTATATTATGGAGTTATCAATTATATTATTAAAGAGTGAATAGAGTATTGATCTAGATAATTTTATTTGTTTACAAGCTTTTCTATTCGAGGGGACGTTATATGGTGTCCATGTTGACATAGACACCAAAAAATTGTGAAAACCTCGTGTTGACCATGTTGACCTGTAAGCTTGTGTTGACCTTCTGTAAATGTTGACCTATGGTATTTTGACTATTTTCAGGTGTCTACCTAGTCATTGCCGACCATCAGTGGTTGACCAAGTAACACAGCAAAGAGTTAAGCAATTACATTAAAATAGCATTCAAGCGCTTCACAGATTGTAAAATGCCTGAAATATCCCATTTGACCACTAGAGGTCAGTAATACCTATACAAATGTTTCCTGAATGCAATATTAGCCAGTATTGACAACACAAACGACAAGGTCAGCTCTAAAGGTCTCTGCAAATACAGGCTGCTATCAAATAACATATAATTATATTCTTTTAACTGTATTAAGTATATGGTGACAAGTAAAAGTGTTACTTAAGTTTCAGCAAACAGTATATTCATGGAATATAATGGTGTCAGAAGAAAAGAGGGTTTTACATCTTACGTACAGCATTGCTGTCCAAGATATTCATAGTTTGGGTAACAAGTTAATACATGCTCTTTATATGAAATTACATGTGTAATACAGAACAAATTCTATGGATCTGACGGTATAAAAAAGCCACATGTACTTCAGCAGATCATTAGTTTTGTGGAATCTAAATGATGAAGATATTTTTGTGAATTGTTATTTGCTTAAGAGAGAATCACATGGTTTGTGCTAATTTGCATGTATATATATATATATATATATATATATATATAATTTTGTGTGTGTATAGTGGGTAAATTATTGTGGGCTGATGTGCTGGCAGCTGGAGTATATATACTGTAAAAGACTTTTAAAGTGATGGGGATGATTGACACCACTTTCCCCAGTATATTTTTACAACTCATAAACTTACAGGCTTCATTGCATGTGGCCCACTGGGGGAAGCCTGACCACCAATGTAGAGAATATACTCTGTGCCTGGTAGTGGGACATGAATTAATCATTGGCAGTCACTTGTCAGGACCGGTCACAGCAGTGACTATTACAGGCACCCTTGGCAACAAATGTGATCAGCATTCATCCTGCTTGTGTTAGTGTCCCCAGAGCTCATAGGCTCTGATTTGGTAATCTTACCAGATTGGGATCTTTCACTCTTTTCCACCCAAACAGTCACTGCGCACTGCATGTCCACCCCAACTGCTATAAAACTGCTTTTGGAATGGCACTCTACTATTCATAGAACAGTTCTGGTCGCAGTGTCAAACGCAGGATTTCTAGAGGGGGTTTCCAAATGCAGACCACAATCTCTCACTTTGCAAAACATTGGAGCAAGTGCAGGAGTCTGGGGGAGCCTTAGAAGAACCTAGTAGCGATCCTAGGCACTAAAGTAAACTTTGGTCCACACACTGCAAACTTTGCAGAAGAAGCTTCTACTACTGGGCATGTGCAGCAGCTCCGCTCTTTCCCGTGAACCTTATCGTGTGGCAGAAGCTATAGTATTCATACTATATATCGTTGCCATTGGTGTCATAATTTGAGCCACTTGTCAAAAGGAGGGGGTTTCCAGGCAACCAGAAACCCCCTCTGCGTTTACCTATGAAGTGACCACCAACTATATTATCATAGACAGTCCAAAATCAGCAGCGCTTAAGAGACTGAATGTAAATGAATATAGAGGCACTCACTGAAGATCCAAAGTTTCGGATATAATTCCTTCATCAGGGATACAAGAAAATGAATACATGCAGACTTTAATACACACCAGTGAACAAAACACATGACTATATGCAGGGGTTAAAGTCAGAGGGAACGGTGTGAGGTTACTGAGTAATGGTGAGGTGGAATTACAATAGTTCTACCTCCACATTGGCCCTGCACAGTAGTTCCAACAGAAAAGCATTATAGTTTGCAGGTAGGTGGCAAATACCCCACCACTGGCCCTGGCTCTGCCTAATGGGGGAGAGGAGGGGGCTAATTAGGTGGTAAAGAGAAATTAGTTCCATCCCTCTCCAGGATCATTTTAAGCCCTGACTATATGTATGTGTGTGTGTGTGTGTGTGTGTGTGTGTGTGTGTGTGTATATATATATATATATATATATATAGGCTTGGAAAGAAATCACGGCACTCCAGGGAAGTTTTCACCTTGATAAAGTAGCTGCAAGCTCCGAAACGTTGGTGTGGTTTTTCTTCATTATATGCTTAGAAAAAAACTTCCCTGGAGTGCCATGATTTCTTTCCAAGCCTACAAATTTGTTCTTCAAGGGCACCGGGGTACCAAGAACGTTACTGGGAGAGTGCCAGGCCGCCATCCTTCGTATATATATATATATATATATATATATATATATATATATATATATATATATATATATATATTACACATACACTTATTATTTAAAAATATATACTTATTATTAAAACAAATACAATATTTGCATTCATTATCGGTTTTGTGAGTCTTGCAAGAAGACCCGGGAGAGTTTCAGGTAAGAGCACAGCGCACAATTGGTATTAATACTTTGTATATCACTGCCAGATTTCACATTGAGAACTAAGGTAATGAATACTGTCTGCTGGAGAACACACAGCGAGATTATGGTTTAGAAACCAATAGGGACCAATGTAATGGTGTGTTCTGTTTAGAAGGTCAAAACCACCTTTAGTAAATACTGTGAATTTAGCTAAGAAATCTGCGTCAATCCCTTCAAATTTCCAGCTGCTTAGAAAATGCAGCCACTGCAACTGTTGCATAAAAAGAGAAAATCAAAAACATTACCAGTGTGTGTTTTTTTCAACTACTCAATACCCACTGTGTTACATTGTGTTACAATATTGCAAAGCCTGTATTTTACCTCAATATTCAATTGCATCTGGATAAATAATTTTCAGTCAGCAACTGCACAATAATTGTGTATTTTCTGTAACTACAATGACAACCCACTTAAATGTATGCTACTATTTCATACCTAAAGTCCTGATCTTGTGTGGATCACGACAAGGTTGTGAAGCAAGGTTGTGCTGGCAGTTATTAAATGTCAGTCTTAAGCTTAGTGCATACAGGTACCTTCACCTCTCGGGCATGTAGCTTAGCTAACACTGTAAATAGGATTTATTAATTCATATGTACAAAATGCTTTCCCTTACATTTTTTGAGTGGCCAATTGTCTTTCATTTGTGCTACAAGCAGCTTACCTCTCTCAAGGCCCCCATACACTAGTCCGACTTGTCCTAGGGGCAAGTCAGACCAGTTTGCCCTTGGGCTCCCCCAGGCAGCACCCTGGGGTGTTAATTTACGATTTGGCATGCATGCGATTTATTGCATATAAAAATCTCCTGGGAAGCTGGCAGCTGTTTATTGGCTGAGGATTCTTTCAGCCAATAAACAGCTGCCCAGTCTTTTCAGAAATGCGGCATCAACTCAGCATTGGGGGAGCATCAACTTCACGTTGCGGGGTATGGTCCAGACAAAGCAGGTGTGCCCAGACCATTTTGGAGGGACGTGGTGGCTGCAGGGCCAAGGGGCTTCCAGTATCATGTGAGCACTTCGCTATATATATTGGGGCAGTACAAATGGTGGTGTAATGGTTAGCATTACTGCTTCACAGCACTGAGGTCATGGGTTCTATACCCACCATGGCCCTAACTGTGTGGAGTTTGTATATTCTCCCCGTACTTGCGTGAGTATCCTCTGGGTACTCTGGTTTCCTCCAACATTCCAAAAATATACGGGTAGGTTATTTCGCTCCTAACAAAAATTAACCCTAGAATGTCTGAGTGTGTGTGGGTGTACATGTAGTAGGGAATATAGATTGTAAGCTCCACTGGGGCAGGGACTGATGTGAATGTTCAAATATTCTCTGTAAAGCGCCGTGGAATATGTGTGCGCTATATAAGAAACTGTTAATAAATATAGTGATGTACTCGCATGTTGGTGATTCAATTGCAAAATTTTGGATTGCAATGCGGGGTGGGACCCTAAATTGATGCTGGCCTTGCCCTGTGCTGCACCCCGCATGCTACAGCCAGTAGTAGTAGTTTTTTGTGAATATTAATTAAGCCCCATGGTTGCAAGGAAAACGCTGTTTTATTTCTGGCAGCGACCAGTGAGACATTGCTGCTTATACTGTACATAGAAAACTGCACACGTACAGAACATGATGTTTTAAATACATCTATTAAATTTAACCATTGCTGGTTATAACACAGAAAACAAACCAGCTCTAATAATGTCTTACTTTATAAAGCAGTGTTGTGTGAGACTTGCTTACTAGTCTGCCCCATTACTTCCTGGCAATTACTATATACAGTAGGTTGCATTCCAGTTGGTCCGAATAAATCGGACACTTCCTGTTCTAAAAATTTGACAGAAGTCGCTTCTGATTTGCATATTGAAAGTAAAAATAGCACACCCTTACATTGGCCAAGTTGCAGAAATTGTTGGGCATTCTACCGTCCGAGTTGGAGTGACTTTTGAAGAGTCTCAAAAATCGGCTCTCATTACATCCGGCCCAATATGTTCAAATTCAAAAAACACACACATTACTTATACAATACAAAATATAAAGTTTTATGAGTCTTTCTTTAAGTGCCATTTGCAAGAGTGAATGAATCGCAGTTTTGTATTGTGCAATATTATGCTTTCTGCATCTCATTATCTCTTAGGGCATATTTTTTTGGAGCTACAAAACTTGTGGTAAAGTTATACTATGTCTGCTAAACAATCTCAATAGGGCAAATGTTTTATGACATTTCTGATGCAGGCTTATGCCTGAGAGCGAAGAAATCTTCAAATATATAATTAAATGCTTTCCGTGTGTATTAAAGGGACAGGGCCCGGAGATTAGCACAGATGTATTAATGGACTTTGTGTGGCAAAAATCTAAGCAATGCAATTGAATTGGTTTTATACAAAATTATAATATTCTCATCAAGTTACTGCAGTGTTCTAATACTGGCAGTGAGAGTCTAAGGTTATCAGACTGGAATGGGATCATTCGTCAGACTGCATTTAGGTCTACAGTCATTAGGTCGACCCCACTAGGTCGACTGGCAGGAAGGTCGACCTGACTTAAGGTCGACATGGGCCAAGGTCGACATGACTTAAGGTCGAATTTGCATAAAGGTCGACATGAGGAAGGTCGACTGGTCATAAGGTCGACATGGGTTTTTCACTGTTTTTTTATCCGAATGTCGACACAGTCGACATGGACACAGTTGGCAATGAGAATCGGACCCTCGCATCGCTCGCTTCGCTCGCAATGCTTCGGGCACGGTGCCTCGCTGCGCTCGGCACACTATTTTATTCTCCCACCACGCCCTAGTGGATGGTAGGGCATGAAATACCGCCTGTCGGCACATGTCGACTCAAAAAACAGTGAAAAACCCATGTCGACCTTATGACCAGTCGACCTTCCTCATGTCGACCTTTATGCAAATTCAACCTAAAGTCATGTCGACCTTGGCCCATGTCGACCTTAAGTCAGGTCGACCTTCCTGCCAGTCGACCTAGTGGGGTCGACCTAATGACTGTAGACCTAAATGCAGTCTGACGAATGACCGCATCCCATCAGACATACAGTAATGAAGTTGTAGTGTTCCGGTGCTGTAATGTCCTGTTGCCTTGTGTACATGCTCCATCCAGCGTGCCCGAGGGAAATTGTAATTGTAATGCCTCAAGGGAAAGCAAATGCCAGACAGATATCAGGGCATGGAAACATTTGGACACCAAGCATAGTTTTAGATGTAGTGCCATATTCCAGAGACCCAAAAGTTGAGTCATCGCACTGGGATGCATGAGACACTGCACAAGGCCCCCTCCTCATTGAGCGGAGAAGCTGCAATTAGACTTTGGCACCGAGCTAGAGCTAGTCTCCGCCTTTTCTTCAGGGATTTGTGTGATGCTGACACAGGTCACAAGAGGTAATTATACCACATGGGTGTAGGGTATACACCACAAATATTTTGTAGAGAAATGCTTTAAGGAGACTCCTAAACCTGGAAATCCTTACCGATTGGCATGAATGTACACTTCCCTTCCTGCCTGGCACCCTCCCTCCACACTGCAACATTTGGACGGTGAGATCCAGCCCCATACCTTTGACTTGACTAGCGGTAAACATCCCGGGGGGCTCCTGAGATGTCCTGACAGTAAGACATTTATCTACTTGTGTTTGCTTCACCACCGCTCTCAGGGCGCTATAGAGGTAGACCCTATCATGCAAAGGTACTTGGGCCATTTGTGCATAATCTGTGTATAATACCAGCAGATGAGCGGCAGCCGGCGATGATGAGGGAGTGCGCATCAGCACTCACCGCTCATCGCTGAGACATACACTCTGGGTGGCTTTTAAGCTAGTAGCAGAAGCATAGTTTAGGATTGCGGTTGCACTTAAAGACGCAGCACTGATGCTATTCCTTTCCATCAAGGAATCATCCAGTGGCATATTTAGAATGGGTGCAGTGTGCATGGTACACATAGGACCCTGAGTCCTGTGCACCCGTGCATGATGCACCCATTTTTCTAATGTGTACCCTTCAGAGTCCAACAGCGACAGCAGGAGCGCTGCTGAAATGGGCGGAAAAATGGTGCCCAGGCCATTTTCTGGTGATCTGCGCATGTACAGTGAGGTGCTCTAGTGCTCAGACCCTACTACACTGCGCTGCTCCTTTTTTGCTGCTTAGAATTGTGTCATTTGAAGTGACATCTGGCCTCACATTTATCAGAAATTATATTATTTGAAGTTTCCAGCTAACACAAACCACATAACTCAGTTACACACTTGTGACTTGAAGGAAGAACTGAACAAATACTGCGCTCACTTGGGAATCACAAACAAAACTGATACACTCTATCCTGTCTGTTTACATTACCTGGGGGTTATTATTGGTATATGGACACATCATCTGACCGAATCTGAAGTAAAAAAACACGTGGTACAACTTACAATGACATCCTGCTCGTTCTCCTGGAACTATCCTATTACATTATCATACGGTGCTACACTACTATACGGAGTAATGTATAAATGCAACATTGAACTGATGTTTCCACAGATCTTTTATTTTTGGTCTATAGTCTGTATTCTGTCTAATACTACAGTAACGTAATATGCTGCGCTATATAAGAAACTGTTAATAAATATATACAGCGGTGGACAGTGGCGTAAGTTCATCACAGTTGCCCAGAGGCTAGATAAAAATTGGCGGCCCCCCCCAACACACACACAGCATCTTATATAAATATATGTATGCATGTATGTATGTAATGGATATTAAAGAGAGTGTGACATTTATGATCCTGCTAGGAGGAGGAGACAGCCACAGAAGTGATATCAACGGCTTTCAATTAACTTATTCAAACTCACAGGGGAGGACAGGTGCCCCCTTGGGAGCAGGAGCCCGGCGGCAGATGACGCCATTGCCTCCCAGAGTTCTGCCTCTGGCGGTGGACATGAGCAATTATGGGCGATTGGAGTCATACACGTCCCAGTCACATATCTGCTTGCAGCTGAATGTAGAAAACTAGGTGGCAAAAGTTCATTCATGTGTAGGATTAATGTGGATGTGGCATTGTAAGCTATGAAGTGTTTTCTGTTCCTTCACCAGGTTCATGCACAAATACGCTTTCATAGTGATGGCGACTTCTTTCACAAGTAGATGGATTGGGCAGGAACAACCCAATGTTTGCAATGTTGCATATAATGTGTACACTGATTTCTGTGCACTTGCAGCCAACTTGCATGTAGTCTGAATCAGCCTCTGAATCATATCAAACTGATATAAGTGCAACATCATAGATCACAAACTTTCAATAAATGTAATCAAAATCATTTAAAACAGCACAATAAAGACAAATTATTTCTCCCATCCTTCCAACCCAATTATATCCAGTTGCAGACTAACATGTTACATAGGCTGTGTAACTGAACCAAATTCACTAAAACATGCAGTGACTAACCATGTAATCACAGACTAACCTGCTACACAGCCGGTGTGACTACACTCAGCTTATTCTATGTCATTACCATACACTCAGATTAACATACTACAAAACTCCATGACTGAGTTCACACTATAACATCAATATTTAAATACACACTTCATCATATGACTGCACTTCCCATGCAATCACAGACTGACCTCCTATGTGGGCTGGGTGATTGTGTTGTGCTCATTCCCTGACATCACCGTCCAACAACAGACTAACCAGATGTGGAATAACCAGGACTGTAGCTCTCCCCCCCCCCCCCCCCCCCCTTCCCCAGTAAAAGTTGCCACTGTAGTGAGCTGAGGTGAGTCAGTTGTAGTCTGTGTCACATCACTGGCTCAGTGGCTTTACTGTGACTGGCAGTGACTTTTTATTGGAAGTCCTACCTGCCAGTCACTTGCATAACAAGCAGTCCCATTGGGAGGTGTTTCTTCTATCCCAGACTGCCAGATCAGGATGCATTAGGCAGATGTCTGACTTTCTGTAGGAAGCCACTCCCTGTCTGGTCGTCAGCCCTAACCAGCTTCTATGTGCTGCAGTAGATGCAGCCCATTGAAGCTGCGGGTTTATGTATAGGCATTCGAGCCTGTGCTTGTGCACATGCGCCAGGTCCTGGTGCATGGACCTGGGATGCAGAAATATAAATTAAGTGTGATTACACTAGTAAATAGAAAAAGGCAAGCAACTGGGCAAAACTATGTTGAACTGCAGGTGACACAGAAGTAACATGTGCAGAGAGAGTTATATGTAATTGGGGCATGTTCAAACTGAAATTGAAATTATAGTGTAAAAATAAAGCTAACACTTTTGGCTGCATGCAAAAGCAGCTAGTATTTTCCCTGCACAGAAAACATATAAATGTATTTCCTCTCCTACAATTGCAACAAGGTTTGTCCTAGACACAAAGTTACTTGTATTTTTTTTGCATTACTTACAAATATGAATCAGGCTGTCTGTGACACTGCCATCCAATCATAGACAAACATTAAATAGACTGAGCGACTGAACTGTGATAATTCTGCAACGAGATAAATCTCCATCCACTTAGAGGATACATAAAACAATAACAATATCAACAAATATAAAAGCGCAATATTCAAAATTACGAGAGACAGAGATTGATTGCGGTCTGGCACTCTCCTTCACGATAAAATTTTCCCGTTGCCTCCTTGTAATAGACCGGTAGGTAGGAAGTAGTCAATGGCACTCAGAGGATTTTCAAAGAAGTGTATATTCAAAATAAATCAACCAACATTTTGGGGCTTATTCGCCCCTGTGTCAACGTGCATGGTGAATTCACCTACCCCCAGTGACCACTAGATGCCACTCAACAGACCAAATTACTCTATACCAGAAAGTAAAAGCAAAATTAACTGTTTCAAGCTTGCTGGACATGGAGGGAGGGAGTTTAAAGACAGATTGGAGGTAGGAGCAGACGCAGTGGCGTAACTATCGTCCCGCAGCCCCCGCGGTGGCGGGGAGGCGATGAGGGTATGTGGGCGCCGGGGGGGCTGCGGGACTATTGTTACTCACTGGTTGCCTTCTGCCGCCGGTGGTTTTATTTGTACCGGGTCCCAGCTCTCCCGAGTCCCGGCTACTGCTGCAGCCGCAGCGCTTCTAATACAAAAAGGTGACACTTGGAAAATGGCTGCCCCCATACCGCAGACAGTTTTTCGTCTGCAGTATGGGGGCAGCCATTTTCCAAGTGTCACTTTTTCATTAGCAGCAGTAAACGGGAGAGCCGGGACCCGGCGCAGACGGATGCGGCCAGAGGTAACACACACACACACACACACACGTCACACACACAAACACACACACAAACACAACCCCCCCCCTCCCCCCCGCCGTAACCCGGCTCCCCTCCGCTCCGTGTTTTTTTTTACCCGGGGGGGGGGGGGGCGCCTCCTGCATTGTCGGCAGGGGGGGCAGAAAAACTAGTTACGCCGCTGAGCAGACGGGCTTTTAACTAGTTTATTAATTAAATTGTACAGTATTTTGCATCAAATATAGAAAGAAGGAGCCACATAAAATGTAAGAAAAATAATACAAGTTATTGAAAAAAAAATCATCAAGTATATGTAATTTTGTGCCTCCAAAAGTGTCTATTTATTTTCTCCATCATTTAAGCTAAACATAGTTTTAGCTTGGACATAGTCAAATTTTTGTATTTTCCAAGAATTCCAGCAGCAGATAATCCGTGAATGTGCTATTGGATACGGATGTGTTTAGTCAGCAGGCAATAATGCAAGAGGAAAACCCTTTATTCTGTTCTCTTATGTTACAGGAGACATACGCTTGAACAATGGATCTCTATAAATGCATGTGGCATATGTCATCATCAGCACGCCTCTGCCACTCTATTTATGTTTGGAGTATGTGTGGGGAGAGGCTTGCCTCCTGAGCAGGGGGTATGGGAGTGGGCAGCTTAACGAAAAAATATAACACAATTAGTACAAGCAATCCAAAAGCCATTCTGCTAATCCTTACGAGAAAGTAGAGACCTATCTTATGTGCATGGATACAAGGTCAACAAGTTATGGTACAGAGGAAACGTAAAACAGACAAGAACAGAACACAGTAAATGACTTAGTTATCCCCCTCATCTGGGGTTCGCATGCACCAATTTCAGTTCCCTTTGCTCTCTTCTAATGACTTCCTTTCTCAATTTCCTCTAGGAATTGACGTGGCAACCATAAAAGAGTGATATTTAACGTATTCATAGCGGCGTGCCTATGCTAGCAGTCTGAACAGGTATGAGGGTGAGTTTAATGGTCAATTCATAATGTCCAACTTTACATTCCCCTTAAATCTTAACTTAACTGCCTTTTATAACTTACACTGCTTACCTTTGTTATAGGCCTTGGTTGAAAGTAAGACGGATATTACATTTGTGAAATCTTGGGTGAAATGTAATAGGATGAGAGATTCAGAAAGTGAGAGAATTGGTAAGAAATCTCCATGTTTTTTTTTTAAAGCGGCAATCATTTACATTCAACATGAAAATGGTTTTGCAGTGTACATGATTGCCGCTTTAAAAAAAATGGAGATTTCTTACCAAATCTCTCACTTTCTGAATCTCTCATCCTATTAAATCCCCCCCCCCCCCCCCATGATTTCTAATATGCATTTTATTTATCATCATGAAGAGTTTAATCCCTCATAAAACACAGGGGGTTATTCAGACTTGATCCCTGGGCTGCAAATTTGCAGGCCGACAGAATTGTGATCTACCGCGCTTGCATACAGATTGTAGTTGGCATCTGCAAGGCCATTCTGAGAACAAAATCCAGTGTTTCCATTTGCAAGTTGACTGGCAGGAATTTAGCTTTTTGGGGGTGGTTAAAGCTTATTTTGTGGGAGTGTCAGGAAAAACGCAGGCGTGCCCAGGCGTTTTTAAAGAGGGCATGTGACAGTCAGCTCTGGCCCCGATGACCCTGTTTCTATGGCACTGACCGAGTAGGTCCTGGGTTATGTACAGACTGCACACATTGGAAACATAATTAGATGGTGAGTGAGTTGCAATTTTTTTTTGCAGCTATTTGCACAACTGCATTATTTTTGCAAACCTTTTGCAACCTTGCACAAGTCAGGATTTCACTCTGGCAGGGCGGCTGTTATCTGATCGCATCGGTAAGAGAAGCAATCAGGTCTGAATAATCCCCACAGTTTTACTTTGCAATAAAACAAAAACACAAAATCAGCGCTAATTGGAAGGTGTTTAATTATTAATCATTAATATACATACGTTCATACATAATACAATTTATAATATACACCAGCCAGTGTGTTAAAAAAAAAATACTTTCTAAAAATAATAAAACAAATATGGACGACATGAGTGAAATCATCCTAGAGACGGTGCCATCGTTGGAACCTGCACAAAACCAATCACACCCAGTCAATGAGGCCCCCTATACGCAGTCACATAGGCAGCAGCCGCCAATCATTGCAGCCACCAACACTCCCACTAGTGCGGAGGAGTTGGCGCAATCCATCCATCTTTTCAAGGGGAAACAAATATCTTTTATGGAGGTGCAGACCACCCAACTAGAAAGCATTAAGGGGTATGTGCGTAACATAGCTCTGCAAATGAGACGAACTTCCCAAAGTGTGCGTGCTAATGTAGGGACACAAATTTGTCTTGTCTCCACATTAGACACACGCTTATCAGAAATTGGCCAAGCCATTCAGGGCAAAACTACTAATTTTAGAGCACTAAATGCCAATATGGTTAAACAGACCCAAGCTATTAATGACCAAACAACTGTGTTGATGTCCCTACAAACGCAACTCAGCCTCAGTGCAACTATTTTGTTAGGTCAGCACGAAACCACATCTACGCAAAGTAGTAGTGTGTCCTCCACACCCATGAGTGGGTCCCCCACTACTCCCCCACGGCGTAGTATCCGTACTAGGGGTGGTGGTGCCGCTAGTGGTAAGGGTGCTAATACCCGGGCGCTAGCCAAAAATGATTAATGTTGTGTGCATTTACATGTGTATCATGTGCTGTTTTTTTTCCAACACTCATGCAGTGAATGTTCATGTGAAATTTTTATATGGTATGGGCTATGCCTAAATGTTTCAGCAAGTAAAAATTATTTGCATCCAGCAAACTTGTTGTCATTCTTTACAAATGATTACCCACACTGTTCTTTTATGTAGTGTCAAATAGTGACATTTTAGCAGACACGGGACTTTGGGTTGTGTGTGCTTATTTGACATGGATTTGTCAGGAAATAGAGAAATTTGAGGGGGATAAGCATTGGGAATTGCATACTGTATGTAGGCGCCACTTGTTTTGGTAAATTTCAACCACCTCAGCTCAATGATCCATGTCACCTCCCCAATTGCGGCAGCCATTAAATTAGCGATTTGTATCTTTTTCAATGGGAAAACATCTGGATGCGATGTTGTAAATCGGCACTTCAGAAAGTGCGAATTAGCGGCAAAAAGTGCGATTTGTGCCGCAAATCGCAACCCATTAAGTAGTCGATTAGGAAAAAATGCGATAACGGCCGTTTTTGCGATAAAACTCGCAAAAAACACAACATCGATCTCTATTAAATGTCACCCCTTTTCTCAACATTAAACAGTCTCTCTTTTTAGGTGTTTCAGACAATGTTGGTATTTTGGTCTTTTGGTATTGTTTTCCAGTTTTGGCAAAACCAACCTGATGTGTTTTGATTTTGGATTTGGACCAGGATTGTTTTTAATTGCAGATGATATATTTTGGGCCTGTTTACGGTATGTATTTATTTATTAACATATTCTTATATAGCGCAGCATTTTCCGTTGTGCTTTACAAAAGGAGACAGTGATACAACAAACTGGGTATTTCCAAACAGTCAAAAGGTATGAGGGCCCTGCTCGCAAGGTTACATTATGTTTCCATAGTATTAGTAATGTGTTAACCAATAAAAAAAAAACAATAAAAAAAATTATTTGCAAAAAAGACCATCAACAGTGCCCCTGAAAAATACAGCCCAAAATGAAAAGAAAAGTGTTGCAAGATGGAACTTTTCTCCCATTACCACCCATCCTAATGTTGGATATTAAAAAGAATATGCACAGTTTAACAAGCCAAGAACTTCAGCACCAGGGACTGACACTCTTGTAAATGTAGGGGGGGGTCACACCACCAGCGCAACCTGCATCCCCTCGGTGTCTGAGAACAGATTCCCTCGTATGCGGCTTAAGGGAAGAGAAAACATTCGATGGTTGCCGACCATGGAATAATTTCTCTCCCCTTTCGAAATAAAAGTCAGTGAAAACTCCTTTTATTTCCGCCGTTATCCGCAGAAAGCGGCCAGGCGCCGACATCATGTGACATCAGCTGCCGGTCCCAAGCAGGGAACGCCACAGCGGTGTTCCCAGGGGAACGGCCAGTACTTTCATGGGGACGCCTATAAAATGGTGGGCGTTCCCCTGCAGCCTGCAGGTTAACACTGTTATCCTATGGCCCGGTTTTCATGCAGCTCAAAGCCCTTTATTGACAATTTGACATAGTCACCGCAGTGTTGCACTGTACTGCACTTCACTGACAGTCACAGCAGTGCTGCAACCTACAGCCCTCAGTCTGACAAAGTCACAGCAGCGCTGCATTCCACAGCCCATTAATGACACAGTCACAGCCACACACCCCAATCCTCTGGCGTCCTGTTTAAAAAGGCACCCAAATCACTGTCAGAGGTTCTTTTATTGAATGGAAGACGCAAAAAATCTGACACTTGGAGAAAGATACTGCACGGTAGCGGCAAATATGGGTGGATTCAATTCTCCCAAATTACAATATTTTTTTTTTCTATACACTGGAATTTTGCTTCTGATTATTTTTTTAAATAGAAATGTGTAGTATTTAATTCATAATCAGCATTAAAAGTTTTGTTTCACAGAATATATTGTTACACTCTGTATCTGTAAACGGAAATGCAGCAGGAGTATCTCAAAACTCACCTTTCATCAATTCATCCTCTGCTCTTATCCATAGATATATGAAAAATACAATAAATCCTCTTTATATCAGAAAAAAAGAAAATAGGAGAACATACAATGTCAAAACTATACATAGACAAAGTCCTTGTCACTTAATTTTACTGCAGGGCATCACAAGATGCTCTCAGAGAGCGGCAGATAACTGGAGGCAATTTGTGGTGCGTTGATGGTAAGTGACTGTGGCATCTGTCACTGTCCCTCTCCCATAAGACACAAATGACTGCACCGTGTACACAGAGTTTTAAAGTCAATAGGTCTACAGTGCTTATAAGAATGAAAGACGGAGAATAAAAAAAGTCATCCTAAGTCATATCACTATGTATTGTCTTCTAGTTGAGATGTGTATTTTATTTAATAACCCATCCTACCCTTAGCTAGTAGCAGTGTAGGATAGGAAATGAATCCAATAATTTCTCAATATCTCTATACTGTATGTCAGATGCTCTAAAACAAGTTTTTTAAGCATATGTGTCCTTTCCTCGCTCTGTACTGCCCTAGGAGACTGTAATGGTTTACATAGGGAAAGATAAACACAGCGCTGAATACAGATATAAATAATAAGTAGCGGCATGAGGTGAGGTATGGCAGAGAATAAATATAAACAAACAGCCCAGTTTGCTATTTTTTTTTAATGTAGTACCAGTTAAACTTTATGAACAGATAAAGCTAATCAGTCCATTAACAAGAAGTCCTCTCCATATATACTGCAGGTGGCTGCTGGGGGTTCTTAACTGGAGCAAAATAATGATTTTGTATGCAATCTGAATGAAACTAGGAGAGTGAGTGATGCTTCTCCCCATTCAGAATCACCATAATGGCTCACAGGAAGATAGCATATTTGTGAGCCCAAGTGAACGGCAGGTAAACCATAAATAACCTAGAGCATGTGAGTGCTATGGGTACAAGATGATTTAGTCTGTAACACACTAGCACATGTGGGTCTGTAATAGCAGCTGTAGAACTTGTAACAATCAATAATAGCACATCAGGAAACAGGTAACATGTAGTGCAGGTGACTGCATGCAGGATGTATATAGCAGGGGGGTTATTCTGATTCACTCCTTCTGGCAAATTCCTTCTTAGATGGACAAAACCATGTGCACTGCAGGTGGAACTTGTGCAGAGAGAGTTAGATTTGGGTGGGGTTTGTACTTCAAACTGAGATCTATATTGCAGTGTAAAAATAAAGCAGTCAGTATTTTCCCTGCACAGAAACAAAAAAACTCACCCAAATCTAATTCTCTCTGCACATGTTACATCTGCCCCCCTGCAGTGCACATGGTTTTGTCCATCTAAGAAGGATTTTGTCAGAAAGAATGAACTAGAATAAACCCCCATGTGCACTGCAGGTGGAACTTGTGCAGAGAGAGTTAGATTTGGGTGGGGTTTGTACTTCAAACTGAGATCTATATTGCAGTGTAAAAATAAAGCAGTCAGTATTTTCCCTGCACAGAATCAAAATAACTCACCCAAATCTAAATCTCACTGCCCATTTTACATCTGCCCCCCCCCCCCCCCCCTGCATATGGTTTTGTCCATCTAAGAAGGAATTTGCCAGAAGGAGTGGACCAGAATAACCCCCAGGGTCGCTGAGGTAACAGATCTACCATCCGTCCAAATAAATTAGCAAAAATGAATCTGTTGTGCATCTGGGTATGGATCATTGGACAGACAAGCATTAGATCGACTACTGAAAGTCAACATGCATGAAGGTCGACATGACTGAAGGTCTACATGAGGTTAGGTTTACAGGGTCATTAGGTTGACATGGGGAAGGTAGACAGTCAATACTTCAACATGGTTTTTTCTTAACTTTTTCCCTTGAATGTCGACACAGTCGAAATGGACAATGGATGGTAGGACTGCATCCCCTCGCATGGCTCACCATGCTTCGGGCATGGTGCCTAGCTTCGCTTGGCACACTATTTAATTCTCCCTCCATGCCCTAGTCGATGGTAGGTCATGAAATACCACCTGTCTGCTCATGTCGGCTCATAAAAAAGAGAAAAACCCCATGTCGACCTTCCCCATGTTGACCCTTTGCTTGTGTCGACCTAATGACCCTGTCAACCTAACTCCATGTCGAGCCTCGGTCATGTCGACCTAATGACTGCCGACCTAATGCTTGTCTAACTAGTGACCGTGTACTGTGCATCTGCTCTGGTAAGAATAATTGGAAGATTTACAGTAGTAGGGGGTATACCAAACAGGGAAAGTAGACCTTTTTAATTCATATTGGCTCTACGAAGAAAGCAGGAGGCAATCCCACCTCCCAGATCTTTGGTGAGAGCTCTGATGGCCTTACCCATATTTGATTTGTATAAGTTTGGTGCCTGAGTAAGATCATTCCTAAATATCAGTCTTGAGCCACTGTATTCGTAGTGGATGATAGCAACAGCCTTGAAGAAACATTTCAGTGTATTAATCTACATTTATTTGAAAACATGAAAACAAAGCCAAAGAGGGTGATCCTATTTGGAATACTCAAACAAGTTAAAGAGTTTGCTTGAGTTTTGCTATTGATAGTCTAATATCATATGCAATAGCTGATATATTTATTCCCCATTGTCAGCGCTGAATACCCTGTAAGGAGGGAAAGTTTTGGAGCGATCTCAGTGCATTCCACTTACTATGATAAAAAATAGCTTATATCCTGTTCTAATTAAACAAATAGATACTGTCTTTAACCCTTTGAGTGCCAACATCGCTGTGAGCGACGTGCAAAATATCCGCTAAAAATGCCTGCGTCACTTACATATGTTATATAAATTCAAATAAAAAATGTTGTGTAATACCTTAGAGCAGGGGTGGCCAACCGGTCAGAGGTAAAGAGCCGAAAAATATCGGTAGTCAAGCTAAAGAGCCGACATCATGCGCACGCGCCAAAAAAAGGGGCGTAGTTTATTTTGACCCCTTGAGTGGGTGTGATACAAATATGCCTCCAATAGTGCAGTGCCATATATACATATGCCCCCAATAGTGCCAGATACACATATGCCCCCCACGGTGCCAGGTATGCACCACACGGTGCCCGGTATGCCCCTATGGTGCCAGAAAGCTGGTATGCCCCCACAGTGCCACAAACTGCTATGCCCCCACAGTGCAAATTTCCCAGAAGCAGCACTCACCGTTGTTGCTGCTGCTGCCGGGCGGGGAGAGAACAGTTTGGTGTCCCCCTGCAGTCCTCCTGTCATGTCACTGATGGGAGGAGAGCACAGCACACTGCGCGTCTCCTTCCCCCTCACTTCCCTGTGACTGGGCTGTCCACCAATCAAAGCTCGCTGGTCTGCTCCTGATTGGCTGCTGGCCCCGAGCTCTGATTGGCGGACGGCCCAGTCACAAGGATGCACAGTAAGGGGTAGGAGAGATGCGTGATGCGTGCTCTCCTCCCCTCAGAAGGAGAAGGTATTCAGGGAACCGGCAGCAGGGGGACTGGGACGGACGGTGGGCGGCGGGCAGCAGTGGGAGCAGGAGCCTCACTTTACAAGGGGGAGAGCCGCATGAGGCTCAAGAGCCACGGGTTGGCCACCACTGCCTTAGAGTTTCTATATAAGGTAAACATTACAGGTCAATATGATGAATAAAAAAATGTTTATTTGGGTTAAAATAAGAAAGTACTATTATTTTAAAGTACAGACCTTTATTATTTTAAAGTACAACAAACACTAATATATTGAATTTCTCTTCCAAAAAGTTACACCAGAGCCAACTTTTGGAATGTCTTCAACATGGGAAATGATGTCATCAGCATAAAAAAGATGTATGATATTAATAAAGAGAAATATTTTTTTTTCCAATTGTGACTAAAAGTATAAACATTGAATCCTACTACACAGCTTCCTTTGAGGATTTTGGAAATCTGTGTGTAAAAGCACATAAACGGACCACCAGATCATACATTTTCTGAAAAAATAAGGGAAAAAAAGAACCATTTACATCAGTGTAAAGGAGGCTGATAATGGAGGAGGTTGGGTGGTTTACATGAAAGAAGCCTTTAACCAATTAAATGATTGATCCTTTTATCATGTAATCAGCACAAACCCATCACCTTATTATATTGAACTAAAGTTCGTTCTTGATCAAGTACAAGCCAAAGGGGTCATCTCCAGTGAGGAGTGGCTATTATTATAAATCCCCCATCCCACTATTCGTACTAACTATCACTTACCCAAAGTCCATAAATCACTTAATTTAGCTCCAATATAGCCTTTAATTTCCAGTATCAATTCTCTGACCTTTAGTCTTTTGACCTATGCAATTTTCTTCAACCTTGTGTTGCCTCATTGAGGTCTCGTCTCAAAGTCATCAACCATTTTCTCAATAAATGACAGTCTTTAATATACCTTCCTTATACCTTTAATATACCTTCCTTGCATTGAATGTTAAGTCTTTACAGAATGACATACAGGTACACCATGGAATTTGATCTTTTGTAGAACAATAATCTTATGATGAAGGCAACACGAGACCGGTCTTTTTTACAATATTTTCTTTACTCTTTCACTCTTAGCTATTAATTTTTTCTTTTTACTTATGTTATGGGGACAATTATAGGGAAGAAGTTCACACTTCTAGTTTTGTCAACAATACATACATGTTTAGGCAACTTTGGAACATGCCTCATCTTCTATGGCTGTTATATAGACAATGTTTAATTATTATTTGGTATTGGGATCTTCTCACAACACGACAATTTGTTTCTTCATTGAACACCAAGGCTTTTAATTTGTCGTTCATTTTTACTCATGGTTATAATCCCATGGACTTCCAGCTGTGACTATATGAAACCAGTCAGTCCTACTTAATGTGCACCATAGGCCTAAAGGCTAACTGATGTGTATTTGTAGAACTAGCATCTAAATTGAAACCATTCATTGTCAATGAGAAACCCTGACTCATTTAGAAGGAGTAGGCATCACTTCTACAGCTCAGATATACGTATTAGAACTGTCGAGATTTTTTTTACTTCAGACCAGAACTAAAGGGTATAAGTACATAGCTTTGGATATAGGTAAAATGGACAGATACTGTATAAAGTATCAACAACCAGCTCTTAACAGTCATTCTTCAAACACAGCGTTTAATGTGACAGTTAGGAGATGGTTAGTTGGTACTTTATCTACATCCAATCCAAGGCTTAGTACATAGGAGAAGATCAAAATACAATAAACATTTTGTAATTATCAGGTCCTGCTTCTCTGCAATATCACGGAGAAGCGAGCACTCATGTACTGTATTTTAAATGTAGTAAGCTGGTGGCTAACATGAGATCGCTTACCATTATATAATTTGGGAGGAGATAAGCGCTGCTTTTTAGTTTTTCGTATTGGCAAAATCGCATGTTTATCACAATTGGCACATGAAGTAGTGTGCGAATTGTGGTAAAAATTGGATATTTTGCCATGGCCAAAAAATGGCACATTCAAAATCACATCCAGATGTTTTCTCATAGAAAGCATTAAAATCGCAAATGTAATAGTAAGTAAGTTTTATTTATACAGCGCGCTTTCTCCAACAGGACTCAAGGTGTGCAATTTTTTTTAAATCGCACCCCAATCATTACCAAGCTTTTTAAAACAATAGACTAGGCCCAGGCTGGAGAGATTCACCCACGCAAACATACATACAGAAAAGCGTACGCACCTGAAAGTCGACAATCTGACAATGCTAAATCATATAAACAAAGATGAGATAAGTCATTCTTTGCGAAAGGACAAATTTATTCTCTAAATGGGCAAAACCGTGTGAACTACAGATGGGGCAGATGTAACGTGCAGAGAAAGTTACATTGGTACTTGTTTCCTAGCACAGCCACACCGATTTGTATCGGGGTGATAGTGTCGGAAAAATTGCGTCGGTCACATGCGATGCGTCCAAATCGCATGTGATGCGACCGACGCGATCGACCCGATTTTTACATTGAATCAAATGTGAATAGGGCCCCTGGGACCCTATTTTACATTGGACTTAATGTAAAGTAGTCCCCAGACCCCCAATTTTACCCTCAACGCCACCCCACAATTGACGCCAACCCGAAGCGTGGCGAGCCCGCGAGGGGCGGCGGTACGCGTCCTCCGGCCTTTTCATACCCCTTCTATCCACGTCGGCGTGGAGTTGAGAATATGAAGTGTGGCGAGCGGACGCGTATAGCTTCACAGGTATACGCGTCCGCTCGCCACGCTTCGGGCTCGGTGGCTCGCTGTGCTTGCCGCACTTTATATTCTCAACTCCACGCCGACGTGGATAGTAGGGGTATGAAAATGTCGGAGGACGCGCACCGCCGCCCCTCCCGGGCTCGCTGCGCTCGCCACGCTTCGGGTTGGCGCCAATCGTGGGGTGACGCTCACAATGGGGTTGGTTAACTTTTTAACCATGACGGGGCCATATACAATGTGAAATGGGTCATATTGGCCCATTTCACATTGTTTTCTATGTAAAATGGACTTAATCAAGTCCATCTCATCTTGTGCCATTATAATGGCACAAGACTGACGCGATGCACTGCTGAGAACACTAAAGCCAGAAGAGGTTTCAGAAGGAATTTTGTGACAACGGGGGCTTAATACTTAGAAAATTATCGCGATCTACTGACGGAAGGTCCATGATCCACTGTTTGGCCCCCCTGACCTACAGTATACAATGTCATTATTACTTCTTTCTCTCTTGCTGTAGATTCCACTTTATACACAACCAAAGCTGTGTACATATTCAATTATGTGTAACCAGTGCGACATCGTGGGTGACTGAGAAGAAATGCAAATGCAAGGAGTGCATTCGGCAGTATGGCAAACTTTAGCGATGTCTTCTTTCAGCCTTGCAGCAGCAATAACCAGAAGACATTGTTGATGACCACGGGAAGCACAGAGTGTATACGCACTGGACAATTTGAACAATTTGTCATTCCTATCCAACAGAATTGAGCAAATCATAGTATAGTATTGTCTAGTGAGTATCTGGCTTAAGAATCTGACTTGACTTCCACATAGCTTTGTTACATTGCCTGCCTTCAGGTCTTTTGAATTGGTGACTCCTAAATGCCTTTCCTCCTAAGTCAGTGTTTCCTAAACTGTGTGCCGTGGCACCCTGGGGTACCTTCGGAGACTTTCAGGGGTGTCCTGTGTTGGTTGTTCATGAAAATTTTGACATAAGGGTTCCATGTTAAAAAAAAATGGTACTTAGAGGCGCTTTGATTTTAAAAAAGTTTGGAAACCACTGTCCCAAGTAGTTATTATGGTGCCATTGGTACTACAGGTTGAGTATCCCTTATCCAAATACCCGTTATCCAAATTATTCCAAAAACCATACATTCCTGAAAGTGAAAAAAAAAATTCTTGCTAAAAGCCTACTGGGGACATCTGTAACAGCACTTCTGGGGACATCTGTAACAGCACTACTGGGGACATGATATGTAACTGGCACTACTGGGGACATCTGTAGCAGCACTACTGGGGACATCTGTAACAGCACAACTGGGGATATGATATGTAACTGGCACTAAATATGTGAAAGAAAATGATTGCTTGGCATTGAATTTCAGTATCTGAGATTGTACATAAACTTTGTTTCATGATTTGAAACCTTGTTTTATGCACAAATAAAATATATTTCTGTGTATTTCATGTGTTTGATGTGCTTATACAACATAAATGCAAGATACCTCAAGATACCTCATTCAAATATGAAAATATTCTGAAATACGCAATAATCCGTTATCCAAAATTCTTCCGGTCCCGAACATTTTGGATAAAGGATACTCAACCTGTATCGGATACCTTTTGCTTTTCTGATACCCAAGGGCATCATTTTACAATAAAGTGTTGTTGTCACGTTCTTACCCATTCTTACACATTCTTTAGAATTACCTAGATGATCAATAATTTATTTTACTCTTCCTGGTGCGGCTATCCTGTTGCATACTTTTGTGTCATCTGCAAAAAAACGCATCTTTCTCTTCAATACGACTTGCAATGTCCTTTTTAAAGATTTCAAAAAGCACTCCCTGGGGTACTCCACTGCTAAATTTTCCATCCTGTGAATGCGCTAGAAGTTTTTGTTCCTTATCTTGCAACCAAGATCTAATTCAACCATCATAGAATCCATTACCAGGTTTCTAGTTTAGTTAGCAGTTTGCTATGTTGTGCCATGTAAAAATCCTTACTAAAGTCTATATAAAGGTACATGAACCCCCTCCCTTGATCTATTACTTTAGTCACCCAGTTAAAGTAAAAAAAAATTGGTATGACCCCCCCCCAGTAAATCTATGCTGTTTGGAATCCTGTAAATTGCTAAATTTGAGATTTTCTAGAACTCTTTCTTTTAATAGTGATTCAGTAGTTGTTTGCCTCTTCTTAACTTTTGTGCAGTGCAGCTAAATTTGTTCTTTTTCAGTCCTCTGTTGTGCAACTGGCTGAATATTTCTTTCAATGGTTTTTACCTAAACCCCTTGAAGCTATTTTAGTATCCTTGTGATGTACTGTATCCCATTTGGCTCCAGTGATTTTTTTCTCTTTCCATTTTGAGAGTACTGTTAAGACTTTATCCACTGTAAAATCGACCTTATTTTTATGAATGTCTTTGCAACGTAACTGTAGTGCATACAGTGTTAAGAATTTTTATTCCTCCATTTTTTTTTTCTTTCACTTATATACTTAAAAAAAGGTTTGCCCATTTACCTACAGACTAGGCCATTATCTCCTCAGCTTGTGCCTTTGCACGCCTGATCACCTCCTTAGCCTCCTTCCTTTTGGCCAAATATGCCTCTTTGTTCTCATTGTTTTGAGTCTCCTTATATTTCCTAAATTCCATCTTTTTTGCTTACACACTAGTTACTATTTCTTTTGTAATCCACAGTTGCTTCCTTTTCCTGTCGTTTTTTTTAACCCTTGTATAACAAAAGGTCTGTTGCTTTTAGTACTGATTTTTTTCCTACCTCTCCTGCACTCCTTCCATGTTCCTCCAATCTGCCAATGAATCGCTTACACATCTCTGTAAAGTCTGCCTTCCAAAAATCAAACACTATTGGGTTTGTCTGGCATGGGCTGGGCCCTTTCTACACTAAACCATACTGCTTCATGATCATTGGATCCTAGGATCTTTCCCACAATTATGTCTGATGTTCCTTCACAATTTGTGAGTGTCAAGTCTAAAATAGCATCTTTGTGAGTGGTCTCTCTCACCTGAGAGGGATGCTATCAGCAAGGAAGTTAGAAGTCGCCACTTCTAGTGGAACTTACCACAGTAAATTAAAGTCTTGCATAATGATGTCCTATCCTTTAAACGCCATTCTAGTGATGTCCTATAATAAGTACCTGTCCAGTTCCTCTCCCTGTATTGGTGTTCTATAGATGACCCCAGTGCAAATTATGGAATTGTCCTATTTCTCTAATCATCCAAAGCGTCTAATTTTTTCTTCAATATGTTGTATTAAAGTAGCATTTATTCACATACATTGCTATTCCTACACCAATTTTTCCCATTCTGCCTTTCTAAATAGATTATAGTCTGGTATAGCTATGTCCCAGTCAACATTTTACAAATATATATTTAGATGTAAAAGTTAACATCATGTTTGTGACTAATGTCTAAAACAAGAGTACCAATAAAAATACACTCCTGATGACTACAAGCTTTCACCCAAGACCGTTGAAGTGGGGGCTGCCATATTCTCAACTAATAATCATTTATTAGGTGTTCTACAATTGATGGGTCAAACCATTTGCAGACTGTGGTTATGATATCCGGTCCGGTGGGGGCTGGGGATGGTCGCACCAACGTGAGCTCCGTCCGTCCTAGGTCGGGGGCTCCCATCCCCGGCCCCGGAGATGAGTGAGTGGCGTGGGGAGGACGGAGAAAGGAGGGTGACGGTGTGCGCTGGGGATTTCCCCGAATGCCGGGGATGAGGAGAGCTGCGGACCGGCTGTGGACCGGACGCGACGGAGCTCCCCCACGGCGGCACGGGCATCGGCTGCTCGTGTCGGAGCAGCCCTGCGAACACAGGCACAGACACAGCCTGCTCGCCGGCTGGGGAGGCGCTGTGGAAGAAAGAGTGCGGCGCTCGATGGAGGAGAGGCTTCCGGAGAGGCTGGGCCGCACTGAAACTGTAACCGCGAGGAGGACGCAGCGACACCCGGCCAGTGGAGGCCGGCACCGCAGCCTCCAGCATCGCCATCTGCCCGGGGGGGACCACTGAAGGAGGAAGATCATCTCCAGATCCCCCTCTACATGGATGGGAGTATCCTGGCAGGCCCGGTGCAGGTCAGGACGGTGAGGAGGACCCCCGATCACTCTCTTCCCTGAAGGACCACCCCTGGCCCGCTGCCTCACCTAGGTGGGCCCCTGCCCTGGTAGTCTCACCAGCGGTAGCCTCCCTTCCCTGCAGGCCTGGACTTGGCTTCCTGTCCCATTCTCTGGCCTACTGCGGGCCCAGCCTTGGCCCCCCTGTCTCACCCCCTGGCTTGCGGCACGCCCTGGCCTGCTGCTCAGCCGCGGCCCCCAACAAAGGCCCCCGGACTCACTGGAAATGGTCAGGCTCCAGCCACAGGCCTCGCTGACTCTCCCCTGGCCTCAGTGACTCTCCCCTCCCCCCTCCCCCCCCCCACCACCATCTCCACCACTGCAAATGGCGCCGCAAATGGCTGCCTAGGATCTGTGCACTCAACCATATATAACCTGTGTCCCCTGTGTGATAACTGTACTGCCTAAGCTATCTCTGCCTTAACTGCAATGTGATAACTGTACTGCCTAAGCTATCTCTGCCTTAAACTGCAATGTATTGCTCATACTGTTACCTACCTAGCTGCTGCAACGACCAGTGGCGCCGCTGATGGCTGCCTAGGCGCTGTGCAGCTTGGCGGGTATTTGTTACCCTATGTGATAACTGTACTGTCCCTGCTCATACTGCTACCTACCTGGCTGCTGCAACGACCAGTGGCGCCGCTGATGGCTGCCTAGGCGCTGTGCAGCTTGGCGGGTATTTGTTCCTTATGTGATAACTGTACTGTCCCTGCTCATACTGCTACCTACCTGGCTGCTGCAACGACCAGTGGCGCCGCTGATGGCTGCCTAGGCGCTGTGCAGCTTGGCGGGTATTTGTTCCTTATGTGATAACTGTACTGTCCCTGCTCATACTGCTACCTACCCGGCTGCTGCAACGACCAGTGGCGCCGCTGATGGCTGCCTAGGTGTTGTGCAGCTCGGCGGGTATATGTTCCCTGTGTGATATTGTACTGTCCCTGCTCATATTGTTACCTACCGGCTGCCGCAACGACCAGTGGCGCCGCTGATGGCTGCCTAGGCGCTGTGCAGCTCGGCGGGTATATGTTCCCTGTGTGGTATTGTACTGTCCCTGCTTATATTGCTACCTACCGGCTGCTGCAACGACCAGTGGCGCCGCTGTTGGCTGCCTAGGCGCTGTGCAGCTCGGCAGGCATGTGTTTCCTGCATATAATGTCTGAATTTAATGTATGTAATGTCCCCCCCCCTCCCCTCCCTGGTTGATCCTGCACTGTAAAATCCACAAAAAATTCCTAGTGTGCGCAAGCACACATGGCCAATAAAGTTGATTCTGATTCTGATTCTGATTCTGATGAGCTGAGCGAAGTGGAAGATGCTATTTAAAAGGTATCTTAAGTTAGATTGTGAATCCTTACTTAAAGTAAAAGACACTGATACTGCTTCATCACGCATGATTTTCTCAACGACTTTTTCTACAACACCAAATACTGTAAGAAAAAGGGTTTGTGGAGCACTCAGGATAATATTTGATTAATCAATGAATAAAGTGCTTTAAAAATTAAAAAATGATGATCAGATGGGTATCACATAAAAATACAAGTTAATTTAATTATACACATATATGATGACACAATTAATAAAATAGTAGATAAAAATGATATTGCAATATTATATGGCCCTTAATGGGAAACAGAAAACACCACTTAGAAAGGACATTGGATACTTAAGTGAGTTCCGCTTGTTCCAAAGGTATGCTCTCCTCCCAAAGGATAATGGTGATCCCCACAATTGGAATGGGACAAATAGGGGTGATCCGGATTAGGCTGGTACTGGGGTGTCCATAGTTCCTGCTGAAGGCCTTGGTTCTTTGATCCACTGGTGGGCAAAAGGATGAAATAAATTACCTCACTTCTCGGATCGGCTCCAATGATTAAGCAGGTGGTAACCAAATTTATAATCCAGTCTGGGGGTTCCGGAGAGGGTATGGGGTGGTCCGTGGGGGGACAGGAGGAATAGCTGGTTCAAGGGGATAGTGTAGAATAGTCCAGTGTCCAAGTGGTGCTAAAATGCCTGACGCGTTTCGTTGTGCTAAGACAACTTTATCAAAGCGTGATTGTCTACATATATAGTAGACAAATCCTTTTGGTACGAGTTGACCTCCCTATGTTCTGTATGTGTCTCATATAGTGTAACAATATCACACTATTTGTTTCCTTTCTTTCTTTTTTGGGTTTACATACTTAAATTGAGAGGAAAACCATTCATCAAAAGCGCTCTGGGATCTATAGACATCGATTGGTATTGTATGTGAAGTGGTTCTTCATTGTCTGTGGACCCTAAGCTGCTTTTCAATTAGCGCAAGATTGTATTGGTCTTTACTCCTTTTTTACATAACAGCCCACCCTATAAGCGCCTTCATCACCCAGGGTGATCCTTGTTTTCCAACATCAAATACTGTACACTCATCCATCAATAAATATTGGCATATTTTACAAACCAATCCTAATTTGGGGGAGCATGCCAACATTTGCCATTTTTATGTTATAAATAGGGATGAGTCATTCGGATCCTAGAGATCCGAATGCCCCAGAACTTACCTGATCTGAGGCATTTCGAGTGGTTCTCTTCCCTTCTGCCAATAATCGAGTTGAAAATGAGGCTGAACGCCATCTTCCTGCAGTCAGATTCTCGTGAGACTGGGACTCTATATAAGTCCCGGCTTCCAGCGCCATCTTCATTCAGCATATGAAATTCAGACCGTGCTGTTTGCAGAGAGGGGCCTGCTATGGGGTCAAAATAACACTAATGGGGGACATACTAAGGGGGGACAAACTAAAGGGGGAACTAACAGAGGCTGCCTAACTTAATGGGGGCTGCTTAAGGGGGGCATACTGACAGGGAAACTAAAGGGTACATCTACTAAGGGGGAACTACTGAGTGGGAAACTAGTAAAGGCCAGGGTAAAACTACTAAGGGGGGACTACTGGTGGAGGAAATGTGTACAACTACTAAGGGAGAACTACTGTGAGGGAAACTAAACTAAGGGGGATGTCACGGCTAAAGGGCTGGATGGAGTCGTGCGGTGCACAGGAACCGGAGACGGACCAGGAGGAGTAGGATTGAAACGTGCAGGTTTAATAACTGATTTCATAAATGATAAACTTCACTCAAATACTTCTTTAAGTGACAGTTGGAATAAATTAAATAGAGTCCAGCACAATACTAATAACGGGCAGGGAAATCTGGAAACGTATACTTGGTGAGCCAGAGTACATAGATGAGGATCCGGAAGGAGGTTGATTTGATGACAGAAGAAATGGATCTGGATGACTGAAAGATGATGGAATGAATGAGTTGTATGAAGGAGGACAGCGGAAAGCTGTGCAGGGTAATTCTGGGACACAAGCAGGAACAAGCACTAGGTAGGACTTGCAGCATTGGTGTCAGGAGAAAACTTCCTTGTAGCAAGATGCAGGGAGCAAGGCACCAGAGTCAGGAGAGAAAGAGCCAGGATCCGGGAATCAGCTAGGAGTTGTGAATGACTCCAAAGACTCATTGCACTGACACTGAACAGCCTAGGCAGATCCCCTATATCCCCAGGGGATGGCTGCCATTGGCTGTCAGCACAGGATGAGGAGGGAACCTCCACTCTGGGCCAATCTGTCTCCTGCCCTCAACCAAGATGGTGACGCCGGCCTCCCGGCACCACTACTGCTGCCATCCCTACCCAGAGCTGCCGCTACCCGCACACCGCAGACCGGAGCCTGCACACGCTAGCCGGCGGCGGGCGCGGACGGGTGAGTACTGTACCCGCCGCGCTCCGTCGCGGCTACGTGTGACAGTACCCCCCCTTTTCAGGGTGACCCCAGGGCGCCTATGGGCCTTGTGCGGATTTCTCTGGAGAAATTGCTTTACCAGTTTTGGAGCGTACAAATCAATGGAATCCACCCAAGAGTTCTCTTCGGGACCAAACCCAACCCATTCCACCAGATACTGGGTACGAGAATTGCGGCAACGAGAGTCTATAATGCGTCTTACCTCGAATTCAGACCCACTTTCGGAGTTAATCTTGGGCGGTTTGGGAATCTTCTTTTGATAAGAGTTCAACCTTAAAGGCTTGAGGAGGGACACATGGAAGGAATTCGAAATCCTTAGGGAAGGAGGAAGTTGAAGTCTATAAGCGACAGGATTAATGACTTGGATGATAGGGTATGGCCCAATGAACCGGGGAGCCAGCTTCATAGAGGGCAGACGGAGGCGTATATGGCGGGTAGACAGCCATACCCGGTCTCCGACTTTCAATCTGGGCGCTGCCCTTCTTTTCCTGTCTGCCATCCTCTTGTATCGGGCGGAAGATTTAAGAAGAGCGGTGTGGACATCCGACCAGATTTTAGCAAAGCGTTGTAATGAAGTGGTTGCTGCAGGAACTTCGGAAGAGGATAATTCTGAGAAATCCGGAGATCGTGGATGTTTGCCGAATACTGTAAAGAAGGGGGTGGTTCCGGAGGAAGAGTGATAGGAGTTGTTATGCATATATTCTGCCCACGGGAGAAGATCCACCCAGTCATCTTGGGACGACGAGACAAACAGTCGGATAAAGGCCTCCAAGTCTTGATTCACCCGTTCTGTCTGGCCATTGGTCTGGGGATGAAAGGCAGTGGAAAACTTGAGTTTGACCTGTACCGCGGCACAGAGAGCTCTCCAGAACTTTGCAACGAACTGTACTCCGCGGTCGGATACAATCTCTTTGGGCAGTCCGTGAAGTTTAAAAATGGTTGAGATAAATAGCTGAGCCAGTACTGGAGCAGAGGGGAGACCTTTTAGTGGGAAAAAATGGACCATTTTCGAGAATCGGTCGACCACTACCCAGATTGCGGTATGACCTTTTGAGGGAGGTAGTTCGCAAATGAAGTCCATTGACAGATGGGTCCATGGTTCTGTGGGAATGGTTAGAGGGCGGAGAGGACCAGCGGGAGTTGTTCTGGGCACCTTATGCTGAGCACATCTTACACAAGAAGCGACGAAGTTGGTTACGTCGTGGCGGATGGTTGGCCACCAATAAGAACGTGACAGGAACATCAAGGTCTTTTGTGCTCCTGCGTGCCCTGCGAAGCGGGAAGAATGTGCCCATGACAATATTTTCTTGCGGAGTTCGGGGGGAACGAACGTTTTACCTGGAGGAGGAGATGGCTGTACGGTTACTTGGGCGAAGACCAGCGGATCGAGGATTGGACGAGGAGGTGTCTCTAGGTCAGAGGTCGTCTCAAAGGAGCGGGATAGAGCGTCTGCCTTAGTATTCGTGGTTCCAGGTCGGAATTTAATTTGGAAGTCAAAGCGTTCAAAAAACATGGCCCAACGGGCTTGGCGGGCAGTAAGGCACTGAGCCTGTTTAAGAAAGGACAGATTTTTGTGGTCTGAATACACGGTGATCTTATGCCGTGCCCCCTCCAGAAGGTATCGCCACTCCTCTAACGCAGTTTTGACTGCAAGCAACTCCTGTTCCCCGATGGGGTAATTCTTCTCTGCCGGGAGGAATTTTTTGGAGAGGAAGGCACAAGGGTGTAATTCTTGATCCTCACCTTTTTGTGACAAGATGGCCCCGATCCCTTCCGAGGATGCGTCCACCTCGAGAATGAAGGGCCTGTCGAGGTCTGGTTGGAGGAGGATTGGTGCCGTTATGAATGCTCTCTTTAACTGCTGGAAGGCAGAGGATGCTTCTGGCGACCATCGGCTTGGATCAGCTCCCTTGCAAGTGAGAGCAGTGAGGGGAGCAGCGATAGTAGAGAAGTTCCGGATAAATCGCCGGTAATAGTTTGAGAACCCTAGGAATCTCTGAATTCCTTTGAGTGTTGTGGGGGCTGCCCAGTCTTGGATGGCTCTCACCTTCTCTGGGTCCATTTCTATCCCAGTGGCGGAGAGAATGTGACCCAAGAATGGAATGGACGTGACCTCAAAAACGCACTTCTCCAACTTGCAGAACAGTTGATTTTGGCGAAGACGTCGTAGGACTTCGGACACTGTCTGTCTGTGAAGTTGAAGATTTGGAGAGAAGATGAGTATATCGTCTAGATAGACTACGATGGAGTGGTACAGCAAGTCCCGAAAGATATCATTTACAAACTGTTGGAAGACGGCGGGGGCGTTACAAAGGCCGAAGGGCATCACCAGGTATTCATAGTGGCCGTCGCGCGTGTTAAAAGCCGTCTTCCACTCGTCACCTGGACGGATCCGGATCAAATTGTAGGCCCCTCGCAGGTCCAATTTAGTAAAGATTGCTGCCCCTCTGATCTTGTCGAATAGTTCTGCGATAAGGGGTAAGGGATAGCGGTTTTTAATGGTGATGTCGTTCAGGCCCCTATAGTCGATACATGGCCGAAGACCGCCATCCTTCTTTTTCACAAAGAAAAACCCGGCCCCGGCCGGAGAAGTAGATGGTCGAATGAAACCTTTGTTTAAGTTCTCTTGAATGTACGAGGACATGGCCTCAGTCTCAGGTAGCGACAGGGGATAGATGCGGCCACGAGGAGGGAATTTCCCGGCCACCAGCTCTATCGGGCAGTCCCAAGGACGGTGAGGAGGCAGGGTGTCGGCACCACCTTTACTGAATACATCTGTAAATGAACGATATGGTGCGGGTATCGACAAGGGTGGAGCTGAAGAGGATGAAGGATAGTTACCCTCACGTTGTGGATGGGTCTGGTAGACCGGAAGGATCTGAGGAATGCAAGTAGACTGGCAATCTGTTCCCCAGGCCTTGACCTCCATATTGGTCCAATCGATGTGTGGGTTATGTTTGGAGAGCCAGGGAAGGCCCAGGACCATTTGGTGTGAGGACTGTGGAAGAATGAAGAATTCGAGGGTCTCTTGATGTAGAGCTCCTATGAGCAGTGTCACCGGGGTGGTCTGATGGGTGATTTGTCCACTACGAATTCGACTCCCATCCACTGCAGTGAGGACCAGCGAGTGATCCAGGGGTTGCACAGGCAGGGCATGTTGGGTGACAAAAGAAGAAGAAAGGAAGTTTCCCGCTGCTCCAGAGTCCAATATGGCCTGAACTCTTTTTCTCCCTTGGGGACACACAAGGGTAACCGGAATGGTGGAATCAGAAGAAGAGGGAGATGGAAGCAAGACTCCTAATCGGACCTCCCTCGGGGAGATTAGGAGCGGTCGTTTCCCGGCCGCAGCGGGCAGGAAGCCAATAAGTGAGCTGAGGAGCCACAGTACATGCATAGATTCTCTCGCCGTCTTCGGGACTTCTCTTCGAGAGAGAGACGGGAGCGGTTGATTTGCATGGGCTCATCTGTTGACACCGCAGGAGGCGGGGTTGGTTTGGAGGCTGGTGCGACATTGGAAGGAAATCGAGGGCGAAGGCGATCAGAGCGATTCCTCTCAAGTTGGCGTTCTTGGAGTCGCAGATCGACTTTGTTACATAATGAAATGAGTTCAGCCAGGGTGGAAGGAGAATCGCGAGTTGCTAACTCGTCCTTGATGCGCCCGGCTAGGCCGTTCCAGAAGGCAGAAACGAGAGCCTCTTCGTTCCATCTGAGTTCGGAAGCCAGGGTTTGAAATTGTACGACATATTGTCCCACTGGGCGACTGCCCTGACGAATCCTTAGGATCTCTGTGGCTGCGGAGGACACTCTGCCAGGCTCGTCGAAGATGCGACGGAAGGAGGCCACAAACTCTTCATAGTTATTGAGGATGGGATCCGCACGCTCCCAAAGGGGGGACACCCACTCCAGGGCTGGACCCGCCAGTAGGGACACGATGTAAGCCACCCGAGTCTTGGGAGAGGGGAAATTGGAAGGCTGGAGGGTAAAATGGACGTCACATTGATTCAGGAATCCTCGACACCCCCTCGGGGACCCGTCATATTTACTGGGGGTTGACAGGTGTAGATGGTGAGGAGCAGCTGGCCCAGGGGGAGCAGCAGAGGCCGAAGCTCCGGAGGTTGGTGCTGCTGAAACTGAGGGAGCCACCTGAGGTGATGACAAGGTCTGGAGAAATTGAGCCACTTGACGCTGGGTAGTCTCTACTTGTTCCAATCGAGCCATGATGCCTTGAAGAACATCCGTCATGGAGGCCTGTGCTTCACCCGATTCCATCGGGTCAGTGCAAACTGTCACGGCTAAAGGGCTGGATGGAGTCGTGCGGTGCACAGGAACCGGAGACGGACCAGGAGGAGTAGGATTGAAACGTGCAGGTTTAATAACTGATTTCATAAATGATAAACTTCACTCAAATACTTCTTTAAGTGACAGTTGGAATAAATTAAATAGAGTCCAGCACAATACTAATAACGGGCAGGGAAATCTGGAAACGTATACTTGGTGAGCCAGAGTACATAGATGAGGATCCGGAAGGAGGTTGATTTGATGACAGAAGAAATGGATCCGGATGACTGAAAGATGATGGAATGAATGAGTTGTATGAAGGAGGACAGCGGAAAGCTGTGCAGGGTAATTCTGGGACACAAGCAGGAACAAGCACTAGGTAGGACTTGCAGCATTGGTGTCAGGAGAAAACTTCCTTGTAGCAAGATGCAGGGAGCAAGGCACCAGAGTCAGGAGAGAAAGAGCCAGGATCCGGGAATCAGCTAGGAGTTGTGAATGACTCCAAAGACTCATTGCACTGACACTGAACAGCCTAGGCAGATCCCCTATATCCCCAGGGGATGGCTGCCATTGGCTGTCAGCACAGGATGAGGAGGGAACCTCCACTCTGGGCCAATCTGTCTCCTGCCCTCAACCAAGATGGCGACGCCGGCCTCCCGGCACCACTACTGCTGCCATCCCTACCCAGAGCTGCCGCTACCCGCACACCGCAGACCGGAGCCTGCACACGCTAGCCGGCGGCGGGCGCGGACGGGTGAGTACTGTACCCGCCGCGCTCCGTCGCGGCTACGTGTGACAGGGGAACTACTGAAGGTACAACTACTAAGGGGGCATTACTAAGGCTACTTTTATGGGGCACTACTAAGGGGGGCTGTTATATTGGACTAAAAATATATATATTTTTACTACAGGGCTGCCCCGCATCAGTCCAGCTGTGCTGCCCAGTGTCCCGTGTCAGTCTATGGGAGCTGCACACCATTTTTAAATAAAAAGGGGCTGTTAAGTGTATCGTATCATACTTGCTACATACATACATGCTGTATCAGTCCAGGGGTGAGCCAAGTGTGCTGTATAATTTATGGGGTGCTGATAAGTCTGCCATATCAGTCACGAGGAGCTGCCTTTTTTAAAATAAAAGAATAAAAAAGGTTTTTGTTTTTCTTTACTGAAGGAGTTTCGCATGTGTGCAGTATAATTCCAGCGGATCTCCATGTGTACCGTATCAGTCCATGGGTGACACCATGTGCGCTATATAATTCCATGGGTGCAGCCATGTGTCATGTACAGCGGCGTAGCTTTTTTGGGGAGCCCCCCCGCCATTAATGGGGGGCGCCCCCCCCTCCCCGTCCGGCTGGCCGGCCCCCTGTGCCCCCTCCCCCCATTGCCGCATGCTTACCTGTCTGCGCGTCCCGGCTCCCCTCCTGGCTTCAATAAATTCTATGCAGACGGACCACGATAAAATGGCCGCCCCCATACTGCAGACAGTTTCAGAGAACAGTCTGCTTTATGGGGCGGCCATTTTATCGTGGTCCGTCTCCATAGCATTAATTGAAGCCAGGAGGGGAGCCGGGACGCGCGGACAGGTAAGCATGCGGGAGATGGGGGGCGGGGGGATTACTATAGCACCGCAGCCCCCCGCCCCCGGTGCCCCCATATGCACAGCGCCCCCCCCACGACCGCGGGGCTGCGGTGCTATAGTTACGCCAATGGTCATGTATCATTCCAGGGGTGAGCCAAGTTTACCATATAATTCATAGGGTGCTGTTAAGTCTACCATATCAGTCCTGGGGAGCTGTGCTTTTTTAAAATTAAAAGAATAAAAAGGTTTTGTTTTTTTACTGCAGGAGTGTCGCATGTGTGCAGTATAATTCCAGGGGTGCCCTATGTGTAATATATCAATTTGGCGGTTCCGCCATGTTTGCTGTATAATTCCAGGGGTACCGCCATGTATGATGTATAATTCCAGGGTTGAGCCAAGTGTACCATATAATTCATGGGGTGCTGCTAAGAATAAACAAGTTTTTCTCTTCTTTTTTTTTTTAATTGCAGGAGTGCCGCCATGTGTGCTGTATAATTCCATGTGTGCCGCCACGTGTGCTGTATCAGGTCAAGGGTGCCTCCATCTGTGCTGTATAATTCCTGGGGTGAGCCAAGTTTGCCGTATAATTCCTGAAGTGAGTTTGCCGATTTATTCATGGGGTACTACCAAGTGTGCTATATCAGTCCAGGGGTGATGCTAAGTGTGCCGTATCTGTCCAGGGGTGCTACTAAGTGTTTGTGCCACCCATTTGTGCCGCTTAGCATAGTCATCCAGCTACCTCGGTGCAACCTTTTTGTCCTATAAACAACATTGTTAGGTGTGAGGTATTGAGGATAGACTGGAAATGAGTGGAAATTAATGTTTTTGAGGTTAATAATAGCATAGGAGAAAAAAAAGATTTTTATGTTAAAAAAATATAGATCCAGATCCAATACATGGCCAGAGATACAGATCCGAAACACGAAACACTAAAAGTGGCCGGTGCACATGCCTTGTTAAAAACAAAGTTGCAATATATAAATGGGTACTCTTTACCTAGAACGGCGCCCATCGCGGTGATCGCGACATCGCTGGCAGTACATAAACGGCCGCGACGCGATGCCCGCGATCACCGCGATTTTCCCATAGGGAACAATGTTAAAAAGCCAGATTGACCGCGATTTTGCATTCAATGCCTCAATGCCCGCGATTTTCACATAGGAATCAATGTTAAATGGGCTACAGAGCCCAAATAGGCAGAATTAACCCTTAAATGTCCCCCCAATTTTTGTACGCCACCCCACGATCCACGCGAACCCGAAGCGTGGCGAGCGCAGCGGTACGCGTCCTCCGACCTTTTCATGCCCTACTATCCACGTCGGCGTGTAGTTGAGAATAGAATAGTGTGGCGAGCGCAGCGAGCCACCGAGCCCGAAGCGTGGCGAGCGCAGCGAGCCTCGCGAGGGGACGCGGATACCTTCACAGGTAAACGCGTCCCCTCGCGGGCTTCACAGGTGTCCGCTTTTCGCCACGGATACCTGTGAAGCCCGCGAGGGGACGCGTATAACTGTGAAGGTATCCGCGTCCCCTCGCGGGGTTTGCTGCGCTCGCCACGCTTCGGGCTCGGTGGCTCGCTGCGCTCGCCACACTATTCTATTCTCAACTCCACGCCGACGTGGATAGTAGGGCATGAAAAGGTCGGAGGACGCGTACCGCCGCCCCTCGCGGGCTCGCTGCGCTCGCCACGCTTCGGGTTGGCGTGGATCGTGGGGTGGCGTACAAAAATTGGGGTGACATTTAAGGGTTAATTGTGACTATTTGGGCTCTGTAGCCCATTTAACATTGATTCCTATGTGAAAATCGCGGGCATTGAGGCATTTTAAAGTAAAATCGCGGTCAATCAGGCTTTTTAACATTGTTCCCTATGGAAAAATCGCGGTGATCGCGGGTACACGATTTTTATGTACCCGCGATTTACCCGCGATGCCCGCGATGACCGCGATTTTTTACCCCCGACGCCCGCGATTCTAATCGCGGGCGCCGTTCTAGGTAAAGAGTACCTATAAATGTTCTGGTTGTGTGAACTGTCCTAATATGATCACTGGGAAAACATTCGAGCAGTGGGGAACACATTACACTTTGCCATTGGTTAAATTACAAGTCAAAGTTTGTTGTCTATGTTATATTATGTGCCTGCAATAAGATTTATTTGGGGAAAACAATCAGGATGGTAAAGGTGCGGATCAACATGCATCGCTCATCAATGAAAAAGGCACTGACAGGAGTGGATGCAAATACGCCCCTTGTGGCAAGACACTTCAATGATATGCGACATGGGATAAAAGATTTTTGATTTATGCCAATCGACCATGTACCATTGCTTAGGAGAGGCACAATGCTTTATTGACTAAAGAATGCCAATGGATTTATAAATTGAAATCTGGCAGATGACATCTGAGGAATAAAATTGAATCAGGATCAAATTGCAAGGCAATCGCACCATGTGTACACACCTTATGATTTGCTGACACAGCCATGGTGCGACTGCAATTAAACATTGGACATATAAGCCAGCTGCTTAAAGTTTTGATCACTATACATGTTGTAAAAGCCACTAATCCACCATTTAACTTCTTTATAATTAGTATTTTACCTAATGGATAAGGTGGCAGATTATGAAAGACGTATGCATACGAAAGGTACTGTAACTGTTTACTGAAATATGATCAGCGTTGGGTGGCCCTAGAATGAGTTTATCTATGGTACTGGGATGATATTGCCGCTTCCTCCTGGTGGGAGCATCTGGAGGGACTGACACTTGATCAGTTCTAATTTCGCAATTTGTTCACATGTGATCTTTATATCTTGACACTTGTTTAAAACACATTGGGCTGGATGTATTGCGGTGTGAGTCCAGTGGCCATGCAGGATGCCGGCCGAACTCGGAGGTATTTTTAATGGAGAAGTCATTTAAAAAGCAAAATTATGCCTTGCGTTATCCCATGCGATCACCAGATTTGCACTGCATTACATTCAAATCAATGATCCTATTCTGTTGGTCACTCAGCTGTGAAACTTTGTATTTATTCTTGATATTCATCCTTTTACCTGTATACTGTGATTATACAGATGTTAACACAATTCATATTTGTTTATGTTGTAGGAATATAGCAAAAGCATTATTTTCTTTACTACAACTGTTTAGTTCAAGGGGGTTTGGAATGGCGACTGCTGTATCTATAAAAAATGTAAAATGTCATTAATTTTGGTTAGAGAGAGAAATGCTGATCACCTACAATTAATGTTATTTGGAATTTTGGGATAAAAGTTTGTGGATTTATTACTGAATTAACAAAACTTTTATGAAAGAACTAAAGATGTTTTTGGGTAAAAACTAAGTAATTGACAACCAAAATATGCAGTTACATTTTCAGTTTCTTTTATATGGAATGTTCTTTACTACAAACTAAAGTGAGAAACATTTTCCACCAAACAACTGCATTTTTATGAAAGCATATTTCAAAGTTGTAAATTGTCGGCTAATGCGTCAGTCAAGATACACCTGTCAAAATGAAGAAGGTAAGAGTTTCTGGTACAATTCACACACATTTTTTGTGTTCAAAGTTAAAGTTATCTCACTCACCTCTATGTTTATCCATAAATATGCCTTTAGCCTCAATGTATAGGTTTCACACCTGGAAAGCTATCTGTCAAATTAATATATGTGCGCCTCTCTGAGATCAGAACAGACAGCAGCAGTAGAAAATACATTTACTGGACTTCTGTCATCAAGACTAAAAATTGCTTATTTATCCTTAAACATGATTGAAAAAATGACTAAACTGTGGGAATGTCGAAATAATTGCAAAGGATCCATTTTAAAACACATACTTCTCTCCACCCCATTGAACAGCCTTCAGACTGCACTCATTAGACCTCAAATTTGCTCAAATGCCCGCTTGCACTAGCAGAATACACAAGTGTGCACTTGGTGTGTGGAACTACCCTCCCGGATACTAAATGTGTCACATGTCTGTGGAGGTTTAGGACAGAAGTCCAGCATTATGACTGTCTCTGCCAGTGGCGTAACTATACATTTTGCTCCCCCCTGCCAAAAAGTTTGTGCCCCCCCAGCATGTTTCCCCAGCGTGAGGTGAAGACATCACACGCATAACGGAGAAGATGAAGCACGATAGAGAAAGAGAAACCAGCAGACACTTCTGATTCCCTTGGCTCCGACACATCCCAGGCCGGCCCAGCACGCCCATCTGCCTGCCCATCCTGTACACAGTATCCAATAGCCAGCTCTGTGTACAGTCAATTGAATCAGTGGGGGGATTTGTCGTCTCTGCTATGGCCGCACCCGCGCTGCGGCTGACTCGCCTCCGATGCTCAGCCAGTGGGCAGTGGCAGGCAGCAGCATGTCAGTGCGTCCAGCGGGTGCTGGCGCCCACATAGACCCCACTGTGGCTTGCTCCCCCAAGCGGCAGCTGGGGCTGCCTTACAGTAGTTACGCCACTGGTCTCTGCCCAGTTTGCCCTATCAGTCAGGACAAAAAAGCTAATTAAAATGGCTGCCTTTTAAAAAAAAAGTGTTGGCAGATTCATTTTGGTAGGTTTCTAATTAAATACAACAAATAGGAAGTTACTCCATCCATAGTCATTTTACACCTATCCAAAATAACGGCCGCCTGAATGCTCCTCTCCTGGCGGGGGTCTGCTGGCTCCCTCCGGCGCAGTCCTCCTCAGTAGACTGCTGCAGCTGCCCTCTGTCGGGTCAGGTGATCTCGGTCGCCGGCTCCTGGTATGGGCACCGCCATCTTGGTTAGGGCACTCCTGGGTACAGGCAGCATATGTATCCTCCCTTGAGAGGCAGGCTGCCAATCAGCAGTGGCTCTGGGGGATAAAGGGCAGAAGTACCATTTATTCTTGCAGGTGCTATGTCTAGGAGTCCCTGCTAGTTTCTCCAGTACTTTGTTTAAGGGTGCGTTTAGTCTGGCGTACCCGGACCGGGTTGCTCCTGCTCCTAGTCCACTAGTTGCGGACTTTCTCCGTCCGGTTACCTTCCATTATAAGCCGAGTGGTCATCCTGAGATACAGTTCTTCATTTCAAGCCGAGTGGGCCTTCCTGAGTTTCAGTCGTTCCTCATAAACTCTGTGTCCGCTACCTGCTATCTGCTACCGACCAGGTCGGCGAGCGTCAGCCGCCAGCAATCCTCATCACTCCGAGACCCCAGGGGGGACTTCCGTCGGAGGGCCGTGACCTGCTGGGTAGACGCAGCAAAGCCCAAATTCCCTTGCGGGAATCCCTGGTGAACACCACTATCCAGTTAGACTCTGAGCCTCCGATAGGGAGTCTAGCCAACATTCCTGGGGTACTCCTTGACGCGAAGACAGTACATTTGGCTGGCTATCGTTTCTCCACCCAGCCCATCTGTACCTGAACGGCCATCATTGGCAGATCCACAACTGCCGGGCATGACAATAAAGAGGTGTTCTGACAACAAAATTTACTTTGTATTTGCCAGCCATTAGCTAAATAAAATTAGATAAAAATGTGCCTTGTACTTTTAATTGTTGCTATTCTGTTGTTTTCTCCTTGAAAGCCATAAGAATGTGGTACAAATTGATAGTCGTTTAAATACAGCGAAAATGGGACTAGTCTTCTTGTCATGCTCTAAATACTATATTAGCCAACATAATAATGTACGTAAATATTTATGGGCCGCTGCACTCTCCATGCAGGGGGAGGGGGACACCATAAAATGATGCTTAGGCCGCACAGAGCCATTTTTTCCTCTTTTCACTAAACAACTTCCTTAAGGGGTGAAAGGTCAGGCTAATCAGAGAGAAATTAAATACAGCTGTGCAGCAAGATGCTTCTCAGAGAAAATACTTAGGAAATAAGTGAAATGTCTAATTACCTTTTTTTTCCATCAACAACTGCATTTTTATTTGGAGACAGTTTGGTAATGGGTTTGGAAAGTGCCCTATATTTACATATATTTATTCAAGGGAAATGATTACTGGATATCCTAGCGGACCTAAGCATCGGACGTTTTGTTTACAATCTTGTGTAAAATGCAATGCGATTAAACAACATTTATTTTGAATACTATGATGTTGACATGCTCCACCTCTTTAGTCATTTGTTATATAACCTGCATACGTCAGTGTACATTTTAATACCGTAAGCTACCAATCAAAAACATGAAAATTACATACCATATATTATCAAAAGGAAGAAAGCTTTTTAATTAAATAAATTGCTGTGTGGTCATTTACATTTAAGTATACACATTTGTGACTTTAACCAGTATTGTATATATTTATATTATATACATATATGCAGTCCCTCCATTTCAAACAGCAGCAGTCCCCATCGCTTACCCTTATTTTGATGGCATTAGCCCGTTGTAGCTGATGGGCTACAATCACAAAACATTTCAGGAGAGGGATCTAAAAGTTCACTCCCCCCCTGCTGCCTGTTCGCTCATGCGCCGCAGATGTGATCACTTTACTTCTACTGAATGCAGGGATGGGCTATACAATGTATTTTACAATAATCTGGTTTTTGCTGTAAGGTTATTTTGGTAGGATAATAATATTTAGTTAGTTAAATGAAATAAACAAAAATGACACTTGTCACATTAATTTAGTTCATTTCATAAAAAGTTCAAGCAAATAACTCTAAAAAATGAGGATGGCGCGAACATTGAGTGTCAGTCATGAGACACCTGAGGGGAAATTTACAGATATGAGAGCTTGTGTTTTCATGGCAAACATACCTTATTTATGTAAGTTTTTTTTTTTCTTTATTTGTCTATGACTATTCAATACAAACCTATGGCTTTGGCTATATAGCACATCTTTTTTTTTACTTGCCGTAACTGAAGAAAGCTTAGAATAAAAATTCACGGCAGATAAGAACCACTTGACCCATCTAGTCCATCCTTTTTTATCCTTCATGTAATCTCAACACTATTTGATACTTAAAATATCTATTACATGTGCAGCATATTTTTATAATGCTTTTTAAAGCTTAATTTGTTTCACCGTTCTGTTGTTTCCCAGTTTCCCTTGTGTATATGTGCATTACCATTGGCTGGTCTCTGTCAACAACCCTTTAGAGTGGGCGATGCTTGATTGATAGCTGTGTGAAACTTGTGCAGGAATCTTTTTTTTCTTTCCGATGTTATAAACACATTCTGTAGCTAGAACATTATACATGTTTTAAAGCAAGGCATGATGGGATATCTCTCAGCCTCTAAATGCTACCCTTCACCACCAGGATTGTACCACTAATTTTGCCATACATCTAATATTAAAACTTTAGCAATATAATAATAATAATAATAACAACAACAACAACATGGAAGAGGTAATATACTTTATTTATACATAAAGATACTGAGATCTATTTACCAAGCCTTGAAGAGAGATTAAATAGATGGAGATAAAGTACCAGCCAATCAACTCCTAACTGCCATGTTACAGACTGTTTGAAAAATTATATTTAGTTGCTGGTTGGTTGGTCTTTATTTCCATTCATGTTATGTCTCTCCAAGGCTTAGGATATAGACAATATAATTACTAGAATGCTTCACCCATATTGCTCTAACACACCACCTGTACTATTGGGCTGCAAGAGTATTCTTTTTTTTTTCCTCATTCCTATGTGGTACACTCCCCTAGGGCCAGCTGTATCAAGCTTCAAAAAGTGATAAACTAGCAAGTGATAAACAACAGTTGGTACTTGTGGAGTATCACGGCTCCCACGACCTTCATCGTATGCTGATCGTATGCTAAAAAATCGCATCGCATCGCATACGATCAAATCGCATGCGATGCGATGCGATCGCACCCGATTTTGCACTGAAATGCATAAAAATGCATTGAAATGTGTATTAAAGTTGTGAAATGCCCCCAAATGCCATTTTTCATAGTGCACCACCCCCACTATCAACGTCAACCCGAAGCGTGGCGAGCGCAGCGAGCCCGCGAGGGCCGGCGGTACGCGTCCTACGACCACTACATATGGCATACGATGCCATATGATGGGAGCCGTGATACTCCACAAGTACCCAACAGTTAATTAGAATCTACCTGTCATTTTTTAAACCCAGCCTGTAACATTGCAGTTACATGGGGCTGATTGGCTGGCTGTTTATCACTCTCCAATGTATCACTTTTTGAAGCTTGATGGCCCTTACTGGCCCTTACTGTCTAAGCAGGGATTGAGGTTAGTGAGGGGGAGGGTCTGTGCACCGAGGCGGCCCACTCACTGCATACTGTATGATAGAGGCAGGACAATATTCAGTATTATATAGGAGATCAAAAACATATATCCATGTAGTTAAACTTTATTTGAATTTATAGCCCTTTATTTGAGAGCAAGTGCTGTACTGCAGAGGCATGTAATTAAACTGTTCCCCTTGGATATACAGCTTATTTTCTTTTAGAGATGCATAAAGGGTGTACCCATTAAACATCTAGATGCCTTCTGCAAGTATACATGTTGGGTCACATGTAATAGCGAATTTGGCCAGCATCCTGCATGGCTACCAAACCAAAATATATATTTTTTTAAAAGGACAATCATTTACAAACCATGGTTTTGCCTATTAAATGATGGCCCCTTTAAAAAATGTCCAAGATCTGCTGGCAGACCACCTATCCGCCGAACTCGGATGCTATAACATCTGGCTGGCATATCTCTGCCCCGGTCGCAATGATGTGCTCTACAAACATATTAACATGAAAATGCAAGTGTGCAAATGGGATAATCTTGGAGGGGAAAGGTGTGCTTAGAAGTTATTTTTTAATCTGTATTTCACTTATTGCATGTTTTGGTCAGTCAGAGTATGACACTGCTCTACAATAACCTAGATGCAGGAGACAGGTTAAAAGTCACTAATTAAGCCAGTCCTGTTTTATTTCGGTAATGGGGTGGCAGTGGAAATTATTAATAAACAATCAGTAAAATCAAGGGCTTTAACTAATACATTCCATGCCTCCGGAGCTTTAACGGAAAACATCTGTTTTTCAGTTAAAATAAGTGCCCAGAACATCTAATGATGGTAAAGATGGTTACTTTACGATACTCTGTGCTAAAGATCTCATTTCCGGCCACAGGAGAAGCCTGGACATTGAACACCTGTTACAGGTTGAGCACTAGAGCAGTACAGATGGAGAATAATTCATTGTACAGTACTTTCTAGTTATAGTAAAAATTATAATATCATATGCATCATCCCAATGCGAACAATGCTTCAAGTAAAGCATAAAAAGCAAGTATATTTGTAACAAGTAAAAAACCATGTTGCAGGGGAGCAAATGCAGCCTATAAATGGTCATTTAGATTTCAGATTGACCACAAGCCACCCATATCTAAATCTATCTGCACATGTTAAATCTGCGTACCTGCAGTACAAGAGGTGGTGGATCTCATGTGAGTGCAAGGAGGGGTGGGCTGCAGGTGGAAGAGAATAATGATGGAACCATTTCCTTAGGAAGGTAGAATTCCGATGTGGCTGCATCGTCTATTGATATAGGTGGTGTTTTTCTGTTGGAATTACTGTGTAGGGCTATGGTGGAGGTAACACTAGTTCCACCTACCACTGAAATGATAAATAACATCTGATTGGTTGCTATCTGCAATATCTCCACTACTAAAAACCCACACATATATAGGAATCCATGGAGGACCGGCACTCCCAATGCATGATGCAACCTTCACCGGGCCCTTACAGCTTGCAAGTAAGCATTTCATAAGACGGGCGGGTATGGCACTCGGCTCCTTACTGTACCATAAACGACAGTACACTGTCAGTATATCAACCTTTCAGTCCTTAAATTGGCACTTTCATCAGGATACAAAAGACATAAAACAAACCAACATTAAATAGCATCACCCATGTGTAAGCGACATTCAGGAGCCTCCCCCCGCTCGGCGGCCGGGGATGATGTCACTGACATGTAACTAATCGTGATTACATTGCACCAGCACCTGTCTAGCTGATCACATTTTATTAAACCTGTAGGTAAATATGACTATTTTTATACAATAGATACTTTAAAAACACAGTGATATAAATAATGTAAAAAACATAAAATAATGTGCAACAAAAACCAGAAAAAGAACAAAAAAAGAAAAATTGAAAAATTAAAAAATGAAGTGAATGATATCGCAATAGGATACTACAAAACATTCAAAATACAAACATCTATAAATTACATTTTGCTGGAGCAGGTTTTCCAAATGAACATGAAGAGGAGTATAACTATAAAATTTACTTAGAATGCCGCAAAGGATAAATATTAATTCAATCCTCTGGGCGCTATCATGTCTATGGGGTGGATCCATTCAGCCTCACGCTTTAATAAAGCCAGACATCGGTCACCGCCTCTAATTGGCCTGTCAACCTGGTCAATTATATGGTATCTGAGACTCGATAATGAATGTGTCACAATAGGGGTTTTGGGGACCCAGTTGTGATCGCAGTGAACCAGTGCTGGATACCTGTGACACAGGAAATCTGGATCTGAGGACACTGGGATTTTACTAGAGACGAGAATGCCAGAGTACGAGAATGCCAGAATAACTTTGCATGTTGGATCTGGGAGTACTGAATAAATGATGGATACCTACTTGGGTAAACTGAAATAATAACTTGGAGATGGACCATCGGCACTTGTGTAGGAACTGCGACTGGTTGAAGAATTCCTGGCCAGTGTAGGAGCACTGGGAGAGTGCCCTACAGGAGCTGGTGTACAAGCTGGAACTGTCACGGCTGGTGCAAACTGTCATGGCTGAAGGAGGTTGAGGATCCGCCTCTTGCAGCAGTCCTGGGGCAGGCTGCGCTGGTGGTGCTTGAAGCTTGGCAGGTAGTATGTAGGACCTACACATAAAATCTCAGGCAGTAAGTATTGACTGAACTCCTTGGCGAGGGCGTGGAATCTAACTGCCCAGCGGTCTTCGCCAGGGACCCCCGCAAGAGGGTTTGGATTTCGCTGCGTCTGGACAGCAGGTCATGGCCCCTCACTAGAAGAACTCACTGGTGGCAGGAGAATAACTGAATGGATAACTGTAGGTAGGTCAGGACACAAAGGTTTGGGAATAGGTGATAATAACGAAGAACAGAACTGGCCAACTTGGCGTGGAGACTCCGGGATAGTAATGGATAACTTAAAAGGCCGACTTAGCTTCAGAAGAAGGGAAGTTAAACAGTAGGATAACTTAAAGGACCGGCTCGGTGCGGAAACTGTGGATGGGTATAACTGGAACTTAAATGGCCCACTTGGCTTCAGAAAATGGAGCAGGATAACTTAAATGACCAACTTGGTTGACGGGGTACTGGTGGAGACGGGAACCACAGGGTTCAGCAGGAACAAGGTCCAAGGTTAAATGCTGAGGCACTGGAACAACACCTCCACACAGGAGCTCTGGAGGTAGCTGCAGAGCTGTCTACTTGCATCTGAGAAGCCAGGGGCAGCTGGTGACTGGCAGTGGCTGGGAAGCCGCAGATGACTGGATACCTGCTGGGATACTGGAGACCAGGAAGCAGCGGAATGCTGGATGCAGATGGAGAGCTGCTGCAGGCTGGCGGATGCTGACGAATGCGTCAGGAGAGCTGCTGCAGGCTGGGTAACAGAGAGTAGATAGCGAAGTTTCTCAGAGCAGCTTCTGCCTCCTTGAGCCAGGCTTTTAAATCCCTTGCCTTTCCATGATTGGATGAATGCTCTTGAAGTTGCCTGTAATATCAGTTATGGATTCTGGAGCGAATGCCAACGTGGTAGAATGATTACTGAGAGTGTTATTGCAGGAAACAGTAGTGCAAACCCAATGGTGCTTCATACCTAGCAATCAGGCACTTGAGAGGTTAATAGCTGGTTAGTATCCTCTATAGCAAGCTGAACTACTGCAGGTGCACAATTAGAGTTGAAGCATTGCAGACTGAGACGTAAAAAACAAAGCAGAATCATAAGTCTGGTAAGCTTAAACAAACAGATTGGTGACACTGTCCCCCCTCCTTCAGGGTGGACTCCGGACCTATGGCAGAACCTCCTGTGGAAGGGAGCTCAATGTCGCCGAAGATGCTTCTTCTTCTTCTTGGATGAACACTTGGATTTTCTTGAAGAAGATGAGGCCTTTGATTCTGAAAAAAAAGGCATTGGAGAACACAGGACCTCCCAGGAAGGGAGTGGCATAACAATCAGATTCAATCTCAGAATTTGAGTCCTGGTCTAGTGTTAAAATTGGATTCTTCTCCTTAGGTCTGAAACCCCCCATTGGATCACTGAAATAACATACAGCTTATGAACCAATGCAAATTGTGGAAATTGAGGGACTGGGATACTGTTTGAAAGATGCATCCTGGGAACTAGAAGAACCAAGGGTACCTACATAAGGAGTATATAAGGATGTGCAGCCAACTTTCATATCCCTGGACAAAGACTGAGGAAATCTATGACCCTTTTGAGTTTTAGAAACTTTTGTTTGTTGGTTCCTTGATGCTTGGTCTTGTAAAGATGGTTTAGAAGACACTACAGGAGATGTCTTGGGAGCAAACCTTGTAACTACAGCTTTGCTAAAAGACACTAAGTTCTGGAGCACTTGATCATTAGACTCTATGAGAGCATTTACCCATTTCAAGGCTTCACCCCTAAAGGGCAAAAACAGGTATTTAAGTCCATTAGCAGGAGTAACATCACCAGAAGGATTTAGTTCCATCAAAGTCAGGTATTGATCAACCAATGCATTGTATTGTTTAAGGTCCCCATCAAAATAAATGTAAGATGAACCTTCAGACGTAATCTCATCGAAAGAGTAATTTGAAGATTCTGCTAGAGACAAACTTAACTCTGCTTTTGGTTCTCCAGGCGAATAAGAAAGCTGAACAGTATTTTTGTGTGCAATGGATGCACAGTTAGATTGTTCCAACTGGGCAGGAATCCCATAAGGCTCAGGCTGGGCATAAACCTTTGGTGACTTTGACAGAAGTGGAGCTTTGGATTGCTTGGATTGGGAAGGAACTTCTGATGACTTTGACTGATCAGAGACCCCTTGACTTTCAGATGAGGCTTCAGGAATGACTGGCATCTTGGGCAAAGCTGGCACCATGGAAGCCTCAAGTACAGCAGGCACCTTAGGCCGGCAGAAGTGTCATCAGGCCCGGAGGTCAGGGCAGAAGGGTCCTCAGGTCCGAAGGCCAGGGTAGAAGGGTCCTCAGGCCCGGAGGAAAGGGCAGAAGTATCCAAATGTCCAGAAGGCTAGAACCGACATATTGGACTCTCCTCCAGGGTCCCTGGTATACAGGACCACCTCCTGGGACTGGACACCTGGAATCCCCCTCTCCTGGAGCTGGGCACCTGGATTCACCCCCTCCTGAGGATGAACACTCGAAATCCCATCTTGGGGCTGGACGCAGGAAACCCTCTTCTGAGACTAGAGACAGGAAGCCCCCTCTTAGGGCTGGATATAATGAACCCCTTTTGGGGCTGGAGACTTTGTGCCCCTTCTTGGGGCTGGAGACTTTGCGCCCCCTCCTGGGGCTAGAGACTTTGAGCCCCCTCCTGGGGCTGGAGACTACAGATGCCCTCCTGGGGCTCAGGGCGGTGGGCCCCCTCTTGGGGCTCTGGGCTGTGCACCTTCTCTTGGGGCACGTGACTTGACATCTCTGCTGGAGCTGCAGCACAATATTTCCCAACATGAAATAAAGACATACCAGGTTTGTTTATTGTTTGCAAACTTAAAGACCCTTTTTATGTGGTAACCACAGGAGCCTCTCTTGAATTCATCTGTGCAGCATCAGATTTATGCTTGGTGAGGACAATTCTCATTCTGGGACCCCTATTGTAGACTTGGGTCTCTCTTTGAATGGAAGAGTTAGCAGACCCACTATTCCTGGTTCTACGTAGGGCACAGTCTGCTATGAAATTATCTGGGTTTCCACAATAGAAACACAGTCCAAGCATTCTGCATCTTAGAAGTTCTGCCTTGGAAAGTTTAGCTCGTGATCTACTTTGGTGCCTATCCTTCCTCAGTACTCGAGAGAGCCTCTCAGAATGATGTGGAACTGAAACTGGAGACCCCTTAGACTCAGAACTTCCAGTAGTAGGCATAGTGAGACCAGCTGTACCACCAAGCATGTTTGTGATCATAAGCTATATTTTGGACAGGAGACCTTGCAATTGTTCAAGTAGAAGGTGGAATGGTCTTAACAGTTCAAGTAATGGCCTAGAAAATTTTTGAGAGAAACCACTACCCCCGCATGGGGCAACTTTCATTCTCAAGAGGCCTTTCCTTCACTGAATCCTCCATTTATTTACTGAAATAAGACAACAAACAAACTGGAACTAAGTGAGGTGGTACAGAATTACTTGATGCGGCAGCAGAAGTCTTTATTGAGTTGGGAATGTTCAAAGACAGAGCTTGCTGCAATCTACACGTACTGACAGACACGTCCTGCAGAACCTGCATGACTGGAGAAGGGATTTCCACGGAAGTCCTTACTTTGGTACCATGCACAGGCATACCACCACCTTGGTCACTAACAAGGTCCCTGGGCTCTGAGCAAACTGTCACGATAGGGGTTTTGGGGACCCAGTTGTGATCGCAGTGAACCAGTGCTGGATACCTGTGACACAGAAAATCTGGATCTGAGGACTCTGGGATTTTACTAGAGCTTGAGTCCGAGAATGCCAGAATAACTTTGCATGCTGGATCTGGGAGTACTGAATAAATGATGGATACCTACTTGGGTAAACTGAAATAATAATTTGGAGATGGACCACTGGCACTTTTGTAGGAACTGCAAATGGTTGAAGAATTCCTGGCCAGCGTAGGAGCACTGGGAGAGTTCCCTACAGGAGCTGGTGTACAAGCTGGAACTGGAGCGGCTGGTGCAAACTGGCATGGCTGGAGGAGGTTGAGGATCTGCCTCTGGCAGCAGTCCTGGGGCAGGCTGTGCAGGTGGTGCTTGAAGCTTGGCGGGTAGTATGTAGGACCTACACATAAAATCTCAGGCAATGAGTATTGACTGAACTCCTTGGTGAGGGCGCTGAGTCTAACTGCCCAGCGGTCTTCGCCAGGGACCCCCACAAGAGGGTTTGGATTTTGCTGCGTCTGGACAGCAGGTCACGGCCCCTCACTAGGAGAACACACTGGTGGCAGGAGAATAACTGAATGGATAACTGGAGGTAGGTCAGGACACAAAGGTTTGGGAATAGGTGATAATAACAAAGAACAGAACTGGCCAACTTGGCGTGGAGACTCCAGGATAGTAATGGATAACTCAAAAGGCTGACTTGGCTTCCGAAGAAGGGAAGTTTAACAGCAGGATAACTTAAAGGACCGGCTCAGTGCGGAAACTGTGGATGGGTATAACTGGAACTTTAATGACCCACTTGGCTTCAGAAAACAGAGCAGGATAACTTAAATTACCAACTTGGTTGACGGAGTACTGGTACTGGTGGAGACGGGAACCACAGGGTTCAGCAGGAACAAGGTCCAGGGTTAAATGCTGAGGCACTGGAACAACACCTCCACACAGGAGCTCTGGAGGTAGCTGCAGAGCTGTCTACTTGCATCTGAGAAGCCAGGGGCAGCTGGTGACTGGCAGTGGCTGGAAAGCCACAGATGACTGGATACCTGCTGGGATACTGGAGACCAGGAAGCAGCGGAGTGCTGGGTGCGGATGGAAGCCAAATAACCGGATGCGTCAGGAGAGCTGCTGCAGTATGGGTAACAGAGCAAGATATCGAAGTTGCTCAGAGCAGCTTCTGTCAATCAGGTCATTAATTTGTCTCTCCGTTTCCGCAGTCCCAGAATTGATCCGTCTCACCTTGATCACCTGGGACTATGGAAGCCCTATTTTCAGAGATTTGGGGTGGCAACTGTTGATGTGAAGACCCATGTTACGGTCAGTAGGTTTCTAGAAAACTTTTGTAGATAATCCTAGCTCATTACGAGATACGGCTACATCAAGAAAATCAAATTGGTATTTATTCATGCGAACCGTGAATTTTATAGGGCATTGTGTGGCATTATGGGCGTGAATTAGCTGTAGTAATTGATGTTCACTGCCAGATCAAACAAAGAATACATCATCGATGTACGTCACATATGACGATATGCATATCCAGTAATGGTTGCTCGAAAAATATTTTTTGTTCCATCTGGAACATATAAATATTAGCTAATGCAGGTGCTACAGCCGCGCTGATAGAGCACCCCTTGCCCTGCAAGTAGAATTTGCCATTAAACATAAAAAAGTTTTTTTGTCAAAACAAACTCTAGTAACATAATATAAAAATCAATGTATGATGCATCAAATCTCCCACTCTCCAGCATAAATAAATTCACAGCTTCGCACCCGTATTACCGTATACAAGCTAACAATGTCAGCACATACCAACCAGGACTGTTCTGTCATCTTCCTAATGGTTGTCAAATGTTTTAAGACTGATGTTGTGTCCAATAGATGATGTTTGTGTTGCTGGACCAAGGACTGCAGTACCGTGTTGAACGTGGGTATGATCGTTGTTTTTTTGGTGAATACAAAAAAATAAAAACGGACCGCAGTGTCTTACTTGAGAAAAAAACTTGACAGTATTGCTACGGAGAAGCAACGCTTGCTCAGGGTCAACGAAGGCACAGATTGATCTACAACAAAGAAGGTGAAAGAGGGCGCTTCATGGTGCATTAAAATATGATTTTTATTGGATCTAACAATCACAATGATCCACGATACATAAAGACAATTGCTCGTACCGAAAGAGTAAACTCTGTGGGCTGGTTACCACAAGGCATAGACAAATATACCAGGTAAGAGCTGCACACGGATCCACTGCGGATGTACTTGTTACTCCAAAGCACTGCGGCTGCCACATTCTGGGTTGCGCTGAAAGAGGCAGGAGGCGATAGTAGAGCACATGTCGGCTGGAGGTCGTGATGGACAGCAGGTAGTTGGAGCGAGCGTCACAGGCCACACTCTAACGTGTTTTGTCACTAGGACTTCGCCAGAGGGCGTGGCTACTGTGACACCTCGCCCAATATTTATTCTAACAACCAGCCAATAGAAACTGGCTAACTCACTGGCCATATCTTATCAGCTTAACAGTGACCAGCTTTGGAATTTTGTGACAGATAAACGTATTTGGCTACATCACATCACATTCTAAACAAGTCACATTATAACAATTTTGTATAAAACAGTCCCGCTCACCATAGTTGGCTACATGCAGAATTTACACTTTATTAAAAAAGATGGAGAAATCTAAACATATAAAAAAAATGTCAGTGTTATGTCTATATATATATATATATATATATATATATATATATATATATATATATATATATATATATATATATATATATATGTTACAAAATTGTAAGATGGCGCCCCTTGTGTTGATCTTGCAATTAGACCAATGAAGTCTTAAAAGTTTACTTTTCTCCAGTAAACTTTATTCCAGATATCATTGATATTCTTTCTGGTATTTCAGACACTTGAACATCAATGTTATCTGGAATATTGCCACCATTGTTTGAAAAAGAGACTTTTTAATAAATATTTGAAATTTACAGACCTCATTTATATGCTTTTGAGAAAAGTTAACTTTTAAGACTTCATTGGTCTATTTGCAAGATCAACACAAGAGGCGCCATCTTACAATTGTATTCCATGTTTTTTCCATCCCCTGTCCAACAAGGGATCTTGTAAGTAAGGCAACTTTCTTTTGTAGTCATTTAAATAACTGTGATGAAGTAAAAGGACATAATACATTGCCGTTCACTTTTTTAAGAAAAGGCAGTACATGCTTCAAATGTATACATTTTATATATTTGCAGTGTACAATATCAATTTTCTTAATATTGAGTTCCAGTTTTGCGCTCATTTACAGCCAGGATTCTGGGATATAAAACAAGTCTGACAGTTTTCCAAAAAGGGTTTGAGAGTTATTTATTAGCAGTGATCAAAGGTGCAACTGTGTACTAAAACCATAACTACCAATCAGTTTTATTTTATTGTCTAGCTTGCTCTCTACACCAATAAAATCTAATTACTGATTGGCTGATATGGACTTAGTGCAGATTTGCACCTTTGAGCAATATTTTGTAAATAGCCCTGAGACATTAACCTGGGAGTCTTTGATCTAATAAAGCTTAGGAAGACTAATAATTCAAATGTGTCATGCTCTTCATTGTTTTAATAAAACATTTCAGAAACACAGCATCTGCCTGTGAGAAAAAGGTGCAAGGATGGTTGTAAAAGAAAGAAAAAACTCTTTTGTATTAACACAAATGAAAGAAAACACACACATTGTGGAACTCCACCTCTTTACCTGTTGTGTGTTGGTTTTGGTTTGTTAGTTGTTTGATGAAGTGAGGTAGGATAAGGACTGGAAAGAAGAGTCGTTGTCAGTCAGTTTTGCCCCAGGCAATAATGCAAGCTGGCCTCAGCCCTTCCAAGTAATTACAGATAATCAACCAAAAAATGTCTGTGGTCTCTTTTAGTATTCTACATTCCACACTCCACCCACAACAGGATCTACAGAGAAAAAAAAAATCTGATTACTCCTAATTTGGACACTTTCTAAATTTGTCTTTTTTTGGGGGGGCTGTTAGTCTGTCTTTCATAAACTGTACACAGTGTAACACGCGGCACATTCTGTGAGCACTCATCTAGCAGATGAAAGACAAGAGCTGAACAACTAGTCCGGATACATTGAAGACTTTTCTCTCTGAAACCAGCTAGTACATCCTGCAATTAAGTCCTGCACAGCCGTGACTGCTCCCTAAATGCAGCGATCATTATAAAGCTGACATTTGAGGGTGCTGACTGGATGAATGTCATTTAAATGCACTTTACACAGTGACTAATAATTCAATCCAAAACAATCACACATTTTTCTTCACCATTGTAAATATCTGTTAAAAAATGTTTTTTATCATGTTCATATCAGAAGCCAAGGGGTTTCCAAGAATCTGTGAGGAAAAGGTGAAATTGATTGTCTGCTTTCTTCAAATGTTAGCCCCCACTGTGCATAACTGGTCAAAGGAGTTGCAACACTGCTTGTAGTTTATTACTTTCAATGGCAGTTTTTTTTTAAAGAATGTTTTGAAAAAATATTATTGAGACACACGTAATACAAATACATTCTGCTATTTTGAAATATAAATGTACAGTATATTAAAATGATTCTCTGTGCACAATGAAGGAAATTCAGCACGGCAACAGCCACACTTTATGGCAGCCTGATCTCACACAAAACTGCCCTCATAGAATTGTAGGCCTAATTCAGACTTGATCGCAACGCACATTTTTTTCTCAAATGGACTATAATATTTATCTCCAAACAAAATAAAACACCCCTAACGGATAGCAAATGACCATCTGACTGCATTAGCTGACTCTATACAGTAATCTATATCAAAACAGGCTGTACTGATCTCATTGATTAGAAATCCAGATATTGATCTGAACTTAGACCAGTTTGTGTAGCATAAAATGAGCACATCACACTATGCATGAGCCTGAGAACAAAGGGAACAGACACGTGTCAATGCAGATTTGCATTTAATTCTCCCTTTTTCCTCCTTCTAAGAATCAGAATCAGAATTATTGGCAAGGTATACTTGCGTATTCTAGGAATTTGTTTTCGGTTTGCTGTGCAGCAGCCAGGTAGGTGACAAGTAAACAGCATACAGTATAAACAATTAACAATATAAACAGGTGGGGGAACATGTACAGTCATAAAGAATGTTATGGGGACACCGTGTTAGATTATGTGCAAAGGGTTATGGCGCGACTAGACAGTGAGGTGTTCATGAGTTCACGTGACAACAGGTGAACGGCTTGAGGAAAGAAACTTTTTAGGCTTCTGGCGGGAATAGCCCTGTAGCGTCTGCCTGATGGTAGCAGGTTAAACAAGCCATGGACAGGATCAGCGGCGTAACTATAGCACCGCAGCCCCCACCACCGCGGGGGGGCGCTGTGCATGTGAGGGCGCCGGGGGCTGCGGTGCTGTAGTTACACCCCCCCCCCCAATCCCCCGCACACTTAACTATCTCACTGGTCCCGGCGGCTCCGTTCTTCTGCTGAGGACCACCACAAAATGGCCGCCCCCATATAGCACACTTTTCTCTGAAACTGTTTACTGTATGGGGGCGGCCATTTTGTGGTGGTCCTCAGCAGAAGAACGGAGCCGCCGGGACCAGCACGATAGGTAAGGCTGCGGGGAATTGGGGGGGGGGTTTGTATGGGCGGCAGGGGGGGGGGGTACCTGGCGGGGCGGCGGCGGGGGGAAGGGGGGGCGCCCAAAACTTAGCTACGCCACTGGCCAGGATGTAGTTGGTCCTTGACTATCTTCGTTGCCTGCTTTTTTTGCTCTGGACAGGTACAGGTCCTGGACAGAGGGAAGGTCTGCCCCGATTATCTTCTACGCAGTTCTGACTACCTTTTGAATTGAACAGTATGACTTGAATACAGTAAGGGCATGGAATTCAGTTTATACAGTCCAGCAGAAACATGCAGGGCAGATACAAATACACACTGCTTATATGTTGCCATATTCCAGACTAGTCTTAAGGCTCATCCGTTGGCAAAAAGTTTATGCTTCTGCAATTCTTGTTCCACCTACCCTTCCCAACCACAGCAGGGCAAAAGCTGTTCCCAACTACAGCAGGGCAAAAGCTGCTACAGCAGGCACAGCAAGTCTCCAACTATCCACCTACCCTACCCAAGCACAGCAGGTACAGGGCCACCAATAGGGGGGTGCTGTGGGTACAGCTGTCCCATGCCCCGTCCTCTGGAAGGGCCCGGGCAGCTCATTTTGCCCACCTCAACCCCCCGACTGCCTCCGCTGCGCTCAGTGCGCTGAACAAAACAGGTCCCGGAGTGCAAGCTTATTCAATCCAGGACGCCGGCAGACAATTAAAATGCTGCACCGGCTTTTGAGCCAATCAGAGCTTGCATAATAGCAGCCAATCAGAGCAGCTGCCAGTAAGCGAGCTCTGATTGGCTCATCAGCTGGAGCCTGCAGCTCAGCGGAAGAGGAGATTCGGGAGCAGAAGCTGGGTTACGGTAAGTCAAGTGAGAAGGGAGGGGCAGGGGCCCAGACTGGAAATGAGTCCTGGGCCCCAAAATTCCTGATGGCAGCCCTGTATTCAGCTAATGTAGAAACTGATCCATCTGCATATGATGGGAATTTTATGATTTGCATGCATTTTCTTATTGTATTGCAGAGGCGGCTCCTACATCGGCGGAGGAGTGCGATGTGGGCCCTCCCATCTGCTGCCATGCTCCTGGTCCAGGTCTTCGCCACTGCCGATCCCGACCACCGGTCTTGGTCCCGGCTGCAGGGCCGGCACATATGCAGTAGCTTCTTTGGTACTGCACATGAGCTGGCCCCAGCCTCTATAAGCTGCTTTTGCAGCATCACACAGAGGCATATTCAGGGTCCCGTGTCCGGCGCATGTGCAGTATTGTCCTCATATACTGTGTATGCACAGAACCTGGTTTTTATGGGCTGCCGCTCAGCAGCCCATATAGATGCATCCCAGAGGGAGGGAACACCTCCCAATGGGACCGCCTTGTGTGACTGGCATGTCAGACTTCCAATCGGAAGTCACTCCCAGTGACAGTGAAGCCAGAGCAGTCTCACAGACCGCATCTGGCTTTACTTAGGCAGAGAATAGTGGCAGATTTTACCTGGAGAGGCTGCAGCCCATAGGTAAAAATTATCACTGGTGTATTGTATGCCCATTCAACTCAATATCATGTGCTTTGTGAGCATGCATATATTCTAGCAGCTGCACATCTCAATTAATAACTGTGACTTGCACTGTGTTGGTCAGAGCAAGGTAAAATACACAGACACTGAGCACAATCAAGATATTTGTATTGTGTTGTATGTGGAAATCTACGACAAATTATGTAAAGTCATACAAACACAGGTCCATAATTATGGGGTGTGGATGGTGCTTAACACACAGCACATTTGCCCTGTGGGTTCAAGTGGGCTCAGTAAACATTAAAGTACAAATAAATGAAGCAAGTGACAGTAAGCTGCAAATTGAAGCAACTTTCAATTATCCGCTTCGTCCACCATCGGTCGGTTAAGAGCATATTGTATTTATGGGGACTTTCCAATAACTGAGCACATCTTAATAGAACTATGTAGGAAAGTAGACACACTTAAGCACAAGGGGTCCACAGTTTATGCCAGTCATTAATTACCCTGATTGCAAGTTAATATTTAAATAGCGGTAACCTCAGTGCCCCCATACTGTTGGACGTTATGTCAAATCTAAAATTGTACTGTTAAAAAACTGAAAATGTAAAATGAATGAAAGAAGAATTACTGGAAAATATGCCGGTGTTAGTATAGGGGACACAGATGAAGCATGAATGTACTCACAGATAGTGTATTAATGAATTCAATAAGGTTCACAACAGATGGGTAACAATACCACATGATCTTCGACACAATAAACATCTACTCTAACATAATAAAAGAAACAAGTGCACTTAAATGCTATTCTACAGTATATACTGGTAGAACTGGACTGAGTGACCAGCATTTGACCTGCTAACCTTCCTGTAATCTGCTCAGCTTCAGGCAATATTACATTGTATTCAGACACAATTAGACAACAGAACACTTTGGAGTCAGTGACCAATATCCATCTATCTAAACATCTAAAGACAGATTTGTACAAATACCCTGGGAGTGGTCCTGGAGAAAAATTGCCATTACTCACGCTTACCTCCATATACCTAATGCATGGGAAATCTTCATGCAGTAAGTACAGTAGATTTGCAGGGTCAATTGCTGTGGTACCAGATAAATAAAGAGGTCCTAATGGGCAGTAATACCAATAGGCTCTCCAAAGAAATCAAACCTGATAAGTTCAGATATTACATTTACATAGATCTTAATATATTTGCTTGGAAGTCTTGAAGGTATAGGAAGGGAAGATAGGTCTAATGCAGTACCAGCGGCTCAGGAACTTTGATTTTAGCTAATATTTGTGAACTTAGGGCAGATTTATGTTTGCAAACCATGGATCTGTTTTAAAGAAATATGCTAATGCTAAAGCCACTGGATTGGCCATTTGGTTCATATCTGCCATCAAATGTTATATTTCTATGAAAACGATAGTACAAAGAGCAGCATATCACAGAGTAGTTTTGTGTAGCATACTACCAGGGGATTCTATAACACTGACACTATCCCAACAGTATAACTATGACCCTATACTATAACACCGACCCTATCCCTATAACTCTAACCTTATACTACTAATCTCAAGGCCCGTCGATGGACGGGTGAAAGTTTATGCTTATGCAATTCTCAAAAGTTTTGTAAAGTGAAAATGTCTTTCATTTAATGGACCCTTATAGGCCTTTAAACACTTTGGTGGTATGGCCGGAAATTTCTCAGGCTGAGGAAATTCCGGGGCATGTCAATGTAAAGAAAGGGTGGACCAGTGATGCCTCCAACGGTGAGCCACTGGCACACCACTATCCTCCCCTGTCACTGATACTCTCACTCTCCCCCCCCCCCCCAATTTGCTGATCCTCCCCATCACCGATCCTCCCTGTTGCCACTTGGGGAGGATTGGGGTGACTCGGGGAGGATCAGGGCCGTTCAGAAAGGTTCGGCCCCCTCAACTATTCGTGTGTTCTAGCATCCAAACACAGGAATTCCCAAACAGACCAACGGCTGAGCACCCAAACACCAAATGCTCCCGTGCCCCCCAATCGGCCCGAGCTTCTCCAAGCTGCCGCAAACAGCCAAAACAGCAGCCCAAGGGGAGCAGCGACTGCTGCAAGCAATATTGAAAAACCAGGAGATTTTCAGGGCAGCTGGAGGCTCATTTTAAAAACAGGAGTCTCACTTTAAATGCGGAAGGGTAGGCAAGTCTAATGTAGCCTAGGGCATAACAACCAGAGGTGCAGGGGGTGCAGCTGCTGCTATGGTGCCAGAGCTAAAGGGGGAGGGGGAACATCTTCCCCGTGTAAGGTACATGTGTAATATACATTTTCCTCCACTGGTTGGTACTGTACATAGTGGCCCTTAAATATATCTGCTATGGAGACTGCAAATATATATTTAAGCCATTGCATGTAGCCCAGAAATGTTAGAATTTACTTTTACACAGCAATTTAGATCCCAGTTTGAACACATTCCACCCAAATCTGTTTGTTACATCTGCCCCACCTGCAGTGCAGCTTGACTTTGCCCTATATTGTGAATCAGAATCAGCTTTATTGGCCAGGTATACTTGCGTATACTAGGAATTTGATTTGGATTGCTGCGCAACAGCCATTTAGATAACAGTAAAAACAGTGACAGTACAGATATACATAACACATACAGGTATATGCTCGATGTGCCCTGGGGATTGTAGATGCAGGGAACATATATTCGTTGAGCTGCACAGCGCCTAAGCACAGCACTTTTCTTCCATAGCTGGCACACCCTGCCAGCTTGTTGCTGGCAGGGTGTGCAACCGGTGATGGTGCAGTATACAGGCTTTGCATACAGTGGGGGTGGAGATACATGGTACAAATAATGGTAAATAAATAGTAAACAAAAAAAGTAATACATAGCTTCCATCAGCTTAGAGTCTGGGAGAGATGGTAAATGGTGAAAAATAAAAATAAAATCATGCAATGTGCGGGTGTAAGTCTAAATCCAGTCCAAACTCCAGTCAAACTCATGCTTCAGCTGACATGCTTGAGATGCAGGCTAATATGGCAGGCAAGCCTTGAGCAGGCTTCCAAATATTTGAATAGGGGTATTGTGAATTTTGTGTGTTTAATTTGTCTATATAATGTGTTGTTTATTTATACACATTAAAAATTTGGCAAATTAATGTTATTTATACTGTCTACAGCAGATGATTAATTTTCATATGTGAAAAAAACGTAGTCTGCATAGCTGCGCCTCAATTCCAAAATGTATTAATATTGTAGATGTGCCATAAGTACATGAAAGTAGTCTGTGTGGGCACAAGGAGCTCTAGTGCATGTGAATCTTCCACTAGTTCAGCTACTCCACTGTATTCTCATATAGAATAGGAGACTGAAAATCAAAAGATTACATAGCAATTATTTTCAAACAAAGAAACAAAATACTAAAACTAATCATGCTAATTAAGACTAATGATAAAGATGACTATTAATGCTATTTTCTTCATATTTGATATTAAAATGGACAAAGTCAACACAAAACATAATTGCTCATAATCTACAATCAAAACATCTTAATAGTTTTTTCAATTTTCGGAATACGTAGGAACAAATCTAGATCAAATCAAGCTACATATATTTTCTGAGAGGCCATACACAGAAGTAAAAGAATTGGAGCAGCCTATCTACAATTGTTATAGGATGTAGTCAGTATCAATAACAACTGAATATTAAGTATACCCAATAGTATCTGCATTCCTGACAATAATTCTAAAATATATACAGTTAATTGGCAAGTGCAATCAGCTGTACAAAAAGGGGTTTTCTTTTGTGGAGGCACACGCTTAAAAATTATAATAGTATGCATCCATGGGTGGATTCAGGGGGGCACCTGTGCAGGTGCCCCCCCCTATCATTTCTGACATAACTCATTTTGTTACTGAGGACCAGGGACTGACCCTGCGCTGCTAGCCCCCCGGGAACCAGAGATACCACCTGGTAAATCTGGAACGTTTTCCCCAACACAGGACCCGCTAATTCCGACTCCCACCTGGTTCCGATAGCTGCCAGTCCTTCCCCCCAGCATCACAGAAGCTTGTGGTTGATCTCGTTTTAACCCAAATCGCTGAAGCCTTCAATATGATACCAGGTCCATACGGGTCAATTGGTTCCGGAGATATTGCAGGTAAACTGATTTTTTTATTTCTGAAATGTAATTTCATGGCTGTTTATGTTCTTTGAGGGCAGATTTCTCTGGAACCAAACGGCTCAGTTTCACGGGACCAAAATAATTTGAAGCTCACTCAAAGATTCTCATGTAAATGGGTCAGTTGGTTCCGAAGATATAGCCGGTTAAACAATATAGCTGGTTAAAGGGGGGGGGGGGGTTGTTTTCTCTCCCCCTCACACCAGAAAATGCAGGGACTAGGCTGGTGTGAAATGGGCAAACCTGGGTATGTCCCTGCATGATCCTGTGACCATATTCGCAGGTAAGTCCCTGCATTTCCTGGTGTGAAAGGGGTATTATTTCAAATAGCCGGGACCTGCAGTGCTCTAAATACAGCTGGCATTAGCTTTATGTTAATTTTGTCTCAATCCATGTGGCACTATGTGAATTTTGTCTCAATCCATTTGGCATCATGTGTAAGGGGCAAGTATAATAGGGTCTAGTATTTTGTTGCATAATGTGTAGAAGCTGTAAATGGTGTGGTACCCTACACTAAAGGACATGCCCCCTTTTCAGTGGCCACACCCCCTTTTCCAGAGCCCGTACAACTACATCCTACACTTTTGTCGCCAAGGTGGGCCTGTGTACCTTAAACGCCATGGCCAATTTTCCACCCACTCTCTGCTCTCCTCCTCGCCGCTTTCTTAGCATGTACACTGGCACCACCCCCTCCCAAACCCTCTCCTATCATGGGGCCCCCCCTGTCATTTTCTCCTGGATCCTTCCCTGTATGCATATAAAACTTAACCTTTATCACTCTACTATTTTAAAAATAGTTAATGAGATAACAATTATATAGGTAGCTTACATAAAACAAATATTCTGAATATATGTAATTTTTGTGTAAATAACACAATTTCATCTGTATCCCAAAAAACGGAGGCTGTGATTTTGCCAGCCAGCGGCTGAAGCTGAAATTTCTTTGATGAGATGAGCTTGAGTGTTTCCAGTGCATGCTCTGTCTTTTAAACTCTGGATCTAAATTGTGAATCCATGGCTCGTCCATTGTCAAATAATGTTCCAAAAACCTGTTTGGATTTACATGATAGATGGCCAAAGACAACATGTCAACCTCATTGTCTCTGATCAGGTTTCAACATCCTCAGAACCCATCTTGATGACACCTGGAATAAATATATACTGGGCAAAATAAGGAACTATCAGGAACACTTTACCTTGAGGTTTCTGATGAGGACACAGGGGCATTCATTTAAACTGGAGAAAAGGAGAATTCGGACCCTATGAAGAAGGGTTTCTTTACGGTTGGGGCAGTAAAGGTTTGAAACTCTCTGCCAGAGGAGGTGGTGGAATGGAGAAGCATTTACTGGATAACAACATTCAGGGTTATATCCATCACCCTACGGGTTAATGAAGGGAATAGGGAGATAAGTGTTGACAACAAATTCATTACATAGCTCCAGGTTAAAACGTAATAATTACAGGCTGAACTTGTTGGACATAAGTCTTTATTCACCCTTACTTATTATGTAACTATGGGGTAGATTTATTAAGCTCAGTGAAGTGATAAAGTGTCTGGTTTTTATCACTGGCCAATCAGTTCCTACCTATCATTTTTCAAAACAAGCCTGTAGATTCACTAGTAGGAGCTGATTGGTCTGTGATAAAAACCAGACAGTTTATCACTTCACCGAGCTTAATAAATCGACCCCTATGTTACTTGTGCAGACACAGTGGGGGGAAATTTACTAAAGGAAATTTGTAAAAAAATAGGTGTATTTGTATCCAGAAATACACTCATTTTTAACATTTACTATCCCGAAAATACGGCAATTCGTATTCGTATTGATGTGCTAGCAATACGAATACAAATTGCCGTATTTTTGGGATAGTAAATGTCAAAAATAAGTGTATTTCTGGATACAAATACACCTATTTTTTACAAATTTCCTTTAGTAAATTTCCCCCAATATGTCATTCAATATGGCTTGAATTCTGGAAGATAGTATGCCAGTAATATTTCTAAATGTTGAGTGGTCAGCTCATGGATTTTTTTGACATTTTACAGATTGCTCACGTCCACAGGCCTCCCACTTTTAGCACCACCTTCACCTGACTGCCTTCCACATCTGAATTCACAACACCACTTTTTTCACTGACCTATATGATGTACCAGATTCCCATAATGTGTTTTGCAATTAGGTGTTCTAAATTTTAGCATCATCATTTGCAAATATTTAATAATGTCTGGAATTTCAGTATTTTCCATTTTTTCAACTTTTAGCGAAATTGTTCCATTTATTATTCGATATCTTCACAAATAAAATAATTGTTCTGTCATTTTATTCAATATCTTCAAAAATAAAATAATTGTTCTGTCATTTTCAAACTTTCTACTAGGACCTCTAGTCCATACATCAGGACCCAGACTTTTGAATTCACCCTCATAGTTGCATGTGATCATGGAGGATTACTGTTGCCAAATCATTGTTTGCATAAAAAAGGTATGTACTATCCCTTTAACAATCTAGGTGTTCAAGTCTATAGGCTACTAATTTTGGTAGGGAAATCTGCATTTTGGCAGGACAATGAACATATATATCAATGCCAGTGTCTTAAAACACTGGAATGCACCTGTCTGGCTCTCTTTTTCCTTCCAGGAATTATTTTCCAGATGCTCATGGCTTGAACCCTCTTCTCCCTGTTTGCTGCTGTCTTCTCTTTTGGAAGGTCTACCTCTGCCTACGAAATGAAGCCACTTTGATTGCCAGCTAATAAAAGATATTGCAAGCGATTAGTACTGTATTTACAGGTGAGCCATGTTTGGTATGATGGTGGTGCCACATGCAAATTGTCATTGGCAAGTTCTTCTTGAGATGCGCCTCTGGCATAGACAAAATCACTCAGTCAAGATCGCTGTTGCATGTACTGTAGTCAAATCGCTTAGTCAAAATCGCTGTTGTATCCAGTAGCGGCCCGTACCTTTACTGGGGAGGAGGGCTGCCGGGGTACCACAATGGAGGCACCTCCCCATCCCCCTGTTACCGCCACTGGTCGCTGCAGATTCCCGGCACCTGTGCTCTGATGACAGGCGCCCAGACTGGTGCATGCACAGTACAAACATCTGTACTGTGCATGCGGCCAGCTTTTATGGGCTGCTTCGGCTACAGCCCATAGAAGGAATCATGATCCCGGTGCATGTACAATACAAATGACAGGCACTGGGACCAGTGCAGCAAATTCGCACGGCAGCCCGCAGAAAGGCATCCCGGAGGGAGGTAACACCTCCCAATGGGACTGCCTTAGTGACTGGCTGGTCGGACTACCAATAGGAAGTCACTGCCAGTCACAGTGAAGCTAGTGCAGTCTCACAGACCGCATTTGGCTTCACTACAGTGGCAGATTTTACCTGGGGTAGCTGCAGCCCATAGGTAAAAAACGCCACTGGTTGTATCTAGTCAAATCACTTAGTCAAAATCGCTTAGTTAAAGTCGCTCACTAGCAAAAATTGCTCCATGTGTAGTGTACCACCCTTAACTCTCCCTGCACACTTTTCATTTGTTACACCAGCAGTGCACATGGTGTTGCCCATTTTGAAACAAATTTGCACTGCGATAAAGTTTTAATTAGGCCCCATGTACTATAGGATGCCTGGTGGGAGTGATACAGCAGTTCTCAGACATTTCTGTTAATGTTGGGCATCTTTTTTGCCCACAATGCATCTTTTTTGCATCAATATGCATATAAGTAGAACAAGCAGCTTGGGCTGAGTAAAATTATATACTATGTGCGACTTATGTATCTGCAAGCAAAACACTCACAGTTCTGAATATTGTCCTTTTTCAGTTAGTGTTCGAGTTGCATTTGGGCTGCCCAACATTGAATATTCTGCTGCAGTTAGTGCTGCTTCTAGGGGCACAAACAGAAGAAAGCTTACATTTTCAGAAACAGACATGAGATTCAAACATTAGATGTACTGTGTACTGTGCAAATAGGTGTTAATACCTGTATGAAGTAGAAACAGGTGATGGCAATCATACATTAAGAGGAAAGTCCAGGAACAGAGCATTGTGTTCCTCCTGGTGAGGTTCATGTTGGGAGGTATGCTACAGGCTATAATGTAAATTATACATGACTTTCCACCTTTAGGGGGTTATTGAGTAAGGATCTCCTAAGTAAAATTGCCCTCTAATGGGCAAAACCATGTGCACTGCAAGTGGGGCAATTGTAACATGTGCCATGCTTGCCTACCTCTCCATGAGGAAGAAAATGCTCTGTTCCTGGACATCCCTGGTAATGTAGGATTGCCAGCACCTGTGGTGAAACACCTTTCTTATCAATTACCTAGTTCCCCACAGGTAATGGCAATCATACATTACCAGGAAAATACAGGAACAGAGCATTTTCTCCCTCATGGAGCGGGTCAGGTAGGGAAGTATCATGTGCAGAGGGAGCAAAGGTGTGTACACCTGGTGCGATTTCTGCTAGTGGACGATTTTGTCTAAGCTATTTTGACTAAGCAAGTTTGACTAGATGCACTGGCAATTTTGTCTATGTTCATGGCTTTGATCTATAGAAAGAGCAAAAGGTTGGAAGAACGTCTGCAATCCAGTCAAAATTGCCTTGCCTGCACAGTCTATTTTGCTATGCGATACCGAATTACCGGGGCCGTGCATCGGATTCAGCTGCATGTTTAATGAGATTTTGTTATATCACAAAGCAACTGTTTGCAATGATCTCAGGAAAAATCTATTCAAAATAAAATTACTTTTGTCACCGGATTAAGCCCATTAGTAGGTAACTACCAAGAGCAACTAAGGCGCTGTGGCCAATAGTCATGAGTAATAAAGGTCTAAAGTGTTTTAAAAATACTAGTCTTATGCCAAGTTATAAAAGGCAGGGCCGGCGCTAGCCGCTCAGCGGAGCCTGCAAGGCAGGGAGGCGCCTGGCTGGAGAGGCGCCAGCCTCTCCCTGCTGTGCTGACCCTGCTGCTGTGCACTTCTGCTACTGCCCACGCTGCGCCTGTCAACTTGTATGAATGACAGGTCAGCTCAGCGCAGCGCAGGCGGCAGCTTCACAAGCGGCTCCCCCTCTCTGTCGGCACCATCCAAAACAATTAATTTCTTCCTCTACACCCGGCGCCTATGGTTCCGTCCCATCATGTGAGCAGCAGCCTCTTTCCCTCCTACCCACTTCCTACATATTGTTCCGGCCTTGCCCCAAGCACCTATCTTCCTCCCTACTGGTGCTGGCGCGCTCCTTCCCTTCCAGGCAATGAAACAACCTCTGACCGCTTTTTGCCCAATGTTCTCAGCCTGGGTGCAATCAGGTAGGCAGCCCGCAGGCACCCATGTTAATTTTTATACACATACAGTATGTGTATATATCTTTTCAGCACTACAACCTCCTTTTTTTTTATACAACATATGTGTGGGTGGGTAGATATATAAATAATTGCTTATGTTAATTGATTTAGGATATATGATTGTTTTGGGTGATGGGATTCTTTTGGTATTTAATTATTGTTTGTTTATTTATTTTTCATAATTTTTTCATAATTTTTAGAGTTTTAAATGAGTAATTTTGTGATTAGTGGATTTTTCATTAGTTGTTGATATATTTAGTTTTATGGATTGAGTGCTTACACATTCAGGGCCTTATTCTGATCCCTTTGCTCCCCTGCCGTTTGCACGGGGAGCGTTGTTTGGAATCTGCGCAGATGCCAGGTGCGAGTGAGCATGGCAAACTGCATGTTTGCTGTCTCATTTGCATGCACAAGTGCGGGCAGAGGGAGTGGGGCGGCGGCGGATGGATGTTCCCATGGAAGTGAGGCAGTGATGCGGCTGTCTGGGGCGGCCCACCTGGTCATCATACTGGGCTCACGCAAAGCTAAGGCACCTGAGAGGGCCTTTCTTTTGCTTGTACGCACCAAATCATTCGATGGTCGATGATATTCGGAGACCATCGAATGATTTGGTCCACCCCCTAAAGGCTGCAAATGTATGTTTATAAATGTATGTTTTTAAAATGGAAAGTATTATGCGGCCATGCTTCTTGTAAGATCCAAGTTCTTTTTTTTTTTGTTGCAAAGGCGCAAAATTATATTTCGCAGGAGGGCGCCAAGCACCCTAGCCCCGGACCTGATAAAAGGGGTCACAACATCTAAGATATACTTGTAAAAACTAATCATACTACTGTACATAAAGGAAACTTTCTTTTTCAAAAAACGGGGATCTATGGAATATTTATCATGTACTGCAATTATGTGGAAGCAGGACCATAATTTAAAACCCTCACACAGATCAAAAATATTGCATCAATTATACTTTGACATGCACCACCCCTTATATTATTTATATCATCATATGTCTGTGTGGACTGGTCTATGCTGGGCAGACTATAAGAAATTTTTGATCCAAAGAATAGCGATACGAGCTGCGCTAGAAGAAAAATCATGGACCAACCAGTGCTGAAATTTGGACGTACTTATCTAGCTTTTGTTGTAAAATAATTGTCCACATACCCCCAATGCCTAGGGGAGGGAACGGTCAGAAAAACTTTCCCAATGTGAATCCAAATGGATCTACACCCTGAATAGCATAGTACCCAAGGGACTGGGGTGGTGGCGGCGCATGGACATGGGAACATCAAATGATTTCTCCTGCAGCGGGCATGAGCAAGGGGATGTGTCTTCATAACATCCACATAGCATGGTTTTGAGCAGCGGGCGGGGGGGGGGGTGTGTGCTTCATACGATTTTGAGTCTCTTGCAATATTACATCATTGGCATTTTTCATATATACATATTTATTATCCTGCCTGAGTTGAGGCGAGAATATTATATGTCATCTTGGAGGGACGGTCATTGTATGGTTGTTTGAATTCTCACATGCGAATCATTGGTGGTTGGGAACCAACTACTGTATATGGGTACACCTGCTTTTGTTAGGGTGTTATCACCATTTGGTGGAGGATCACTTAATTGAAATTACAACACTAGGAGGCACTGTTTTCACCATTTTGCAGATCATCATTTGAGGTTCTGAGTTGAACAAGAGCCTATTGGAGAACCAGCGGCCACCCTTTATAAGAGGAGAGTGTTCAGCACTTGAGGAAGAGGACTCCTTATTGATAAGGACTGTTTTTCTTGATCACAATAATAATTGTTTGAGAAATACGGGGGTAACACATATATCACTTTTTACACTCCGTTAGGGATTCAGTATGAAATCCCGGCGGTCGGGATCCCGGCGTTCAAAATCCCGACGCCGGAATCCCGACCGCCGAAATCCTGACAAGGGGGGACGTGGATCGCCCCCCCCTTGCGGGCTCGCTGCGCTCTCCACGCAGTGGGCCCGTTGCCTCGCTACGCTCGGCACGCTAATTTATTCTCCCCCCAGGGGTGTCGTGGACACCCACGGAGGGAGAAAGTGTCGGGATTCCAGCGTCAGGATTCTGAACGCCGGGATCCCGACCGCCGGGATTTAAACTGCATCCCCTCCGTTAGTGGCTGCATTCACAAGATATCTTGCCCAGGTGCCCTTAAGATCAGTAGCGTAGAAGAAGGGACAATTGGCACTCCAGGACTTCATTAATATGGTGAAGAATCACACAAACTTTATTGATGTTTTGAGAAACTAGTCCAACCCACTGATAAGGGGACTAGTTCCCCGAAACATCAATAAAGTTTGTGTGATTCTTCACCATATTAATAAAGTCCTGGAGTGCCACTTGTCCCTTCTTTTATACAATATATATATATATATATTTTGTCCCTGGCAACAAGCATGTAACCCCCGGGTGTGGTATATGGTCTCGACAGTCGTTAGCCCGACGTCGGGATCCCAGACAGCGGGGCAAGTGATACAAAGCCCCTAGCGGGCTCGCTGCGGGCATGGTGGCTCACTATGCTCGCCAGCTATTCTATTCTCCCTCTATGGGGGTGATGGACCCCCACGAGGGAGAATAGCCGGTGGCCTTCGGGACCCTAAGTGTCGGGGTTTTGACTGTCGGGATCCCAACTGCCGGGAAACTGTCCGGCACCCGTAACCCCCTGGCAACTAACTAAAATGCAAAAAAACCTGGAGGAGAATGAAATCCCTGGCTATGAGCATGTAACCCCTGGCAATGAGCATGTAACCCCAGTGGCAAAAAGCATGAAACCCCTGGCAACGAGCATGTAATTTCCATAATTGAGAAGGAAACCCCTGGCAACGAGTTTTTAATTAAAAAAAATGATAATAAATGTATGGGGGGTGTGCAAGAATTTTTTTTGCCACGGTGGTGCAAAATTTTTAGTTCCGCCACTAGACAACATCGCCTCTTTTAATTTTTAGAAGCTTTAGTAAATTTACCCCATGTGTCAATGTTGAAATTCCAGGTCTTGTCTCTATAACCCGCAACAATTTGCACCTGCCTATTGCAACTTTTTCCTCCATTTATCATTACACCCCACCTAATCTGTGGCTTATTCATTGCTCAAAACATGACTGTGCACCTTTATTTATAATGTATAAGCTTCTCAATTGCTGTAGCTTTTACACGCACGACATTAAAACCACTTGCCTCAAGTTATGTAACCAATATGTTTGTTTTATCTTCTCATTGTACTGTTCCATGGGAAAAAATAGTGTTGTATATATGAATAATATGATCCTCCTGCTGAAACCGTGCCAATCGGGTAACATTATTCAGACATACTGTACCTTCATATTTCATTACCTCAGATTCACATGTATTTTGATTTGTATCTTGCAGAGGAACCAGAAAGAAACCAGAGCAATCATACAAACACTAAGAAATGGAACCAGGAACAGAAGCAAACACAGAGTCCCATCCCTGAAAATAGAGCAATATTTAATTAGATGATGGCTTTGATTGGATATTCATGCCAAGTTAAAATACAAAAACAGGGGCACACATCATCTTTTATAACTCATGTCATCTTTATTGAAATCCTGCCTCTCTCATGTTTTCGGTTGCATATACACAGGGGTTAAAGAGAGCGTTCCGTCGCTTTCAATTCCACCTTCCCCTTTCCACATTCCTGGACTCGGCAGCATTATAATGGACGCTATTTTCACCTGCTCTGCTGTATGCGCCTACGTGTGCCATCTGCTGCCCCCGCCCATCCATCTTTAGCAATAGAAATGATGCATGGGGTATGTTGGTGCCAGATGGGGTATGTTGGTGCCAGGCAGTGCTACAATCAGCAGAGCAGAGTAACTTGGCCCGGCTACTCCAGTAACAGTACCCGTCCTCTGCTGGCAGCCGTAAGAATGAGATGGCCCCAAAGAGGAGCCACCCTGAGAGAAGAATGGAGAGGAGCCACGCAGACACCACACCAGGTTGCTGTTACTTATTGGGAACCCAGCCGAAAAGACTTAAGGACCCCATAAAAAACAACTCAGAGTGATGGCACTAAAATATATGAATGACACTGATGACTTAGAACAATTTTTTTTAAGTGACGAAGGGCCATATGCACTAAGCTTCAAAAGTGATAAAATGGAGTGATAGAGTGGAGAGAATCTGGCCCACAGTCTGTGACTTGGCAGGTAGGAGCTGATTGGCGGGATGTTTATCACTCTCCATTTTATCACTTTTGAAGCTTAGTGCATATGGTCCTTCAAAAATGTATTTTCCACTATCATAGTTCCTAAGCCCATGGTCAACAGTGTGTTTATGTGTGCATATGACATCGATCTCAGTATATTAAGGTTTTATCCCTTTCTCTTGTAATTCACTAATTTGTGGTTCCAGTGTATCTTTCAGTACCCGTTTATACCCAAAATATTTACACCCCAAATATTTTCTTTATTTAATCTGACCATCATCAACCACAGAGTCAGACCTAGGCATAGGCAATTATCTAGGGCATCTGGAAATTCCGAAGTCATCAGGGCAGGCCAGTTAGTGTTTTGCCACTACTGCCTAAACCTATCTCAGAGTAGCTCTGGTTAATCATGGTACCAAAGGGGAGGGGTTGACCTTGTTTCACCACCTCTCCATGACACTTTAAGCACTGCATATATGTACAGATGTGATTCAAAAACACGGGAGTTCCATAAAGATGACACATGGGTTCTGAAAGATGATGCATGCCCTCATTTACACATCCAAAACTTGGTGTGAAGATCTGAGCAAAAAACGCAGATTATCTCTAAATTTAATAATAAATGGGCAAACCACATCATTGCCAGACCCCATAGAAATGTGCAATGCACCCCCTCTCAGTACAGGCTTCACCTCAAAGGCTCCTAGTAACCCCACAACATGCAAGCAGTTGTGGGATTACCACCATCAATGGGGGTTACAGCTGGAGGCACCCCTTCACCCCAGGACCCATAAATACAGCATTCCATGCAATGGTGGTAGTCCTGCCACTGGTAAATATCATGATCCCATTGTATAAACATCCTCCAAAAGCTGTATGGTAAAAATTCACAGAGACTAATACCTACAATTCTAGAGCAATTCTCCGGTACACATATGTTCCTTATAGTAGTTGTTAATTAAGAGGGCATCAATATACTGTCATGAAAAGGTTTAATATTTTGATGTGGATATGCTGTCCTGACCCATGAAACCTGCTGTAAATGAGTTTCTTGACTCAAATCCGCTGTTAATGTAGAATATATAGAGGTCCACAGCAGCAGAGCACGACCCCCAATCTGCCAGTCTCATGCTGGAAATCTGTGCAGCATAAGCTGGCAAGAGTTGACCTGTCATCAGTCTGCCAGTCTCCGAGTGTAAGGCGGCACCCTACAGTTTACACTACAGCCTATGAATACAATAAAGAGAGGTTCCTTTGAAAGGAAGGCTGCTTGCTAAAGAGGAGACCATTAGATCATGGTAATTATTCCATTTACATCACACAGTGTCACAGTGGGACGCAAAGATTTCATCAAACACTTCTCTTCACCCAGTTCTGGGCTGCTAATGAGGCAGACTGGACGCCTTTGTGTTACCAATTTACTCATGTAGCCTGGCTATCCAGCTAGCAACAGCTTTGTGCACAAAACAGGCCGTCCCTTTCAGAACCATTTATTCCCCGCCAACCTTTGACCTTCAGGGTTGTGACATCAGCAGGCAGATTTGTGATCATTTTTATTGGCAGACACTCTGCTCTTGTTCTGTGCCTTTAACTCCGTCTCCTATTTTGTAGCTATACGTACTGCTCCGACAAAGCATCTGCCAAAAGACTAGAAAGTGGGCCAGAGACTCACAAAGAGGCCTCTTATCTCGCTATAAAAAGCCTTATAGCCCCTGAAATAATGGCAGTAATAACAGGAATTTAATTGTCTAGATTATCAAATCAGCTAGACGCTGAAATATTCAGCTAATTGCATCAAATACTAATAAAGCTTTAGGATATTCTGCCTAAAAATAAACAATTTTTAGTTTCAGGTTAGGTCAATATATCTATTTATATTATACAGGTAAAGGAACACAATTATTGCATGCGGTAATCATCATATGCAGGTGTGTTATCTCTGGGCCTGATTCAGAGGTTTACACAGGTGCCCAATGTTTATTCTCCTGCAGATGCATCTGCGCATGTGCGGCCATAGTGTGGATTAGGATGCAGAGTGATTGGCAGGCAGTGACTGTGGGAGGTAACAGAGGTGGCTGCTGAAACTTTGGCCAATGATGCATCCTCCAACCAATGGTTCTGGTCCCATCTTAGTTGCCATGGACATTCTGAGCAACTATAGGTAGTAGTGACCAATATACACGTGATGGTTCGTCTTTGTACACAAGCAGCTGGACCAGTGACACTGGTGGTATGCTTCTCAATGTAAATCCCAGTTGCAGAATTAGCCCACAGTATCTCCTCACATCCCTTGCATACAAAGACACAGCGGTGACAGGCATTATACTCAACTCTGAATCAGGCCCTCCATCATATAATATAAACAATGTTGCTGTGATTATCAAAGGGGTGGATGGAGCTGGAGCTCCAAGCTCTACATAAAAATAGCCCCACCATCATGACAATAAGCAGTCCCCAGCTGGCCGCATGGTCGGCCATAAATTATTTGGCACTGTTGTGTGAAATTGTAGATCCAAGTTAATTGAAATCAATAAAAAATAACTTCATTAGAAAAAAATTCTAAGAAATAATTACATGTTTGTACTTTACTATATTCAGGGAGACATTGGGGCTTTAAGTGTATGGGAAGACATGTCCAAACTGTGGCCCTCTGTCGAATTACACATCCCAGCACACCTTGCCATAGCTTTAGCATTCCCTAATAGCACAACTGTGGCAAGGCATGATGGGACATGTAGTTTCACAACAACTGCAGGGCCATAGTTTGGACATGCCTGATGTATGGGTTCTACATGCTTACATAACATTGTCCTCACCTCCTCCACTTCTCATAATAGGCCCTGCAAAATGTTCAGCTCCAGGCCCATTAGGAGGTTAATCTGGCCCTGGAGTGACTAATAACATATTGGGAAAATTCCATTATTCTTTGGCCTTTTTGCAGAATAAATGTGTGATCTAAAAAACATGGGAGACTTGCAAATCAGAGTTACATTACTATTATCAGTTCATTTAAATATAACATAGTACCCACATTGTAATGAATTACATTTTGTATACATCTGGCATATCAACCCACTTCTGAACAAGTGCTATAATGCCACATAAAAAGACATAACAGAAACTGGCCAACCAGACGTTGGACCTGCCCAGTCAGATCCAATCATGGAAGCTATTTAAAACCAGTCTAGTCTAACTGAACCTATAAAATACCTCTAGGTACTGGTTCTGTGCGCTGACCTCCCTCCGCCTCCATGAGACCGCCCACCCACCCAGGCTGCCTGCATTTCCCTCTTCCCAGACGCCACCCACACAGGCTCCATCCTCCCGCCTACCCGCCCAGGCTGCATCTGCCCGGCCGCATCGCACCACACCGCACCTGTAAGTAAATATGCGGGTGGCCGGTGTGGGTTTTGTATTTGTATGTTTTTGTATTAGGGAAGCCAATCCCGGGATCGGGCATTTTTCAATCCCGAATTCCGAGATTGAAAAAAATGCCCCTACTTGGATCTAATCATTATAATTTCTTTTAGCCACTTATCATGGTAATAAGTATTGCAGGCATTATACCATGAAACAAACATAGGGATATGTGCTCAGATAGGACCCCTTCCCTGCTATGTGTAAGTAAAGTAATTTCAGGGCAGACAGCACTATTGTCCATGAGTGTCCATGAGTGGTCATTAAGCCATGCATGTGAGGGTTGTCATTGGTGGGGAACTATCCTATGAGTCCCTCTCGGTGTTACTTGTGAGGTGTGCAGCACAAGGGCCTGATTCAGAGATGGACAGAAGTTCAAAGCCACTTTTAAATTGCTTTACCATCCTGGAAACATGCAGGAGATGTTGCAGTAGAATAGATCCCCCTGCATGTAGCTGCTCCTATCCCAGCCCGGCAAATTAAGTTTACCCAGCCAACCAATGGAACGGAGGTCTTCAAGGCCAGGAAGACTGCATTGTGACACACAGATCCTTGACACTCCCCTTCCAGACAAAGGGGGCAACAGGAGCACAGCCCTCCCCTGTCCCCTCCCCAACCCACTCAACGCTGCTGCCTGTTATTCAGGCAACAGCAGAGGGGAACTCTAAAAGGACCTTCAACAGCTACAGATTATCGATAATTAAAAATTTGCATGCTGTGAGACTGCTGCGTCCATCTCTGAATAGATCATATCTAGATTATATAGCCAATGCCATCTCAGGACACCATTAGTGACTGGTGCCAAGCTCTGAAATGCTTTGTATTCCAGACTTTGGTAAATCTGACAATTTAAGAGCCCTCATTAAAACCTACGCTGGCTGCTAGTGCAAGCAGAAATCCTATATAGATCTTTATGTATTTTCAACAAAAATACTTTAGTAAATATGCCACTAAATACTAAATACAAGCTTAAAACTTAAAGGTGGTTGAGGTAGAAATAATAATTAACAGGTTTAGGTTTATTTTTGGGGGTTTTCCAAAACAGCTCAATAAATGCATTGCTGAGTGGTGTTCAACAGGTATAGCTGAGGCTGAGTGATCTCGCTGTGACTTGTGGTGTCAGGAATAACCACAAAAGTCTCTTTTGTGGGACAGGTCCTGGGTCCAACGGCAAAAAAAGTCATAATGGGCAAAAGGAATAGGCAGAGTCCCAATTTTCAATGATAGTATGGTATGCCGGTTTCCTCCCACAAATCAAAAATACACTGGTACATTAATTGGCTCCAGACAACAGTTAACCCTAGTGTGTTTGTACATGGGTAGACCAGATGGGTTAAGTGGTCCTTATCTGGGTTTTTACCACATTTTGGTATGCAGGAAAAGCTGGTGATGCCCTATAGAAGCCTATGGCTTTAATACCACATCCCCCACAGCCTCTCACGAACTCCTGCAGCTCCCCCGTCACCTGTTTCCTGGGCAGACTTCTACTGTGCTGCAAGGACCAGTGACCTCTTTCTCCCTAGCCCCATACTTCCCCTTCCTGGTGGAGGGAGGAGGAGAGCCACGCGGAAGTAGCAACCGGGGGGGGGGGGGAGCTGCCGGGGACCCGCTCAACCCCAGCTTGAGCTGCCCTTTGTGATACTAATTGCATATGTTAGAGCATATGCGATTAGTATTATTGTGGTAGCTGGTGGAGGGGAGCAGTAAGGGGGTCAGATGGTTGTGTATCCCACCCCTGGAGAGCAAACTCCTGTTTGTCATCATCAAGACCCTTAGAAGATTCTCCTTCTTTTATCTCAATAGGCGCTCTTAGAATAAGAACTTAAGTTATTGGGGGAAATTTACTAAAGGAAATTTGTACAAAAAATAGATGTATTTATATCCAGAAATACATTTATTTTTTACATTTACTATCCCGAAAATACGGCAATTCGTATCCGTATTGATGTGCTATCAATACGAATACGAATTGCCATATTTTCGGGATAGTAAATGTCAAAAATAAATGTATTTCTGGATACAAATACACCTATTTTTTTTTACAAAGTTCCTTTAGTAAATTTCCCCCATTAGCTGTTTTCACTACAGAGATTATGAGCTCTCTCTACTATATATAAGGTTATTATCTGCAAGGTTTCTAAGCTGGTCTGCCCTCTCTGGAAGGGGCAGCCAGGCCGACAGTGTTGGGGTTACTTTGGTTGACTTTGGAAAGTTGGTGGAGCAGGAGTTGAATGATGCGTTTGTGTCATTGCAGCCCCACCACCACTATGCAATGCTGTGATGTGTGTGTGTGTGTTTGTGTGTGTGTGTGGGGAGCATGATAACATGATTTAGAATCATGTCTTGTGACACCCCGACCACCCACCCTAGTTAGTTGTGGTCAGTCTCCGGTAGACTTACAGTACCCCACTGGCTACCCAGGAACACAACCTGAGCTTCAGAAGCTTTCTGGATGTTCCAGGAGGGTAGTGATGTATGATTAGCTGTCTATGTTGCATATGAAATCATATGGTAATCGGGCTGTCCCAACATGACTTAAGATGCTACACATTTTGTCATAGAAGTCTTTAGTGTTCTGTCAGCCCCATTTGCTGCCTAGAAATACTGTAGATATGAAGGATTGGCACCCCATTGCTAGTTCTACTGGGCAGCCTCCAACCTCTGCTCCACTCTCAATGGAGGGCTCCAACTCTCCAACTAATGCTTTTGTGCTCGGGCTCCCAGACAGATGGCCAGTACAGCCTCCTAACTGCTGCAGGTACCTCAGCTTAACCTCCGCTCACTAACTGCCTCTCTTCTATCATCTGCGCCCAGCCTTCCAGCTGTTCTATCACTAAAGCCAACTTCGCTTGTAGCTGTGCAGTAAATGCAGGGCAATATGGCAGCCGCAATAGCTCACATATTGGGGGCACTACTGATGTGTACAGAACTGTTTATAGGGGTCAATCCAATTAGTTTCACTGAACTTGCGGGTGTCATTGATTCAGCAGTTGCACTTTACAGCAGTCCGAATTCGCACAAAAATGCTCGCTGCTCTATCGGGGCTTGTGCGAGTTAGGAGCCCATAGCAACATCCCATCTAAAACAGAACTCCCATCTTAACAAATAAATCCCATAGAGTCTATTTAATTTATGTGTACGACATTTTACACCTCAGCTGCACCTGTAATATGGAAGACCTACTTTGGAACATACAGAAGAAAGGGTTATGTTACTACCCCTATATCACTCATAAAAGCCATCCTTCAGTGAAAAATGCTAATTGTGAAAAGCATTGTAATAGCTGCCTGGGGCCACTGGTAGATAAAATTCCACACATTAAACTTGTTACAAATCTGCCCGACCCTAAGCAGCTTAAAAATGTGTTCCCATTACTTCTTATTAAAGAGAAAGAAAATAACAGACACTAATTCTAGGCTGAAGCACAGGTCTCGTAAAAAGGTAAGTCTGGGGATCATGTGACCAGGTTCAGTCAAGGTTACATCAGCTTTACAATAAATTAATTTAAATATGAATATGGATGAAACAATAATATTGAAGTAGTATTGGTTTTGAATATTACTACAAATGTTCTATAGAAGTCATTTACGGTATACTATTTAGTGCTACAGTTTTCAGTGAGTGTGCATTTATTAACAGAAGCAAAAATGTTATAATGTTTTGTCTGCAAAAATGAAAATAAAAAATATTTCTTTGAAATACATTTGTTTTGTTTATGTACATGTATTGTACAGTAATGTCTAAATATCGCCATTAAGTTTTCAAATTAAATCAGTTTTAAAAATGTACATTTTGATGTTTATAGCTCTTTGATTGCATTCAGAAAATTAGATGCTTCTGTTTTGGATTCTAATATGAAGATAAATATTTAAAAAATGTACACATTATCTGTTGGACTACTGAATCCCAAGTACTTCAGTGTTTGAAGCAGTGGCATAACAAGGGTAGGACAAGCAGGGCATGTGCTTTGGGTGTCATGGCAGGCCTGCCAGACAGGGTGCCACGGTCAGGGCCATGTACTACAACCAGCTACCTCTCCCCTTCCTTTGCAGATTGTAGCAGCAAATGGTGTGAATTCTTCTCCTAGAGCAGGCATGTCCAAACTATGGCCCTCCAGCTGTTGTGAAACTACAAGTCCTATCATGCCTTGCCACAGTTTTGCTATTAGGGAATGCTAAATCTATGGCAAGGCATGCTGGGATGTGTAATTTCACAACAGCTGAAGGGCCACAGTTTGGACATGACTGTCCGAGAGGGCAGCAGCCTGAAAGCTCTTGCCTGGCCGCCCATCCAGGACTTCCCAATTGTGGACTTTCTTCGGGAACTCTTAATTGCTCCACCTCCTTATCAGACTGCCTCCTGCCACCACATTCTGGCTAGTATTAGCCATTAGAAGAGGGCGGGGCAATGATGCGCCGAGCTGCCCGTTGTGGCCATCTTTGATTTCCTAAAATGGTGTAGTAGCCATTAAAAAAAATACAAGATGGCCACAGTAGGCCAATCGCAGAAGACAGTCCGATGGCATAGGAGGACTAATTAAGAACTCCAGAAGAAAGAACATATACATTCAGTGTCCAGTCTTTATTTTAAAATGTATTTTACAGGGGGTCTATCGGTACCATATGCCCCACCTGCTGGTACTGGTTTTCCAAGTACCAGCATGTGGGGGAAGCTTTCTGGGACATTCATTTCTTCTGGGAAAGACAAAATAGTTATTTCATTAATGGACCCCCTCCACTTCCCTCTGTCTTTCTCTTTAGTGTTTGCTCGTTTGTTGGTATGTTTTTGATAAATGATGGTGTCAATATTATAATATTTGTGGGAGTATTTAAAAAAAATACATATGTTACTTACATATTGTCATACTTCCCAACTTTTAGTTCACATAGATTGGGACCCTCACTTGTAAACCGAAAAGGGATCATGGCTTTGGGTGTAAGGGGCATAGCCTCTCCTAATTAACCTATATTTGGCATTTTGGGGGGGGGGGGGGGTGCCCAGTGCTCCATTAGCAGCTGGGCATCCTCCAGCTCACCTGCCTGCATTGTATAGAATTGATTTGAATCATTTAAATTCATATCATCCCCTATCATCAATGTTACTTCACATGATAACTGTCTTCAGATGAGAATCAACTGTGATGTCAGAGAATGCCAGTAATTGTGGGTGTAAAGTTGCAAGTTCCTGCATTCTCTGACTAAAGTGCCCTGTCATGATGCTGTTTGCGCTGCACAAAACAGCATTGCTGAGATTGTTTGGTCAGGTTTCTGCTCGCATCCCACCTGGGGTGCAAGCAGAAATCCACTAGCAGGAATCCACTAGCCAGACCTAGCAGCACACTGATTTGAATAGCCCCATTGAGCTCTCACAGCGCTACTTACAGTATGATGAATTGTATCGGCCCCAAAGAGGGTGACCGAGAAAGAGAGAGTAAAAGACATGAGCAAGAAAGAGAGGGAGAGAAGGGTGGTCATGGTAAGAGGGAAGGAGAGAAAGAGGGTAACAGAAGGAGAAAGGGATGGAGCAAGGGAGAGATGGGGATAGATAGGGAGTGAGAGAGGGTACAAGGGAGAGAAAGGGGGAGAGTTAGGGAACAGGAGAGGGTGTCAGGGAGAGGAAGGGAGAGAGATAGTGAGTGAAAAAGTGTGTCAGAGAGAGGAAGGGAAAGAGATGGAGTGAAAAAGGTTGTTAGGGAGAGAAAGTGGGAGAGACAGGAAGTGAGAAATGGTGTCAGGGAGAGAAAGGAAGAGACAGGTAGAGAGAGAGAGAGAGAGAGAGAGAGAGAGAGAGAGAGAGAGAGAGAGAGAGAGAGAGAGAGTAATGGGGAGAGACAGGGAGTGAGATGGGGGTCAAGGAGAGAAAAGGGGAGAGACAGGAAATGAGAGACAGTGCGTCAGAGAGATTGAGTGACAGTTAGAGTGAGGGAGAGGGAGGAATAAGAGAGAGGGGAAGAGTGGGGAAAGAGCTGGAGAGAAGAGAGATAGAGGAGAAAGAGAGATTAGGGGCAAATATAGAGTGGTGAGATAGAGAGATGGATGAGGAGTGAGAGAGGTTTTAGAGAAAAGAGGGGGCAGTTTAAAGAGAGAGAGAGAGAAAGAGGGGAGAGGGGTGAGGCAGTAGAGGAGGAGCCCCCAAACAGCCATGCCCCATAGCAGTTGTGTCACAATGGGCCTTATTTTGGTTCATTCTTTCTGACAAAATCCTTCTTAGATGGGCAAAACCATGTGCACTGCAGGTGGGGCAGATGTAACATGTGCAGAGAGAATTAGATTTGGGTGGGGTTTTACTTCAAAGTGAGATCTATATTGCAGTGTAAAAATAAAGCAGTCAGTATTTTCGCTGCACAGAAACAAAATTACTCACCCAAATGTAATTCTCTCTGCACATGTTACATCTGCCCCCCCTGCAGTGCACATAGTTTTGCCCATCTAAGAAGGATTTTGTCAGAAAGAATGAACCAAAATAAGGCCCAATGTGTTGTATTGCACCCTCCGTAATTATACCAATGAACAGAAATACTTGCCTCACAGGGAAAATTTTATATTCTGCATTTACTCACATGTTCTCCATTGTCCTTTCGCTCTCTTCACCAACCACAGGTGATTACATACAACTTATCAAACATGATTGCGTGTGACATAGTTGTCACTGGTATGCTCCACTAGCCAGTGAGCATCAGCCTTATAGAATGTTTCCATTAATATATTTTTAGCTTTCATAATATCAAATACTAGAAGATGGCATAATGTCAGCCCCTGTCAGCAAAGGTTTAAATTGTAGAACTATAATTGAATACATTAAATTCCTCATTTACCTGTATTACTTTCTATGACATAAACAGCTAGCTCCCACATGGTTTTTAATGCAAGCATTTTTATGTTGTTTCTAGGTAATTCATCTTTCTAAACTAACCCAACCACCAACGGAAAAGTATTATTAATTCGGTTTTGGCACAATTACATATTTTCAGTAAGCAAATGAAAGACAAATGTATTCATATTTTCGAAGTGAAAGTCACAAGTTGTGAAAAATAAACTCATTTTCACGATGCTATAAAAAGGCCATTTTCACCTTGCCGGCTTGTGCGCTGGTTCCCTGGTTTACCTGACACCTGAAGAGGCGTCATTTTCTGTTACCTTGACTGTGTCTCCGTGACAACCTGATTTTGCTTGTCACAACAACTCGAGCATGCACAGGGGCCACCATTAATTAGTCTAATTACAGGCAAGGATCTACGCCTAATGAATCAATTTGATTAAAATAAAATCCAGTCCTGTTCCACAGTGTTAAAAGTGACTGTTAATTGATGAGACCTCTCGTTAACTCCATGACTGCCAAAATATGCAAATTTATTTGATAGAAATGGAAACAAATTATATTAAAGACAGCTGTGTATCACAATTACGCATTATTTGTCTTATGTATATCATTTAAAAAAAAAATCAATGGTATCACCTAAGATTTACACAGGTTTTGAGGTAGGCCAAATTCAAGCCTGGTCCTAATCAGCCACAGAACCTGTGTAAATCATTTGTGTCCCAGGTTAAAGGGCTATTATGGCAAGACTACACAGGTTCCTCCTATTTTTGGCAGTGCCATTATGGATATGGCTACTATAGTGTACTGACTATGACCAGCACCTGTTTTATTATATGTGTATAGTGTACCTCCCAACATGACCCATTCCAGAATAGTAGAAATCTCCCTGTGTCCCTGAGTCTAAGAATCTCCCGGATTTCTCCTGAATGACATTATGCAGCTGTTACATTTTTGAGGAAATAAAGAAATCAGATACATACATCAAATGGAATAAGTGGCATTTCCCTGCATTTGTTATATAGCACATTGATCCCTATGGATACATGCATTTTAAATAAGGTTTCTCATGGCCACTTTGGTGGAACCACTTGTAAGAACACAATACATGAACAAGCCCTGACACGTATCTGTGTATTTTCTTCAACAAGTTCAGTAGATCTTACTATCTGCTTTGGGGCTCATCTACATTTGGATTTAGGTCATTTTATGATGTGCCTCTCAGATGTAGTAGAGCACATCCTCGCTTCTAGGTGTCCCCTTCATACATAATCTACCTGAAATGCTTTTTTTTCAAGTAGGCAAGTATGAGTAACACAGATACAACACAGGATGTCTGGTCTCTGAGAACATTACCCATTTGCTGTCTGCTGTAGTTCTGACACAGCAGGAAATGTTTGTGCACAAAATGTTAGCCAAATTGTGTAAAGGGCCCTACATACGCAGAGATGTGTGCCAGAGATACATAACGGGAGATTCAGCACAAGAGATTTCACTCTTGTGGCTCATTTCAGACAATGAGCCACATACAGAGAGATTTGTGTCAGAGATTCAAATAGGGAGATTCAGCACGGGAGATTTCAAATCTGTCACAGAAAGTGAAGTATAAAACACTGCACTTCATCACAAAAATGTTATTATTACTGAACACATCTAGCACATAACTAATGTCTTCTTTAATAAGTATTCTTTCACCTCCCCCTAATATTGCCCCCCCCCCCCCCCCCACCAAAAGTTAATCATTGGTGGTGGCTAGTGGACCCCCCCCCCCAAAAAAAATTTTTTTTTTTAATCATGGTGGCTAGTGGTTCCCCCAGAACCGCCCCCCCCCCCCATATGAAAACTTTTAAACGTTGGTGGTACAGTGGGAACGGACATAAAAAAAATACTTACCAAGTCCGGGGTCCAGCGTCTCGTCCTATCATACAGACAATAATTTTGTAAAATAAAAAAATGGCATGGGGTCCCCCCCCCCAGGCATGACCAGCCCCGGGCTTTTTGAGTGGTCCTGGTTCCCAAAATTCAGAGGACAAAGTGCGTGGGGTCCCCCGGATTTTGGGGACCAGCACCAGGCTCTTGACCTGGCCCTGGTTTACAAAATACGGGGGACAAAATGAATAGGGGTCCCCCGTATTTTGGAGACCAGCACCAGGCTCCACTAGCAGGGGGTGTAATGCCATAGCCAGGGGACACGCTTGATGGTGTCCCGTGGCCAAAGCATTACCCACCCTAACTAGTCAGCCCAGGCCGGGAGTTTTTGGGGAGGTGGGGACCCCCCAAATAAGGGGGTCCCCCCCTCTCCAGGGCACCCCAGGCCTGGGCTGCAGCCCGGGGCTATCCCCTGCACCCCTGGGCGGTGGGTGCAGGGTTGATAGCTTGTTTAACAGTAATATTGTCTTTTACAGTAGGACTACAGGTCCCAGCAAGCCTGCCCCACATGCTGGCACTTGGGAGAACCACAGGTACCAGCATGTGGGGCATTAAAGGCCCGTCGGTACCTATAGCCCCCCTGTAAAGGAAATATTAAAATAAAACACAAACACAGATGTTTTAGTATTTTATTAACTGCATCTGGTCTTCACCCAGGGGGGGCTCCTGCACCCCCCAGGGCTTCTGCGGTGTCTTCACCTGGGGGCAGCGGCCCCCTAAGCTCTTTTGCATGGCCGCCGCCTCCCAGGGCTTCTGCCTCTTCATCTGTGTTCTTCACCTGGGGGCGGCGGCCTTTTAAGCTCTTTTGCATTGGCCGCGCCTCCCAGGACTTCAGGAGCTCTTTTCTCCTCCTCCGCCGTCGGACTGACTGCCCCTACCCTGTCTCGAGCTGGCTAATATAGCCAGCTCTAGGGGGCGGGGCAATGACGCGGCGAGCCGTGATTGGCTGGCCGCGGCCATTTTGAAATTTGAATTTATTTATTTTTTTAACATTTCCCGATGCCGCCCCGCTGTCGCCGCGCTGCCGCCCCGCCGCCCGCTGTCGCCGCGCTGCCGCCCCGCTGCCGCCCCGCTGCCGCCGAGAGGAGAGGTGAGGTGGGGGTGGCGATGGGTGCTACTGCTGGTGGGGGAGGGGGGTCAGGGGTGGCGGCGGCGGCGGCGGGTTCTGCGGCGCGGTCTGCAGTCGCTCGCCCTGCTCATCTGCCCGCAGCCACACATGCGGGAGATGAGCAGGAGCTTTCTGAGCGACTGCTCTGAATTGTACAGCCCGTCCTTTCTGAATCTTGGACAGATTCAGAACGGCGGGGGCCCGCATGTAAATCGCTGTGTGGGCTATATACACAGCGATTTACATGCATTTTCAGGCATTTTCTGAGCGATTTGTTAGAATCGCTCAGAAAATGCCTGAATATCGTGCTGTGTGTGGGGCCCTTAACACTGGCCCTAATCTTTGCAAAATTTTGGTGGTTATTTCAGAATTTTTGCTGAGCAGAGCAGCAGGAAGCAAAGGGGACTCCCAATTGGAACGTGATGTGAAAACTGCCCGGGGTCTGTGCATGTGCGGTCAGACAAACCATGCAAACACAGTGGCCACTTCTGCAGAATTCTGGGGAAAATCTCTGGGTACTTGTGTAGTATCACGGCGCCCGTCGCGTCGCATACCACTAATTAAGGTATGCGATGGTATGACATGGCCTGCGATGGACCCGATTTGAGGCTTTTCCCGGGAAGAGTATACAATTTTAATATTGCATCGCATGCCATTATAATGGCATGCAATGCGACGCGATTTCAATGTTTAATGCCCACCCAGACCCGATTTTTAATTGTATCCCCACCCTGATGGGTAATTACAATGTTAAATGCCCGCCCATTGTTAACGCCACCCCACTATCAACGCCAACCCGAAGCGTGGCGAGCGCAGCGAGCCCGCGAGGGGCGGCAGTACACGTCCTCCGACTTTTTCAAACCTCCACTATCCACGTCGGCATGGAGTTGATTTTATATAGTGTGGCAAGCGCAGCGAGCCCCGCGAGGGGACGCGTAATTCTTGTGAAGTGATGTGCGTGCGCTCGCCACACCTCGGGCTCGTGGCTCGCTGCGCTCGCCACACTATATAAAATCAACTCCACGCCAACGTGGATAGTGGAGGTATGAAAAAGTCGGAGGACGTGTACTGCCGCCCCTCGCGGGCTCGCTGCGCTCGCCACGCTTCGGGTTGGCGTTGATAGTGGGGTGGCGTTAACAATGGGCGGGCATTTAACATTGTAATTACCCATCAGGGTGGGGATACAATTAAAAATCGGGTCTGGGTGCGTGTACAATTTAATATCGTGTATAATCGCGTCTCATCGCATCGCCTCCGATCATATGGCGACGCAATTTTTTTGGTTGTACAATGCCATGCGATGGAAATGGGGGCGCCATGATAATACACAAGTACCAATCTCTGCCCTACCAGCTATGTGATGTGTCCTTCCATAGGCTGTGGGAAGCAATAACATGAATGCTTCACATTCCAGATTTTGGTAAATTGGGCACCATTGGCTACACCACAGATACCTATGGGGATGTGGCTGCATGCAGTAATGGAGGGATTGCAGCAGGTATCTCTACTTGCTTTCGGTCTCTCCTTCATACATATGGAGAATACTTAATATTTGCTGACACAAATATGTAATGATAAACAGACACCATAGAAAGTAGTCAGTGCGAAGCGAGACGCACTATACATGCATAGACAACTCAATAATGCCACTTCTCTGGTTCTTCTATGCTGGATGGACGAAGTGTCAGGTCCCTTATTGGAACGACACTTATTTGTCAAGACTTCTTAGTCACTGTTTATATTAGAAATGTGTGGGTTCTGATTTTCTCAGTTTTTACCACCAAATTAGCACATGTTCGGTTTTATCCAAACTGTCCTTATTGGTTATCCAAAACATGTGACAGCTGCTAGCCAATCAGATCCTGCTTTGAGATCAGAGTAAATCTGAGTAAATCTGAACCCACAGATCTCTTGTTTATATAAACGTGGACAATATGTTAGTGTTATATTGGGGATGCTGCACCCTAACTTTGCAAAGTTCTTTACAGGTTCACCTGCCAGCAGCAAAGTGTCCATGGACACTATTGTATATCCAGATGCTGTAGATTATTATTTTTTTCTGCTAATTAGAAAATAAAATTATAAATATGTTTACAAAATAAACTTATTTATTTAGGCACTGACAGGATTTTAATTATGTATTAATATCCATATCAATGGTACTACCCAGCAGAGAACGAGCATTATTCATGAAGAGGTCACAATATATAGGTGTAGAAATGGAATGTAGGTGAAAAAGAAGAAAGGCTTTCATCACCTAAAGAAATGCCAAAACAATGGGAAACAGATGTGTCACAATATGGGCACTGTCATCAAAATGATGCCAACTTCACCCATAAAACATAATTTATTACTGTCAGAAGCTGACTCACCACAGTGTCTGATATGACTGATGCTGATTGCTTCAGAGGCTAAAGAAGATTAATGGAAGCAAGTGCTACAGAGGTTTAGTGCCTGAATTTAAAGACAATTATAGTCTCCCTGCCCCCCCCCCCCCCCCCCCCTCAAACCGGAGAACTTATAAACTCCCCCACCTGTACATTCTTCTGATCCTGAATCAATAAAATGCAGACATTACATTAGCATAATGGCAGACATTTTGAACTTCTAAACCAGGGCAAACTGTGGCTAATCCAAACTAATCAAATCCTTAAATACAGTAGAAGTCACCACCCCTAAACAGACTACAACAATAAAAAATTGGAATTGAGGTGATCAAGTGGCGCAGTGAGTAAACAAACATAAAAAAATAATAAAACAGTAGTGGAAAAAGTTGAAAGTTGATTCAGTACGTGTATTGGAATTAGTAGTGTTGATTGTTCTGGTGTGAAGTGATTTGTGAATCGTCAGATATTGGCCCTTATTCTGATTCACTTGCAAAGGAAAATTCCTTCTCAAATGGACAAAACCATGTGCACTGCAGGTGGGGCAGATATAACTTGTGCAGAGAGAATTATATGAGAGAATTATATATGGGTGGGGTTTTACTTCAAAGTGAGACCTATAACTCACTCAAATGTAAATCTCTCTGCGCATGTTACATATGCCCCCCCCCCCTACAGTGCACATGGTTTTGCGTTTTGCATGTCTTTGCAAGTGAACCAGAATAAGGGCCATTGATTCACACTTCAATTCACACCAGAAGAATCAATACTACTAGTTTTAAGGGGCGTACTGTATCAACTTTCCACTTTTTCTACTATTGTTTTATTTTTATAATATTTTTATTAAAACACCATTCAATACATCCAGTTGCATAAACATATGTCAAATTGCAGATAACAAATGTTCATACAGTACAAAGTTATTATTTGTAAAGATAAACAGTATAAAAATTCAATAAGGAAAAGAAACAAGTATTATATAACGGATTCCACTCGTTTTTTATATTCAAACAGATAGGTTTCGCAAAGTGTCCAGATTCCCATATATCATAGAAAACAAAGAGAGATTTGACGGTTTCCCCAGCCAAGCCCCCCTTGTCCAGAAGAGTGGCTCAGGGTATAGGAGCCAACAAAGGGGTCCCCCTCTCCTGTAGTGCTGCTACGAGACCTCGATGGGTGGGTCCCCAGCAATCAATCTCATAATATACCATTGAGTGCCCTTAAAGGAGTTATGCAGCTTCACTCTTATCTCAAGGGATAATGTTGAGATATAGCTCTCCCATGTATTAAAGAATTTTGCTATTCGCTTATCTTTCTCCAAAAGGCACTCAATCCAATCCATATTAAATACATGGTACAGTTTTTCCTGAAAAAGCCTCAGGGTAGGGGGCGTGGTGTCGATCCATGTCTGCAGTACAGCTTTCCGTGCCACATCGCTTATACTTAATAGGATTCTTTTGCATCCCCTAGCCACTCTTTGGCCATCCGGCAGTATTCCGAAAATGGCCCATTGGTCCGTGAAAGGAATGTAATTTACCAAGTGGTCAAGAGAAAACTTCCTGACCATAAGCCAAAAAGTTTTTAGTAGAGGGCAGCTCCAAAAATAGTGATAAAGACCCGCTTCCTTGTCGTGGCAACGTGGGCAGGACACCGACCCTGACATCCTGGCTAAGAATTGACGGTGTGGGGAAAAATAGGCCTTATGGAAGATGTTCAGAAACATCTCTTGATATTGCATGGCCGGTAACAATTTTCTAGATGTTTGTAGGGTCTTAACCAGTTGGCCGCATGTCAATGAGGGCATCGCTAAGGTCCATGCTTTCATACCAGAGCTTATATGATCATGATCTAAAATTTGGCGCAAATAGTTATAATGTATAGAAATGGCTTTGCTCTCCGCAATACCTGCGGAGAGCATGGTATCGAGTGTGTTGTTCCAATCCGCTTCTGAAAAGGCTCGGGTGACCGTATCCACATAGTGTTTGGCCTGTATGTATGCAAAAGGAAATTTTTTAAAGGTTGGGAACATGTCTATTGCCTGCGCGTATGACTGTTTTATTATTTTTTACATTTATTTGCTCACTGCGACACTTGATCAAGACAATTCCAGTTTTTTGTTGTTGTATTGCCCTCACTTATTTGTGCATTCACTGCTCCTGAGATGGCTGTATCACTCCTGAACCAGACTCTAGAAAAAGCCCTTGATGAAGTGGCCCCAGCTACCCATCACACACCACCTAGGCCTTGATGTCAACCAGGACACACTAAATGAACAAGACACCTACAAAAACTCTCACACAAAGCAGAACGTCAGTGGCATAAGTCTCATACACCCAGCAACTTTCTCACATATAGGACTATCTACCACTGCACACTACAAAGCAAACATATTTCCAAAATCCATCTCTGCTTAAGCCTCTAACTCTCTGACGATTTAATACATATAAATCAATTTTTAATCCTCCATCACCCAACCCACCAGCCACTATTGGTTGCAAAGATCTTGCTTCCTACTTCAAGACTGAGGAAGAGCATACTGTTTCATCTCTGATCTGTGCAATCAGTGATCTGCTGAATTCCCTAACTAAACTCTCTGGCAGGTGCTCTTCATTTGAGTAGACGAATGAAGATTATGGGTGAGATTTAATACGATGAGAGATTTGGTAAGAAATCTCCAGGTTTTTTTAAAGCGGCAATGATTTACACTTCAAAACTGGTTTTGCAGTGTAAATGATTGCAGCTTTTAAAAAAACTTTTTAAAAAATGGGAGATTTCTTACCAAATCTCTCATTTTCTGAATCTCTCATCCTATTAAATCTCACCGAAAGCGACTGTGCTCTTCACATCCTTCTACCCTACAACTACAAAAAAATTCTCCAATCGGACTTTACAGAAGGTACTATGAACATAATACAGAGGTTTAAAATTTTATAATGTACAGAATCCATGAATCTAATTCGTAGGTGCAGCAGCCATTTTGGTTCATCTATTCCAAGGATTATTAATTTTACCCGCAACAGATGCAGCGGAGGCAGCCATTTTAGACACATAAAATAGGATTACACTGGGCAGAATAGACAATGTCTGGAAAAGATTACACAAATACTATAAGAGGTCCTTGTAAATTCATTAGAATCATGCATACTTCACAGGAAAGTACCAAACTAAGCATCCATCTTGGGCACACACTACATGGGTAACAATGTGTGATTCACAATACATAGAGATAAGAGACCAGGGTAGAAAAAAAAATGTGACAAGAAACCCTTTACATCAGTGGTTCCCAACCTTTTTTCTCTCCCGTACCCCTTGATTAGGCTTTTCATTGAAGAGTACCCCCTCCTCTCAATTTGAAATATAGACAGTACTTATGAGTGGAGTGGAAGTGAGCGGTATGTCTATCCTTATGCATGTCCTTATATTAAGGAGTAACAGACAGGAATCGGGCCCTTCCATGTCTGGCCGCTGTTTGTGTATTGTCTCCAGGGTTCCCACTAGCACCCAGAGCCGGCCTTATCCAATTTGGTGCCCTAGGCAAGATTTTTTTTGATGCCCCCTAGCAGATGATACCACCACAAAATTTAGTCGCCATCGCCATCCCCTGCTCCCGTGCCATCTGTGTGTCGGAAGGGGACGCGCGCGCACAAGGTGCGCGCGTCCCCTTCCGACGGTGCTGCCCTCGGTTGCCCCGGGCGAACGCACCCCCCGCAGCCTCCCCGGGTCCCCCCAGCCCCCCTCGAGCGGCGAGGCGGACAGTATTGCGTCTGCCTCGCCGCCCGGATACTGAGACGCACGTGCGCGGGGGACGCACGCGCATCTCAGTCAGATTGAGCGCAGTGTTGCTGGCGGATCGCCAGCAGCATGCTGCTGGCGATTCGCCAGCAAAGGTAAGGCTAGGCAAAGGTAAGGCTGGCTCCGTATGTATGTATGTATGTATGTATGTATGTATGTATGTATATATATATATTAGTGTAGGTATCAAGATCAAGTCCCCAGACTCAAGACTGGCTGGAAGAATCACAGGGGCAAGGCACAGGCGCTGATGATGGTGGCGTTTCACCTGCCACCATACACTCCATTTGCTGCTGCGTAGCTCACTGTCGCTGTCCCTCCTCCACTACTCCCAGCACGCGCCGCGGCGGCTGGAGGAGGTGGGACAGAGTGTGGGATGTGAGGGCGAGCACTGAGCCGCTTGCGTCACCGCGTGTGTCACGTGGGGGTGCGCCGCTGTTGGCCGGGCGGATGTGAAAACATTAAGCTGCGCCTGCGCCCGACATCATTGCGAGGGCAGCAGGCGGCGGGCGGCGAGCGGGCGGGCGGGCGGGGGGGGGGGGGTGGCTGCTGCGGCGCGTGAGCCACTACCGTACAGTACGAGTGTGACCTGCGGTATGTCTCCCAGCCCCAGCTTAACGCAATGCTGCCCCTAGGCATAGGCTGCTGCCCTAGGCAATTGCCTAGCCTGCCTATGCCTAGGGCCGGCCCTGCTAGCACCTGTAGGATTACGGGTAAAAACACCAGGAGACACTGATGATGCTGATGACGCTGAAGACAGAACCGTAAGTGACAAAACATGGTTCTTCTCCATGGCAATGGGTGGTCTTCTGCCATCGAAATACTTTTTTTCATCTTCCGCCATTACCAATTTTATTTTCAAGTACCCCCAACTGATCTGCAGAGTACCCCCAGGGGTACTAGTACCCCAGGTTGGGAACCACTGCTTTACATACATAGTTCAGCAGCTTACAGAAGTAGGAATATGGTCTTACTGTATATTTGCTTTATCCACTTTTCTCCTTCACAACCATTCTAGGGATCTGAGGGGAAATTTCAATGGAGATTCTAGTCACATTCCAGTCAAATATCTAACCGGAAAAAAAGCTATCAATCAATGCCCAGATGATAGACAGTGTATCGGTCCACAGCCAGTAGGTCGACACCATATGACCTCAGTTCATTCGTTGGACAGGATCGATAGGCCAACATGACAGCGGTTGACACAGAAACGTTAGACACATTTTGATTTACTATTGAAGTAGACTATGACTGGGAATTGTTGCGCTCACCACCTTGCCCAAAATATGGCGAGTGATGCAAAGGGTATACTTTTCTACTGATGGTGGAGACATATTACCAAACATACAAGAGTTGACTGAAAAAACATGCATAGACCATTTGTGTGTCGACTATTGTCATGTCGACCTTTGACCCTTCTGATATTTTGCACCTATTGACCTTAACCATTGTCAACCTTTTATCTGTCAACCTATTGTAACTTTTGACATAATGGACTTCAACAATTTGGGGTTGGCCTATTGACTATAGACCTAAGGGCCCAATTCAGACCTGATCTATGGCAAGTGATTAGCCCCTGCCCAGACAGAAAAAAACCTGCTCTATGCAAATCTGCAAGTGAATTGTGAAAATGCCACTATCCGGTATCCTGTCGCACATCCATACACAATTCATGAACCATTCAATTATTTTTCCACTCTGTGCAAATGTGATTGATCTGTGACAGATACAGGGTGATTGAGGCCAGCGCTGACATCAGAAACTCTCTCTTAAAATGCCTGGGCATGCCTGCATGTTTTCTGACACTCCCAGAAAGTGTCTGGTTACCACCAGACTTTATTTTGGTGCAATATGGACAATGTGGTGCAATATAGACAATACAAGTGCCATGATACTACCTAACAATATATAATTATAACTTTGAAACACTGATAGGGAATTAACACTGTTATTCCCCCCAAAAAAACAGCATTAGGTTTGCATAATGTGTAGAAAGGCATTCAATCAGGAAACCCCTTAAAGAGTTTGCCGGTGCCACCACAGAGACAGCCAGAGTGTTGTGGTGCTCTACCCCCTCTTTGGTACTAGTGGCGTCTGGCATAAGTTTGGAGAGCAGGATCGGCAGAGGACAGAATAACATCATATTCTACCTCTAAATACCACACATTGCTATGAGGCAATGTTTCTTTAAGTATGTAAAAGTACAAACATTGCATCATTTTGTGTGGAAAATATAAATATAAATGTAATAGCTATGATTTATGGCCGACTGTTTGGCCAGATAGTGCTGGTGATGATTATGCTGTCATGATAATGGGCCTTTTTTAATGTGGAGTTCTGGAGTTGGAGCTCCATCTGACCCATTGTTAATCTGGCCCTGCAAAGGTGGAACAAAACTACTCTCTTGTTTCGCTGCAACTAACATTCCCGTCAGTATAACTGAGTGTTTATAATACCACTATAAAGAAGCCTACGGGCGTGGCCATACAGAAGGAGATATATTGTTATACAACAAGATGTTTAATAGTTACTCAATCACCATTATAAATAGATTCACATTATTAATTAGCTGTGTTAATTTTTTATTCATTAAATGTCTGTTCAATCTGTTGCAAAGTACTTCAGAGTTTTCAACTGTTCTCGGCTGAAGGTTAAACTATTTAACTATCATAATGGGGATTTCCGATTTAGCACTTACTGAGTACAAAGCTTCTAGAAGTCCCTATAATTTAAGACACGGTTGTACTGTTAAATAACAGAAACAAAAGTTACCTTTGTTATAGGCCTGTGTGGAGTAGCTGTTTCAAGGGATTTCTCACCTGTGATAATTGGGTGGGAGATGATAATTAGCACCTTTAGATGGATGCTTTGCAAATCCCAGATTACCTGTACTGGACAGGTCAGCTACTTTCTGATATAAAAGGACAGGTGAGGTCACACCCTGCACAAAAACCTTAATTACACAAGTGATAGTTTTTCCATGACCTCTGCTTTGTATACTATAATAATGAGATTAATGCATCTGGTCTGGGCAGTTTACAGGTGAATGGTAAGAAGTAGAAGAGCTAGGGTGGTCAGTTTTAGACCTCCCATTTGAGGTGGAAGCACTAATTGGGTGTATTCTTCAAAGTGACAGGTTAAACTGAAGTAAACAAAAATACAACTTTTGTGGCAAAAGCAGGTGGCGATCAAATATAAATTGGGAAAAAAATCCACCTGTCCTGAAGTAAATACAAGCTCAAACGTTTAAAGTTAATATGGCTTCATAAAGAATAAGTCCTAGGAATTAAAAAATAATGAGGATGATATGATTGTATATGTAATACCCCTTCACACATACATATGCTTCCTATACTTTATGTCTAGGTCAGGGATGGCAAACCTTTGTCACTCCAGCTGTTGTTAAACTAAATATCCCAGCATGCCATGCTGCTGTTTTTCTATTTAGCCATATAACCGTTGCAAGGCATGCTGGGATGTATACTTCAACAACGTATACTTCAACAACAGCTGGCCTGCCAAAGGTTCCCCATCCCTGGTCTAGGTGATCAGTCGGTAGGTTGACAAAACTTCGATATGTACTGGGTCGATATTGACAAAAGATTGGGTACTTGTTTCCTAGAACGGCACCCATCGCGGGCATCGCATGTACATCCTCCGACCTTTTCATACCCCCACTATCCACGTCGGCGTGGAGTCGAGAATAGAAAGTGTGGCGAGTGCAGCGAGCCACCGAGCCCGAAGCGTGGCGAGCGGACGCGGATACCTGTGAAGCCCGCGAGGGGACGCGTATAGCTGTGAAGGTATCCGCGTGCGCTCGCCACGCTTCAGGCTCGCCACACTTTCTATTCTCAACTCCACGCCGACGTGGATAGTGGGGGTATGAAAAGGTCGGAGGACGCGTACCGCCGCCGCTCGCCACGCTTCGGGTTGACGTTGATCGTGGGGTGGAGTTAACAATTGGGGGGGCCATTTCACACTTCAGGGTGGCTATTTGGAGTCTGTGGGCCATTTAACATTGTTCCCTATGTGAAATCGGGTCAATTAGGCCATTTAACATTGTTCCCTATGTAAAATTGCGGTAATCGCATCGCATGCGATTTTTTGGCTGCATGCGATGCGACCGACGCAATTTTTTCCCTTACGATGCGGTCTTTTCAAAATCGTGGGCGCCGTTCTAGGAAACAAGTACCAAAGATTGATATGCAGGACATTGACAAAAAAAGCTGACACAAGCAAAAGGTCAGCATTGCAATGGTTGACACATGAAAAGGTCGACTTGAGTTTTTCTTTTTCTAATAGTTTTTATCTTTTTCATACTTTAACATCCAGGTGGACTTAGATTGGGAACAGTAAAGTGTGCTGGAGCAGCAATAGCGGAGCGAGGCATCTGGCCCCATAGCAGCTGTACTCCCTGCACCTATAGTGGCTACACTCCTATATATAACAAATGTACAGCTGTGTACACATGGGGGCGATATATTGCTCAGCAATATATTGCTCAGTGTCTCCTTTTCATCAGAGACCAGAGATAGTCGCTGATGAAAGGGAACCTGTGCCGGGGGAGCCGCAGAGGGAATCATCTGATTGCAGGATCTTAAGAAGGCTAAAAACGGGAGCGGGCACCCGGCGATTTATCGCCGGTGCACACTCCAATCGCTGTCAATATGGTCGCTCAGTGACCATATTGCCAGCGATAAATGCCTGTGTGTATGCACCTTAACTGTGACAGGGAAAGTGGGACCATCTCAGCTCTGGGCCCCATAGCAGCTGTACTCCCTGCACCTATAGTGGCTACACTCCTATATATAACACATGTAACTGTGACAGGGAAAGTGGGACCATCTCAGCTCTGGGCCCCATAGCAGCTGTACTCCCTGCACCTATAGTGGCTACACTCCTATATATAACACATGTAACTGTGACAGGGAAAGTGGGACCATCTCAGCTCTGGGCCCCATTGCAGCTGTATTCCCTGCACCTATAGTAAATACACACTTGCTAATATACTTTTAGTAATGATCATACTAAAATGTAGGCCCCCAAGGCAAAAGTAGGATTTGTGTCATCACAATAAAAATTATTGCAATTTTTTATTTTCTGCAACATGTGTGAATTTTGCTCCCTAGTCTACAGAGCCAACTAGTCCATTTCCCCATTGATACCTTGTATGCTGTCATGACCTTTTAGTAAGTCTATAACAGACTTTTACATATATTCTAAAAGCTCTCCTCATTTCTCAAAATATAATTTGTCACTGGAACAAATCCATATGCAAGCTTTATTAAATAAACAACATTGTAAAAATATGTGCATTATTAAACATGCTATCATTTTCATATGTTTCAGTCTTGGGTAAGTTTATCATCACCTCATCACCTTACACTCAGCATCCTGGTTGATTCACATTTAGTCTTACACAATATGCCATTAGCTCATTCGCAAATACTAATTCCCATGAGGACATTTTTGTGAGTATGAAAAAACTGTTGTGAAATGTGATTATGTAACAAGCCCAGATGAGCAGTGTGGATACAGTGACATCTGGGCTGTATGTCTACCTGAGCGGAAAGTTTTAATTACCAGCGTTATTTAATAATGGAAGATTTACGAGGACTTGTAAATTATTCCTCCATGTTCAAATATCAGCAGGAACTCCTCTATTTGGATGAGACAATACAACAATTACATTTATTCTTATTGCTGTGTATTGTAATAAAATATTTTGGTCCTTCAATTGTAATTTATTTGGCTTACTGTTGGGCACTGTTCTGTTCACAAAGTCTACTGTGTAATGAGCAGTCATAGATGGCTGGGTATATTTGGGAGTGCAAAAATATCATTTAGGCCCCCCATCTAAGCTGTGGGACCCTTAAGACCCCCATACACTTGGCAATTCAGCTGCAAGTTGGGCTCTTTTGCTGTCATTGCAGCAATCAATCACCGGAAAAGACCGCAAATTGAAAATGACTGACAGCAGGTTTGATGCAATCAGCTCAAGGGAGCACCAGGGCCCCTGAGTACTAAAGGCCCCACCCTCTTCCTCCTCATAGCCACTGCCCGCTTCCCTTCTCTGTTTCAGTGGGTGACCAAGCCCCGACCCTTCTTTCCCTCAGCCACCCCCTCTACCCTGCTTTGTCCCAGGTAGGAGAAGCAAGATCCACCTCCTTTTATCACCCAGGCAGCCAAGTCTCCTTTTCGCCTCTACCCTGGTCTGGACCAAGCCCCGCCCCTTCTGCATGGCAAATCCCGACTTTCTCTCTACCCTGCCTGAGGCATCTGGGCCAAAGGACCAAGCCCTGCTCTACACAGCTCTCTCCTGGGGCCCTGCCTCATCTTTTCACTCTACCATGGCACAGGGAAACCCAAGAAAACTCTGGTGGACAGATAGAAGACTTCATCATGGTAAGGACATTTGGAGGGTGGCACAGGGATGTGTTAATGTTATTGCGGGAATGTAGTGCTGTAAAGTTATGTAGTGCTGCATACTGTATATGGGGGTGTACTGTGGGCCTTAGGTGCTGCAAATAGGGGGTATATCATGTAGTGATGCTGTGCGTATAGGGAGGGGTGTAGTGTAGTGCATAGGGGGGTTTAGTGAAGCCTAAAGGGGGTGTAGTAAAGGCGATGTAGTATGGCATATAGGGGGGGTGTAGTTTAGCGTATAAGGGCGCTATAAGGCGACATAGTGTTGAGTATAGGGGTAGTTAGGTAGTGTAGCATAATGGGGAGATATAATGTAATGTAACGTTCACACTATATTGTGTTGTCAAGGTTGCTGCGCCCTACCCAATTTTTTAACCAGAAAAATGCACCCTGTCCCTTTAATGGCACCCTGCTAAAACAGCCTGTCTGATGTCTTGCTGGCACTCTGTGAATAGATGCAGTGAGCATGTTAAACATTAAAGATAGAGCTTGGGGGAAGCCCTGCACCTCAGTAGGTGATGGACACGCACCCATCAGTGTCGCCGACAACTGCTTTGGACTGGCTGTTACCATCAGATCTCTCAGTTCAGTTCGGGCAGCTCAGATGGGAGTCGGCACCAACATGTGCTGATGAGCCAGACTCCAAGAGCAGTAAATGAGGGCAATGGGGAGCAAAACAAATAGCCATGAAAGGAGTGCTGTAGCACAGCAGTTCCTCCTCCCATTGGCATTTTACAGACACAAAAACACTACAGTACCTCCCTGCAGCCACTTGCCGTGTTCAGCCACCCACCCTACAAAGCACAGTCATGGATTGAGGGAGCTGCAGGGGCAAACTCACTGACTGAGAGCAAGTTCCCAATTTCAAATATGGGGCATCAGTGCTCTTGGAGGCATAGGGCACCAAAATGAGGATTGTTGTGGGTGAGTGGAGATGGGTGTTGCCAGGGACATGCAGTCAGGGGAGGCAGTGATTCCCCTGCCATTTTGTTTAAAATAATACAAAGAATATACCTATGACACATAAGTAGTATTTTCTTTGTATTATTTTATCAATTTGTACCATGTAAAGTAGTTTGGAAGGCACCGATAAGTGTGCATTCCAAACAAGTGTATAATCGTATAAGAGGATAAAGTGCCAGGGGCAGGACTAAAAAAGCCCATTAAAATAAATGTTAAATGTGGCACTCCTGGAAGTGCTTAATTGACAGAGGCTACTTTTCCCCAGCTGTCCCCTCCCACATGTCACCTCCGGCCAGGGCCGTTTCTAGAGGCGGACAAGCCGTGCAGCAGCCCGGGGCGCCGCACGGCTTGTCCGCCTCTGTTAACAGCCGGGGCGCCCGTCAGCTCCCCCCAACGCTGCTGCCCCCCTTCTTCCCCCTCTCCCCTGCCGCCACAAGCGCCGCGCGCTCAAGCGCCCAGCTGATTTCCCAGGGAAGGGGAGCGCATCGCGCGCCTCTCCTTCCCCTCGCTCACTGGGCTGTCAGCCAATCAGTGAGCTCGCGGGCCGGCAGCCAATCAGGAGCCAGCCCGCGAGCTATGAATGGCTGACGGCTCAGCTACACACAGTGAAGGAGAGGCGTGCGATGCGCTCCGCTCCCCTCCCCTCCCCAGGAAAGCAAAGCAGCAGCAGCAACAACAACGATGGCAGCGGAGGGGGAGACCCAGACAGTGAGTTGTGCTGCTTCTAGCACTTTGGGGAATATGTGTGACACTGTGGGGGCATATGTGTGGCACTTTGGGGGAATATGTGGCACTGTGGGGGCATATGTGTGGCACTTTGGGGGAATATGTGGCACTGTGGGGGCATATGTGTGGCACTATGAGGCATATGTGGCACTGTGGGGGCATATGTGTGGCACTGTTGGGGCGTATCCGTGGCACTGTGGGGACATATCAGTGGCACTGTGGGGGCATATCTGTGGCACTGTGGGGGCATATGTGTGCCACTGTGGGGGCATATGTGTGCCACTGTGGGGGCATATTTGGCACTGTGGGGGCATATATGTGTGGCACTGTGAGGGCATATGTGTATGGCACTGTGGGGGCATATATGTATGGCACTGTGTGGGCATATATGTATGGCACTGTGGGGGCATATCTGGCACTGGGGGCATATTAGTAAACGGCATCTGTTGTGCGGCAGCGGCGCGTGGGTCAGAATGTGTAATAGGCATTACGGTGTGGGGAGTAATTGTTTAATTGCCATCACAGTGTGGGGTCTAATGGGCATCATGGTGTGCGACATAATGTGTAAATGTCATCACGGTGTGTGACATAATGTGTAATTGTCATCATGGTGTGCGACATAATGTGTAATTGTCATCACGGTGTGCGACATAATGTGTAATTGTCAACACGGCATGCGGCGTCATGTGTAATTGGCATCATGGATAAATAGTGTATAATGATTTAAGTAGCCTGTCATTGTTTGGCCTTGATCTGTGAAGCGTACTAGAGGCGGGATGTACTAATGGGAAAATGCGGTAAAACACCCGTTTTACCGTATTTTCCTATGTATCAATACCCGTCCGCCCCGTTTTCGCTAGGCACGAAACCCTATAGAAGCCTATTGGTGTCTTTCGCCGCCCGCCGTCTGCCGTCCGCGCCCCCCCCCCCCCCTCCTGTCCTCCTTTGATCTCCTCCCCCAGGTGTCACAGCCGGCAGGACATCCGGCTGCAGGGGGGAGGAGGAGACGCAGGGGGACACTGGCAGCCGCCGGGATGTGACGGAGACCCCCGCAGACCACATCACAGGTATCGCGGGGGTCTCTGTCACCGCAACCCGATGCTAGCCGCATATGTGTACCTATGCGGCAGCATCGCGGCGGCTGCCAGGTGAAGGGCGGCGATGTATATTAATACATCCCGCCCTACGTCACTGTATGGGCCTTTATATTTTTATGTCACTGTGTGGCCTTCAGCCCGCCAACTTAAGTGCGGGAGGACAATGACAATTCCTGCGGTAACCAATGTCGGGACATGCAGGTTGCAAAAGTGAGATGTAAGGTAATAGTTTTCCTGCTAGACCACGACCCTTATATTAAACCACACCCCTTTTAAAATAAACCACACCCCCTACTTCGCCGCGCGCGCCGTAGGCGCGTGCAATTTCTTCTATGTCATGTTATGTATTTGGGGGGGGGGGGCGCATTTTTCTTTCTTTGCCCTGGTAGCTAAATTGTCTAGAAACGGCCCTGCCTCCGGCTCTCTCATGTTGAGTATTGTAATATTTTCTTTTTCCCCAGAGGCTGGGTGGGAGGCACCGTGGGGGATGTCAGCGGCAACTGCAGGGGGTGTAGGTGGTGGGGGGTATTAGCAGCGGCCGCGGTGAGTGGCAGTTGTTCTCTGGACACAGCCACGGCCGCACGTCACTGGGTGTTGCTGGCTGCTGCTGTAATTTGTGCTGCTGGGTGATGGATGTTTTCTGAGAGAAGGGTGCTGGGTCAGAGGCAGAACTAACAGCAGTGCTAGAGGGAACCAGCCAAAACCATGGTTGTGGCTGGCTCTGCCAGAGGAGATGCATTCTTCCCATGGAGTAGACAGGGTGGGTACATTTAGGGATGGTCCTTTGCCTGCATTATTAAAGTTAACCTCACTAATTTCCTTGTTTTGTGTACAGTCCCCATTGTGCAAGTAATTATACCTGATGAATACAACACAGCCTGCATTCCAAACAATGGATGTTATGATTACTGTTTAGTTACCGTACAATCATAAGAAAGCTTTCAAATATAATTTATTTAAAATAAAAATACACTGTGTAAAATATAAGAATATAAAAATATATATTTAACATGCAAAAATAATACTTATCAGAATGGCCTGCATCAGGCATAGGCAACCTGTGTCTTTTCAACTGTTCTATTGTCAGCAAGATAATGGCAGGCAACCACTAGCTGTCCGGTATTCTGGCATCAGCATCTTGATCTTTCAGAGGTTGTGGCACCGGTCTTCTGACAGCAGTCAGGATGCCGGTGTCGATATACTGACTGTCGCCATCAGCACAGCTGGGATTCTGACTATATCCCCACCAGTTCTATAGGAATACAACTGGAATCATGTATTGTAAGCTCTTGATTGGCAGGTTAGGAAAGCCACATTATAGTTTTCTAATAAGGTACCCACAAGGGTTCCATAGCAGGGCCGTCTTAACAGCAGTGTGGGCCCCTGGGCAAAGCAATGCACTGGGGCCCTTACCCATTCTCCCCTCCTAGGGGTGGGGGATGCTATCAGCAGCAGCTTTGATGTCCCATGGGTGGCAGGGGGTGCTCTATCTTCCACTCAACATGTAGGACCTGGAGCAGTAACTTCTGCTAATTACTCCTTTACTGCACAGGTGGTGGGAGGGTGAACACTAACGTGTGGAAGGGGGCACTGAGCTGCATGAAGGTCCCTTGTAAATGACTTCCAGGGAGGTAGGGGGTGTTTTATACTCAGGGGAGGGTTAGATAATGGAGTGGGCTTAATATTCGTCATTTTCCGGTGGAAGGGCAGCTTGTTTGACTGCAGATATTGCCATTATCTGGAAATAGATTTCTTAGCCTAGTATAAAAACCTAGAGTCCCAACTTTCAGGAGGTGCTGGAAACTTGGGGATCAGAGATCAGGAGCCAGAGCAATCCATTGACAAAAATATAAAACTACACCAGACGTGTAGTTTCTGTGTCAACAGAAAGGGGAGAGTCCCAACTTTTGGAATATACTCTCAAAAAAACTCTAAGTCAGAGAAAACCTGACAAATATGACTGCTACAGTAATTGCAATTAACAGGTCGGATGTGGACTGCTGTTTTGAAGTTGGATATCTCCAGTTCCCCAGGGCCGATTTTCAAAATTCTGGTATCCCTGGAAAAAGGGGATCCTCAGCTATCAGCATAGGACCCTTCTACACCTGGGGCCCCTGGGCAAGTGCCCATTAAGCCCATACAAAAAGACGGCCCTGTTCCATAGCACAGTACCAGAGGAAAATGGGCATTAAGCATCATCAATACAGACTAAGCCGGGATGTATTAAAATACATTGCCGACCCTCGCCGCGCCACCGCAGCAATGTTATCGCATATGTACTAACAGATGTATTAGCATCGCATTGCAGTGATCGAGACCTCCCGCAATACCTGTGATGTGGTGTGCGGGGGGTCTCCATCACCTACCTGAGCTCACCTCACTTCCCCCGAGGGCGGAAGCCTAAGCAGGCTGTCCCTGGCACCTCCTCCTCCCCCTGCAGCTGGAAGGACCACCTGCTGTGTTGCTAGGGGAGGAGTAATTTACCTTCCGGGTACAGACTTCCTGGAGGAAGGTAAGTCAGGGGGAAGTGGGTTACGACGGGCAGGGATAAGAAGCCAATAGGCTTCTATCAGGCAAAAACACGTCGTCCGGGTCTTAATACATTTAAAAAATGCAGTAAAACCCCCAATAACGGGTGGTTTACTGCATTTTTACCTTAGTACATCCCACCTTAAAAAATCAGAATATAAGCATAGATATATAGACAGCATACAAATGGTGCTGCTCTCTTCCATCTGGGGGCTGGCGGTCAGATTGCCAACCACCAGCCACTAGAACGGGACACGCATGCACGAGATGTGCGCATCCCCTTCAATCGGAGCTCCCCGCCGGTCCCCGCCGCCTCACCGCCGGTCCCCACTCCCCCCAACAGAACAGGATGCACATGTACGAGACGTGCGCATCCCCTTCAAACCGTGCTCCCTGCTAGTCCCCGCCGCTTCACCGCCAGTCCCTGCTCCCCCCCACCAAACCCTGCCCGTCTCCCTGAAGCTGAGATGGGCAGGGTTCGCGTCCCGCACCGCCAAGTAACTGGGACGCGCGTGCGTGTGGGATGCTCGCATGTCCCAGTCAGTTGAAGCACCATCTTTCCAGTGGGGGCAATCTGGCATGCCACAGCGCTGGCTGAGAGGCACTCCATCTGTAATTATGTTGAGAAGACAAAGGGTAAAGAACCCTGCTCGTGAGTGTAGAATAGATAGGGTGCATGGGTAGACACGAAAAGGAGAGGAGTGCAGAGAATGAAGAGTCAGGAGGAGTCCACTAAAATCAAAACCGATGGCTAGGTCTCGTGCATCCTATACTCCGCTAGCAGTATTTCCACACACTACTTTTTATATAAATAAATGTAATTTGATTTAAAAAAATGACAAGATGTTCTTAACTCGGGACATTGATCTGAAATGCAATTGCAGTCAAACGTGACTAAAACGTTAATTATATTTCTTTAATTAGAAGCATGATAGAGGGGATGGCGACATTCTATGCTCATGAATTATTTTAATAGAGAAAGGAAGATAATTTTATAGAACATTCAGTATTGGAGTACATTTTGTCTGAATAAATGAGACTGTAAAGAATCCCTAAATAAAGTGTCTCTTGTTACAATAACGTCACACAATCCTTTATTATGTATTCACAGTTTCTTATAAAGCGCAGCATATTCCGATGCACTTTACAATGGGAAACAGTGATACAACAAACTGCGTAGTAACAGACCAACAAAGAGGTAGAAGGGCCTTGCTTGCAAGCCTACAATCTATATGGATAATAGGGGATACACAAAGATAGGAATCTATAGCCTGGCAGTCTCACCAGATTGATAGACAGTCCTTATCGGATGCAATGAGATATGAATACTACTGGAGGTTATATGGGGTTTGGGAATATGATAAGCTTGCCTGAAGAGGTTTGGTTGTTATATTTTTTATTTTAGTAGGCCAGTTAAATCATACCAATCAACTGTCCTTCTGTTATTAGGATAAGCCTGCTTTAAGGACATTCATTCCAATTTGTGGGGTGTTACACAGCTCTCCATACCTGTCCACACCCACCAGAGACATGGCCACATCCCCAGTAAGCTGCCTTTTCCAGCCACAATAACATCACATGTCTTACATACCAGATATAAAGGTCATGCTGATTAGGATGCAGGGGAATATTGTTTACTTGGCTCTATAAGAGGGTCTGCATATGCCCAGTGGAGTGAGCTCAGGAGAGATTTTGACTGTTTAACATCTCTCACCTGTAACCTGTTAATTTCAATAAAACCTACTCTGGTTTGGAGTCAGTGTGTGGACTAACATCCTTGTTCACCTCAACTGTATGAAGATCAACATACATTAGGTTGACCACTAAAGGTCGACAGTGCATACGTTGACAGGATCAGAAGGCTGACACAAGCATTTGGTTGACACTGGGAAGGATGACAGTGAAAAGGTGGATATGAGTTTTCTAATTGTTTTTTTTCCCCGAATTTCGATATGTCATTTTTTTTCCACCTGGAACTGACAGTCCATACTGCAGAAAGCCCTTCCAAAGAGAAGCCACTCCTGCGTTGAGTATGCAATGCCTGCATTGAGTTATGTATGGCTTCTAGGGGCTGCAGCCAGAGCAGATGGATACTGTGCGCATGCACATTTTTTTCCTCCCTTCCCATTTCATGATTATTCGCACATGCGCAATGGACACCGCTGCTTGAAAGGAATAGCACCGGGGCAGCAACCCTCTCTCCATAAAGCATCAGACCTTCTGCATCTAAATTTTGTCATCGGTGGTCCCCAAAACTAGTCATCATTACCATTGATTCATCACTGGCTTTTGTTGCTATAACTACCTGGTGGAAAGCACAGTATTGGGTGTGGCATATTAACATCAGTGACTTGCGGTGAAGTCAATTGCTGTTGAGGCACTGGCTAGTATCTGAGACAGATTTACACACATATAAGGAACCAATGGTTCATGCGGGCATTATACAAAGCAGAGCCCTGTAAATTTGCTGCGTTTTGACTATAAAATGAATACATTAATACAAACATTATTTTTATACATATCTTTGTATTATTCTAATCATATTTATAGGCAAAACACTGTAGTATACCGGAGTAAGACAGGTGAGGCCTACCTTGACTGCACAATACTGGTAGACATTCATTATTGGCCATATTAACATTCATCGTGTAGATACTGATGGAATGTTGAAATGTTAGAATGCAAATTATTGTACCTTGTGTCCCAACATTGAGTTACTGTACCTGCTCTTGATGGCGTGGTGGTTATGGTGAGTGTAACTGCCCTATTCGTAAACTAATCCTTACTCCTAACCCTCCCCCTAGTGCCTAACACCAACTTTATCCCCCCTCACAGCCTAATTCTAACATCCACTTAGTGCCTAACCCTGCCTCTCTCCTAAGCCTCCACTTAGTCCATTACCCTTGTCCTTTGGTCCTTGGTCAATGTCATCAGGTCGCTAGTTGACATTTTAACAATGTTCAGTTCATAACCTAATGACTACACCCGGGCAGTGACTTTTCACTTGTCTGACTATAAGGGAAGGACTATATGTGTCAGGGCAAGTGTATAATGGCCCTTATTCAGATCTGATCGCAGTACAAATTTGTTCTCAAAATGGGCAAAACCATGTGCACTGAAGGTGGGGCAAATGTAACATGTATATAGATAGAGTTAGATTTGTGTGAGTTATTTTGTTTCTGTGCAGGGTAAATACTGGCTACATTACTTTTTACACTGCAATTTAGATTTCAGTTTCAGCACACCCCACCCAAATTTCACTCTCTCTGCACATGTTACACCTGCCCCACCTACAGTGCACATTGTTTTGCCCATTTTGAGAACAAATTTGTACTGCAATCAGAATTGAATAAGGGCCAATGTGAGGAGGGATGAAACTGACTGAAAATTAGTTAGAGGTAGGAGCCAGGTCTCCAACATTAGAGTTGTGATGTGAGGCTATTGTCTCCCATTATAATGATGTGAAACAAAGGTGCACAAGGCATTCTTCAACAAACTTGCAGCATTGTATTCTGCCACGGATTTGTCCATTATGATAATGATGAACAAGAACTGAATCCTCCTATCAGACAAGACGCGCTCCACACACAAACATCTGGTCCTCATCTGATCTTTACGATTCTCCTTGATGCCCATTATGGGGACATTTGAAAACCATTATACAGAGAGATTTTGAAGTTGGGATAGGATATTTCAATGCGTGCTATACATCTTAATTGGTCAGCATAGTGTATCAGCCAATCTTTAAGGGATAATTACTATGTTATGCTGAGGGGGCATCCTCTTTCATAGAAGTAAGGCAATTACATAGAAACGTTTATGCCAGATGCCAAACTGTCAAATAAAGCATCTTTGCGTGATCAACAAAAGGCGTTAAGTCAAAACTCAAAGGAGTTTGGCTCCAGTCTAGAGAATAGTAGATTTTTATTCTTATCACCAATGTAAAAAAAAGACAAACAACCCAAAACCACATATAAATATTGTTCTGCTGTTGCTAGAAAAGTCTTGTCCTCAGTTGTCCTCAGCAGTGCAGGTTGAGCAGCTTTCCTAGTGGTAGAACTTCTACTACTTATTTCATCTGTTATTATGTGTGAACATGTAGAAAACATGCCCTGCTGGTACGACAGTGTCCACAAAGCATTTCGCAAGCTATACAGATGGAGCAGCCATCAGCCAGCCTGCTCTATCGCCAGATCTCCTGTGCTGACGCAGGCTGGCGGATGGCAGCTTCATCTAACGTCTCACATGCTCGTGCGTAACCTTCAGCAAGGGGGCGGGGAGAGGCTTCCCTGCCCGTTTCCACTTCAGAGAGCCAGGCAGGGGATCGGGGGAGCTGGGGGCAGAGCAAGCGGAGGGGCAGAGCCGGGCGGAGGGCTGCTACAGCCTCTGACAGAACGGGGCACATGAGCATCTTGTGCGCACGCGACCCCTTCTGTCCTAAGGCATCTGGTGGCGATTGTATCGGCGAGAGCTGCTCCATCTGTACATTTGTAACCGGCCAGCTTATCAAGAAAGTGACCGGGAAAAGATTTTGCTACCAAAACATGCAACATTCCCTATTCACTGCTATGCTACTCTGCAAGCATATAGTCATAAGTTACTTTTAGAATGGCTTATCTGATCGCCTTATTCCCAATTGTGATAAGGCTTCACTCAGAAATTTAAATGGTTTCAGGTTGTAGAAAAAAAATAACATGTCATTTTTAAATGTCAGTAATTCATTCATTAGGAATGGTTTAATTCACATATGTCCCACCAATAGTTGAGCATGGTTTTGCCTTTGGGAGCAGTAATAGAAAATTTGATGATTGCCAATGATCCCAATGCTCATGACTTAAGTGGCAGTGTAATCATGTCACAGAGCAAAGCTGCATGGAGGCAAGATTTACCAACAAATTCATTAATAGATGAGGGGGGCTTATTACGACAGCTGAATCGCGCTTCGTTATTGTGCATAATCTTAAAAACTATTGTTCAGATAAATTTGTTAAATCAAATGGACTTTGTAGGAATGACCATTGTCTGTCTTCCAATGTTTTTTTCACGATTTCATTTGATTACGACACATCAGGCGGATATATCATTTGTAAAGTGGAAAATCATATGTGATGTGGAGACCCCTGAGTGTTGGATAGAAGCTCTGCACTACTGATTTATCAGAATCGCATGGCATCAGATGGAAAATGGAGTGCTTTTTGTGCATGCAATACATCAAAGGAAGTTTGCCTGACATTTCCAGCCCTCCTAGCCTCTTAATCTAGCCCATCAGATATAATGGTACAATTACCATAAGATATATCGCATGCAATTTACAGTATCGTGGATAGATATATCTTTTGCAAAAATAGCACAAAAGTACAAAATAGGATGAACAACGTCATTCACAGAAATATCACTGTTATACAATGGCCGACACACCAGTGATATTTTGGATGCTTATTTGATTAGCTAATATGTCGGCCAGTGTGTACCCGGCATCACCCTCAGCTCATTGGTCAGGTTTTGTTGTATAGAAGTAAATATTGTGAATCACTTCAACCGAAACATCCGAAATGTAATTGAAAAGCATTATCTCGGTATAGACTAGTGTGTTTTATTTTGTCATGAAAGAATGACAAAAGTGCTCATCACTAATACAACATAAATAAGATACTATTTGGCAGATTTGACTAGATGCGGCATAACCACGGATAGCCCAGAGGTTGCGTATCCACGTTAAATGCACCATTAGCACCTAATCCACGGGCAAACCCATAGATTCCGGCACTTAACATGGAGTTATGGATTAATATGCAATATCTGTGTGTTAACCACAAAATAATTAATTTAGGGCAGTGGTTCCCAAACTGTGTGCCGTGGCACCCTGGGGTGCCTCGGGAAACTTGCAGGGGTGCCCTGGATTCGTGGCACATGTCCATGAAAAATGATTTATGGCAAATGTAATAGGCAAATTATGGACAAACAGGAGTGAATCCATTCCATTACCACACAACTGACTGTAAGGATGTGATACAATTCACTTTATTCAATATTTTTTTAGTTTTGCTCTAGGGGTGTCACAAAAAAAATCTGAATCAGTCCATATATTTAAAATTACACAAATGTAGTTATTGAACATACAGTAACATCACGGGGAAATTTAATAGGATGAGAGAATCAGAAAGTGAGAGATTTGTTAAGAAATCTTCCGTTTCTTTAAAGCGGCAATCATTTACACAGCAAAACCAGTTTGATTTTGCCATGTAAATGATTGCCGCTTTAAGATAAAAACTGGATATTTCCTACTGATTCTCTCATCCTATTAAATTTCACCCCATTTGTTACTGTGTGGGTGTATAGAAGTGTAAAACTTAGCATAGGATCCCATGGGGTAAATTTACTAAGGTGGGAGCTCTATTTCAGATGGGATGTTGCCCATAGCAACCAATCAGATTCTACTTCTTATTTATTTAGCACCGCCTAGAAGATAATAGGTAGAATCTGATTGGTTGCCCATAGCAACATACCATCTTCAATAGAACTCCCATCTTAGTACATTTACCTCCATGGCCCCAATGTTCATGAACTGCAAATACTGTATATGCCTATTTATGCCTATTACTCCTGGAAAAAAATGGGTACTTGTTTCCTAGCACGGCCACAATCTTATGGATCGTGTACCTTTAAGTTAAGGTACACGATCCACACGATGGACCCGATTTCCTTTGAAATCAGGTCCATTTTGCCGGCTAGGACACAATATCGGGGGCATCGCGTCGGTCGGGACCATTAACATTGGTCCCGACGCGACCGACGCGATGCCCCCGATTTCCCCATAGGCTTCAATGTTAAAAAATATTTTAACATTGAAATCGTGTCGGGAAAGGTAAAATATCGGGGGCATCGCGTCGGTCGGGACCATTAACATTGGTCCCGACGCGATGCCCCCGATTTTTCCATAGGCTTCAATGTTAAAATATTTTTTAACATTGAAATCGTGAGAAAATGTGAAAAATGTGAAATGGGCCAATATGACCCATTTCACATTATAGATGTCCCCGTCGTCACCCTACGATAGACGCGAACCCGAAGCGTGGCGAGCGCAGCAAGCCCGCAAGGGGCGGCGGTGCGCGTCCTCCGACCTTTTCATTCCCCTACTATCCACTAGGGCGTGGAGTGAGAATAGAATAGTGTGGCGAGCGCAGCGAGCCACCGAGCCCGAAGCGTGGCGAGCGCAGCGTGTCCCGCGAGGGGACGCGGATACCTTCACAGGTAAACGCGTCCCTTCGCGGGCTTCACAGGTATCCGCGTCCCCTCGCGGGGCTCGCTGCGCTCGCCACGCTTCGGGCTCGGTGGCTCGCTGGGCTCGCCACACTATTCTATTCTCACTCCACGACCTAGTGGATAGTAGGGGAATGAAAAGGTCGGAGGACGCGCACCGCCGCCCCTCGCGGGCTCGCTGCGCTCGCCACGCTTCGGGTTCGCGTCTATCGTGGGGTGGGGTTTACGTTGTTAAATTTGGGGGTCTAGGGAATATTTTACATTGAATCCAATGTAAAATCGGGTCCCAGGGACCCAATTTACATTTTATTCAATCAAAAAATCGGGTCTAAAATCGGGTCGGTCGCGTCGATCGCATCGCATGCGACCAAATCGCATGCGATGCGATCGACCCGATTTTTCCGACACGACCACCCCGATGTAAATCAGTGTGGCCGTGCTAGGAAACAAGTACCAAAAAATGACCAGCCCAACCTGTCAAATTATTTTATTATTACCAGTCATAATTTCGCTGGTGATGAAAAAATAAATAAAACGTATTTTGCCTTTAAACTAGTCTCTCAGAGATTGCAGTCACTGATATGGAAATGTCTTTTTTTTTCACTCTTCCTCTGAATACATGAGTCATGTGTAAAATATGGGTACAGATCTACAAATCATGGGTGACATTCTATGGGATGAGATAAAAGCGCATTTTCTTTTCTCGCTCCACATCGCCGCTCTTCGCACTTTTTGAAATCGCATTTTTTTGTAATAATTCCCATATTTAATGGAATGCGATTTGGAGGCTGAAAAGTGCAATGTAGTGCGATTTGCGGCGAAGTGGTGCGATTTTATGACACATAAAAATTGCGATTTCTTCCGCCGGTCATGTGCGAGTTTTGGACCAACCGGAGTGCGATTTACAAGACTGTCTCCGCATGACTAAGAACCCCCTAACCTATTGGCCCACCTCTGTCCCCTCCATTATGCATCACACCCCCTATATAAAGGGGCACTGGCGCCATTTCACTCTTTGATAGGAAGTAAGGAGCATGGAGAGGAGCAGTGGCAGTGTGAGCAGAGGAAGAGGTGTTGGTGGCAGAGTGAGGAGTGTCAGAGGGCTGAGTGCCTCAGGATATAGGCATCATGGCAGTTCCCAGGAAAGCCTGCTACTACACTTAGGATTTTGAGGTGAGCATCACATACCACCTGTACGTTCAAACAGTTCCGCCCACGCCGATTGACATAGACGTATCCCCGCACCTGCGGTGCCCTAATCCCAATGTGTGTGCAGTCTATAGCTCTCAGCACGAGAGGGAATGCTGAGAGTCTATAGAAAGCCACCTTGTGGTCCTGCCACTCCAACTCAGAACGTGGGAATCTGATGTACGTGCGCCACAACTTCTTTAAAGCAAGTAACACTTGAGTAAAATGCTTAGAGAAAGTGGGCTGTGATACCCCCAAGGACCATGAGGTCACAGACTGAGTGGAGCCTGTGGCCAAATAGTAGAGGGTACACATTAATTTCCGCAGCCCAGACACTGCATAGTTGCCTCCCCCGAAAGGGTCCGAATCATCTCTCACCTGCTCATATAAGTCCAACAGGTTATTGCGGTTCAGCCTAAACATCCCCACAACCTATTGATCAGAGAGGGAGTCCAGGTACAGCCGAGCACGATACATACGTGGGGTACGCAGTAGTCGGGGGGCTACCTGGATCTGGTGTGAAGCTTCCTCCTTTCTGCGCAGCTCCTCCAAATGGGCCACATCCCAAATCAGCAACTCCAAACCACTCTGCAAAATCTCCATGTCTCAAACCCTCACAGGTGTCCTTAATGATGTTGGGATATATGTAGGGGTGTTTCTGAGTGAAATTGAAGGCACCTGTGTTGAAATTAACCATTTGTGCACTTGACCAAAGTGAGTTCTGGGCCAAATCGCCCAACAGAACCTGGTCTGAAAAAAGTGCGATTATTAGACACCTTAAAAGTGCGATTTACGAAAACGCATCCCATTAAATAAGCAATTTGTATACTTTTCTGTACGAAAACATCTGGATGCGATAAAAATGCGATTTTTCACACATTTTAAGTCCGCATGAGTTATCGCACATAATATGTGATATCCGTCCCTTAGCGCATCCTATTAAATATGCGATTTCAAGGAAAACTGTGATGTCGCCATTTTTTTTACTAATATTCGCCAAAAAACACACATCTCATCCCATAGAATGTCACTTCATATGTTTAGAACAAACACATTTTAGATACCCTCGTATATATAATGTGAATTCGGAAAACGCAGGCATTCCCCAGCCATCAGGAGGGAGTGCTGCCTCCTTCTCCCCACAGCCTTTGCAGCACCGAGTGAGTCCAGGCAAAAAATCATTTGATGTTGAATGATTTTCCCCCTGTGTGCAAGACTGCATGCGCATTTGCAGCCATGCACAAGGGCGGGGAAGTGCAAGGGGCGTGCGTTTGGTGGCTACCTGCTAGCTGGGCTCCGAACACTTGCAGCCTAGCGAGCAGGTCTGAATCTGGTTCCATGATTCCTGTGCATATGCAGTTAGTCGATAATCGCCCAGCATGTGAATTGGCAGCAATGGGTCCCCCCCCCCCCTGTGGTATGCTGATGCAGTGAGGTGTGACCCTGTGTTGAGCTGCAGTGTGGGGAAGGGAAGGACTAATGATGATGAGGAGGACTGATGAGAAATGAGGAAAGTATCTACTATGGTATAATGTGTGTAAGCAACACTACCTTGGTGTAACATGTATAAGGGTACTATTACAGTATGTGGTGTATTGTGACTAATAGACACTACTGTGCAGTGTAATGTGCTTTGTATGTGTGCCACTTCTCTGTCACTTAATGTCACCCACAATAATATTGTGAGATGTTAGGTGGTAAAAATTGACTGGACATTAATGTTGTGGAGGTTATTTATACTCTAGGAACAAAAAAAAGGGCCAAATTATGTGATTGCTCTTGCTGGGCCACTTTGGGGCACCACCATCTAACATTTTAACGTTAATATCACTCTGTTTTTTTTTATTTATTTATTTAACACTTAATGTAACAATTTTAAACATATTTTTTACTCTTTGAACAGTAAGTTCTAACACCAAGCAGCTACTTTTACTTACTTAACCAACACTCTGATACTTCACTGCTATCCAATGTGTGGTGCCCTGGGGTGGTTTGGCTAGGGTGATTTGACTTCTCTCAGCAGTGTATAGCCAGCCGATACCCCTTGTATCACATGGGATACATACAGTCCTTTGACATGTGATGTATCGCATATGACCCCACTCCTTGCTGCCAGAAGAGAGCGCTTCTCAAAGGTTGGATGAGCAGTCCAATCGGATCGGATCACATGTCCCTCGGAATCGGGAGAAAAGAGGCCAAATCGCCTTTATATAGACCTGATAGGTTCTCTGCAAATTTGCAGAGACCTGCAATCAGGTAATTGCTGCCCGCCAGAGCGAAATCCCACACTGTGCAATCTTGTGATTTAATGTGCAAGGCTTGCAAAATTTCGCTGATCAGCGAATACATACTCAAGTCGTTCACCATCGATTGATTTTTTCACTGTGTGCAGTCTGTGTGTAGCCAATGAATCACTCCGCAGCTTCAATAGAAACAGTCTGATTGGGGCCTCAGCTCATGTCACACGACTTCCTTTCAAACGGATGGCTAGGAAAGAGCTTGGTGACCAGCTCAGGTCATTCGGTGTTAATAATAGCGGTGACCAGAACGCCCCAACTTACAACATGAGCTATGAACGCCCCATCTATCTAAAGTCCGTGCTGGGACGATCTCACCGCCCCTTCTATGGCATGGTGAGGACACTTCCAGGACATCCCCCCGAGGAGGCAGGACTCATCAGCCGTCCTGGCAAAGGGGGGCCATACTGTACAGCAACCACCTGTACCTCAACATGACCGCTGGTCAAGAGCACCTTCCACCCAAAGTTCCACCCCAATGACACACAAATACCACAATTCATGGGTCCGTGGAGAGCAGATTGTATAAAAATGACGTTATTGGTGTAATTTAATTCCCCCCCCCCCTCGTCGCGACCCGTGAAATACAGTATTTTTTTCAGTGGAGGAGGTGCAGGGGGGAGTTTTGTGCATCTTCACGGGGGGGGGGGGGGGGGGGCGCGGAGGTGGACCCGGTTCCGGGAGCCTGACCGTGCCATTCCAGTGGAGTAGGCAAGTATAATCCAATGGAGGGTATGCAATACAGAAACACACTGGGGAAATATTTATCAAAGCTTGGAGAGAGATACTGTACAGTAAAAACAATCAGTTTCAGTCATTTAACAGACCGTGCTAAAAAAATGTCACAACCGATTGGTTAGTTTTTTTCTCTATCCACTTTATCTCCCTCCAATCTTTGACAAAATCTCTCCCATCTTCTATTGGAGGGAATTGGAGCTTGAAGACAACTGACAGCCCTGTAGAACATCAGTAACTATTGAAACTAACTGTATTGAGATATATATATATATATATATATATATATATTTATATATATGTATATATATATATATATATATATATATATACACATATATATCAGTACTAAATCAAACTGTATTGATTCAAACATAAGGGATTTTAGTATAAATGTTATTTAGGATGAAAAGTCCCTTTAAGATTCTTTTATAGTATAGCTGGTAAGATGCAAAATTACCATTTCCATCCTGCAGGCTGCAGCACAATACTCTGCCTGCCTCAGTCTGGATACAGTGCAAGCACTTGGCTCGCACATGTCCTGCCAGTTATGTAACTTATGTTCTTAGAGTCAGAGATTTATTACATAGGAATAGGTTTAGCGTTAATTAGAGAAAATGGGGCAGATGTATTAAGCCTGGCGAAGAGATAAACTGGAGATAAAGTGGAGAAAAAGTGGAAGGAGATAATGCACCAGCCAATCAGCAGTGTTTGAAATATGACAGTTGGAAGTTGATTGGCTGGTGCGTTATCTCCTTCCACTTTTTTTCCACTTTATCTCCAGTTTATCTCTTCACCAGGCTTAATACATCTGCCCCACTGTGCCTTATGTGTTCCAAAAACATCCAAAGATGCAATTTAACGCTTTCTATGTACACTATTTTAATATTTCTATGGAAGCTAATTTTGTGACTTATTCTATTTTGTATCCAATGGGCAATGTTCAAGCAACAGAGAGATCATCAGCAGACGGCACATTTGCTGTGATCATAAATGTGATCTCGTTCACTATGAGATTGACAGGAAGTGACAGGAGTTGTTAATGGGCAGTGGTTGGAAATATGCAGGCATGTCTTAGCAGTTTGAGGGGCATGCATCTGCCACCATACATGCAAAAACATAGTGCCAGCATGGCTACTGCTGTGTCCAGTCTGCATAGCCATTGGCCAACTCTAAAGGTGCCCAAAAACGAGTGCGATTTGGGCTGATTTCACCCGATCCCCACGGATCTGGGTGAGAAATCACCCCAAATCGGATGTGTTTGATGCCCCTCCCGGGTCCAATGTGCGGCCCCGTACACATCAGGCCTGAGACAGCGGTCAGACATGCAGCCCCTCTGACCTCTGACTCGGCCTCCCGTCTGGCAGTGGCGAACAGGGGTTGCATGCGGTACATAGCATGTGACAGGACCGCATACAATGTATCGCATGCAATCCTGCCGCCTAGGAAGGTCCTGCTGGGTGGGTCAGATGGCCATACTCTGATGTGATATATCGCAATAGTATATGGCCACCTTTAACCTTGATTTTCCCAATTTTTACATATAGGCTGCGAATATGTACGCAACTGCGAATACGTTTGCAATGGATTCAGTGGGCGTCTCTTTTAATTTCTGGACAGCAGAAACACTTGCTTACATTGGCATAGAAAATCACAAATGTGTACAAACACAAGTGAGGCTATTTGCTTTTAAATACTATATACTTTGTCTATAGCTAGGCATAGATTTTTAGCACGTACAGTAACTTTTGTATTTACTGTATTTCTGTTCCAGATTTCTACCAGCTTATAGGACGCATACTTCTTTTTCTATCTCTATTATGTAGAGAAATTGATATGTATTGCTAAGAATGTTTTTAATACAAATTTCACCTAGTTAATGAATACAACACAAAAGCTTTTAATTGCTAAATAAATTGGAAATTGCTGAGCTGAGTTTTTGCAGTGGGTGGAAAGAGTTATGTCCAAGTCTGCTCATATTTTGGATGTCATTTTCTTTTACTTTACTGATGCCAAAAATGCCAGGTTCTCATTAATTATGTTACACAGGTTCTCTGTACTGCAAATAAGTCAATCATTTTCTAGATCCATAGAAAAAAGTGGTATATTTCCCCACAAGATTGGCGTCAGACAGTGCTGTCTCAGAATGATCCTAATGGAGATGGCCTCCAATGTCTGACCTTTTAACCTGACCTCTCGTTAAGTGGGTTAGTAGTGCAGCCTTATGCATCAGGAAGCTATAGACAGCTTGGCTCCAAAATCATGTGACCACATCACTAGTCATATGACTTGTAAAATGTGGTTGTCAGTACCATTTCCGAGGCTAGAAAACATAACCCAGTAGTAAGCCATAGACTGGGAATAATTTGTCATTGCTATTTATCCTGTTATTATCCAACCACAAAAAAAAGTTATTTAATTTTAAAAAAATTATAATTTCCTGATGCATCTTGGCCATAGCAGATTTTTAATTTGACATTTTTTGGCAACTAAATCAGTTCCCATTTTCTGCTTCAGTAAATGTGGTTAGCAGGCGGTTTGACTAGGTGCTAGTGCTGGTTTCCACTGTGGAAGATGGACCCTACACTCATTGGTCTCTCTGTGTAAAGGACCCCAGACTGTATAGCACTAGCCGGTTAAGGATTTTAAAGAAGTCTATGCTACCTGTTTAGTTTTATATTATATATAATTATAATAATGAATAATATGGGACAAACAAAAATAAAAGACTGGATTTTAATTTACAAAGTAAAATAGGAGTTTCATACAGAAGTTCAGGCTTTTAGTTTGGTATATAAATGTATGTGTTTTTAGCTGTTTAATCAGTTTAAAAAGGTTATATAAAATTAATATAATGGATTATCAGTGACCCACTTGACTTGTGACAGTTTGATTGTTTTAACTGAATAAAACCACCTGTGTCACAAACAGTTTCTAATAAAATTGCTAACATTTCATAAAAATAAGGGGTATGTATAGAAAATGCACATCTCAGGTTCCCTCGCTCCCCTGCGCCTTTGCACAGGGGAGCGATGTTTTGTGACTGCATATGTGCATAAACATTTATTCATTGGCCGCTTGCACACAGCAGCATGGGTGGGGGATGTGGGTTGGTGGGCTGTAATCGCGCCCATGTCTCCTCGACAATTTTGACACCTACTTCTGAACTGATGCTGATTTTAGTTCTACCAGCTATACCCCTATGCATACTGTATTTTTCAACACACCCTGTATGTTACCTTGTAATTTGTTTGTTGTTTGCTATGTACGGCGCTGCGGACACTTTGCGGCGCCTTATAAATAAACGTACTACTACTACGGCAAGCGTTTCATATGCGTTCCCATGAAAATGCTTGGCGTTCCCATGAAAATGCTGTGGCCATGACATGGGTGCGGGGGCAGGCAGCTGACATCCCCGTATGTCAGCTACCCGCCCTCTTCCCGTACAAGGTAGCCGCAAAATGTAAGGTCCATACACACTGGGCGACTATGCCCAGCGTGTATGGACAGCGATGATGACAATCATCGCTGCGGGAAAAGCCGTTCAGTGCTTACACACTGAGCGGCATTCCCCCTGCCCGGCGCAGACGGAGGGGGGGAGGACGGCGTTGCATAGCAGAGCGCTATGCAAAGCCGTCCTGAAAACCGCTCATCTGCTGGTATAACCAACAGATGAATGGCTTTCCTGATGATGTTGCGGGAGCGCGCAGCAGCGCTCACCACTTATCGCCGGGCCATACACACTGGGAGACTTTGAGCTGAAAACTGCTCAAACCTGCTGTTTTGAGCGACTTTCAGTTCAAAGTCGCCCAGTGTGTATGGGCCTTAACACACAGAGAGTGTCTTAGATTTGCGAGCACCTTAGAAATCATTCGATGGTTGGCAACCATCAACTGATTTTTACCCATTGTGCAAGCTGCGAATGGATGTTTATGCAAAACTTCCATTCACATGCGTTCAGGAAAACTTGGCATGTGAGTGGGCAGACGGTCATGCGGGTGGCAGGCAGCGTTTGGTTGACTCGCAAAGCTGCGAATTTCGCACCTTTTGAATCATAATGAAACTGCTGTTCAACGTTCATAGGGTATTGTCACCATCAATGACAATACCCTAATCATCTAATGAGGAATATAGGAAGTCCCAAAGACTAGGCGAATCCTTGATGGTATCACTTTAAAATCCTCCTCTAATGATGTGACATGCAATAGATAAAAAACATATATATATATATAGTGCATAATTTTTAAAAATAAGAAAGGTCTGGTGCTATGGTATAATTGTATTGATGATTTTTTGGTACTTATGTAATATCTGGGCTCCCGTTTTTCTTATGAGACCGTGTCCCCTCGCGGGGCTCGCTGCGCTCGCCACGCTTCGGGCACAGTGGCTCGCTGCGCTCGCCACACTGTATAAAATCAACTCCATGCGTAGTTGGATAGTAGGGGTATGAAAAAATGGGGTGCATTTAACATGGGAGCCCAGATAATACATAAGTACCGATTTTTTTTCATTTGGAGAGACGGTCAAGATAGATTTTTAGTGTTTTGTAATAATCTTAATATCAATTAATTTGCAAATCAATTTGAGTTTTAGCACCAGCTCCCATGAAATTTCATTTTTAGATTTAACTGATTATATTGAGGATGGCAAAGTGAACACAAAAACATTTCCAAAACCCACTGATTGTAATGAGAATATTGAAACTACCAGCCAACACCATAGAAATTGGCTTAACAGAATTCCCTATGGGAAGTTCACTAGGGTTAAAAGAAATTGTTCGAATCCTGTCGTTTGTAATCAACAAATTGATGAGGTTGCAGAAATATTGTAAGCAAAAAGGATATTGTTATTGAATTTACTTAATTTCAAAATCTTTGTTGAACATGCATGGCTTCTATTGAAATCATATGATTTCAGTGAAATTATGGAAAATGTAGTTGAAATATGACTATAGAAACATTTTGGTAATTTTTTTTTTAATTGTAAAGCACAATGGAATATGCTGCACTATATAAGAAACTATAAATAAATACATTTAGAATATAGCTTAAATGACCTAGTCAATTCTTATATTTTTCTTTTATTTCACTACAGTCGTGCAAATTAAATGGAAACAATATGTATGTTTCTAAAATAATTAAATATACTGTATGACAAATTCAGTAGATATTATGGCTTATTTAATATAACATCAAACCACTGTATTCTTTCTGCTGGCCAGCAAAACCACTGTATATTTTCTCCTGGCTAGCAAAATTCTGAGAATTAAACCCTTTTAAACATTTTAGTTCGAAATCTCTGAAATTGAATTCAATTCCCCCAAAAAATATATTCATCAGTGATTTCAAAGTCTCAACTATTATAAAATATTCTAACAAGTGAATAGTCATTATCAGCAATCATTATTTCAGTAAACACAAATAAACTCTAAAACCCCATGCACAAGGTGGTTAGATTACACTTTTGCACCTTTCCTGAGATGGCATCTAGCTAATAGTTAACACTAATATCATGATTTGAACTAGTGCGTTCAAACTTAATAATTCAGATATGAATGATAGCTGTAGATCTACTTTGAGACATTCAAGTTCTTCTCAAGATGGTTGCTATAAAGCTGAAGGATGATTTTTATATACTTTATTTGACTCCTTCAATTATATGAGCAATAGCCCTTTAACAGATTCGGATGCAATGTTAATGTTCTGAAATAAACGCATTTGTGCTCATTGCCGCAAATTAATTAGCTAATAAAATATACAGTGAAATTTTTGTATTATTCATTATACAACTCTCTAATGAATATTGAAGAGATTAATCATCACAACTCAACAATTATAAGCAATGACATCAGACCTCACTATTTCCTTGAGTTTTTACATATAATATCATGATATAATATATATATATATATATGTAAGCAGAAAAAACGGGCGCTTCATAGTGCAGATATCGTAAAAGTTCTCGTGGTTATTCAAATTGACACACACACAGGTATTGGACAACGTTACCGAGATCAGCGGGTCCCAGTGCCACACTTTAAAAGCATGAACAGTCAGGCGCACGGCGTCTGACACGATGGAGAGGTTACACTCCTCGAGACTCCAGCTGGTCTGACCGACGCTGAGCCATGCCCCTACGCATTTCATCACGTGGACTTCGTCAGAGGGCTGGCCCAGCGTCGGTCAGTATCCTCTATGTATCTGGACGGCAACTATCCTCAGCCAATCCAGTACCATTTCATACAGTGTTTTTAAACCACTTTAAAACATAGCATAACCTTATTTAAAATTGATATTTTGGAACTCGTTTTACCTAGAATGGGTAACCATTTATAATAAAAAAACTTATACATAACATAAAATAAACAATACATTTGCAATAGAGAATCTATTACCATAAAAAATACAGTATAGATACATAGGGCAGTATTCAATGTGAATACTCAGCATGTGCAGCGAATCCTGTTTAGGATTCACTGCACAGTCGCCGTGTTCCAGAGGGCTGGAGCCTTTGCTGCCGGCCATCCCTGTCACCGTATTCAATGCTGCAGGGGCTCGCTGCCCCTGACGGCGATTCTTAACCCCTGCGGCGACGGCAGCAGGCAGGGAGATGGAAGTCTCCCTGCCTGCCCCAGAATGTATGTGGGGGGGAGAGGGACTCCCCAGGCAGCACCAGCTGCCCACCAGGAGAGCTAGCAGGGAACGCAGGTAGGGAGCCGCTTGCACTGCTCCCGATCGTGCATATGTAATGATCGGGAGCAGTGAATATATGAATATCTAATGAGCGGCTCTCAGCCCCCTGCTGGCTGTTATGTGTAAAAAAAATGATAATAATTTTTTTAATTATATATGTAAGCACATGACTAAAAATAGCATGTCCCTTCACATAATAAAATTCCTTATTTTTTTACACAAAAAAAAAAACCTTTATTTTAAAAGTTCACATTCCAGTTCACATAAAAAGATGGCGATTGCTACACGGCGAAAATCACTTAGAAAGCATTTCGCCATATGATCATTGAATACACTCACGGCGAATCACATTGAAAAACCCATTGAAAAACCACAGCGAATTGCGGAGACTTTCAGACGGTGAATTGTCCTTCATTCACTGTTCGCCATCAGCGAATATTGCACGTTGAATAGGGTGATTCACTTTTTCAGTAAAAAGATTCACCTTAGAGCATGAAAATAGCACACATTCGGGTACTTATGTAGTATCTGGGCGTCCGATTTAGAAATCGGATCGCATCGCATCGCATGCGACCAAATCGTATGCGATGCGATGGTCAAGATTTTTCCATAGGATTCAATGTTAAAATGGTCTGAGTCCATTTTAACATATAATTCAATGGGAAAAAGGGGTCCTTTTCCTTTCCCCACTATCCAAGTGGGCATGGAGTTGGATATAAACCTGTGGCGAGCGTAGTGAGCCACGCTTCGGGCTCGGTGGCTCGCTGCGCTCGCCACGCTATATAAAATCAACTCTATGCCCACTTGGATAGTGGGGAAATGAACAGGACCTTCTTAACATTGAATCCTATGCAAAATCGCATCGAATCACATCGCATCGCATCTGATTGTATGCCTTAAGGTAAGGCATACAATCACAAAATCGGACGCCCAGATACTACATAAGTACCCACATTCGCCGTAGAACATGTCGAATCAGCCTCATTGAATACTGCCCAAAATATTAACTCTCAATATCACAATCAAATATCAACCTAAAAATGAGGTAATATCAATACCCTTGTTTAGACCCTCTGGATACATTGTGTTTAAATTATATATCCAATAGGATTCCCTTTTTAGGAGTAATTCATCACGGTTCCCTCCTCTAATAGCTAATTTAACCTGTTCAATCCCCATAAATCTCATCCTGGTGGGATCATTATTTTGACAGATAGAAAAATGGTGTGGAACACTGTGATTACCCATCTTTTTTTTTATATTTCTATAGTGTTCTAGAATGCGAATTTTCAACAACCTCTTAGTTTGTCCAACATACATTTTTTCACATGGACAAACTAACAAATATACTACATAATTTGTTGTACAAATAATTAACTCTTTTATTTCACATTCCTTTCCATTTCTATCTGTCACTGTTTTCTTGCCTCATAATCCATGGGCACATATCTTAATTTATTACAACAGAAAAACCCTTTTAGAGGTAGCCTGTTGGGAAATAAACTCAAAGGTATCTGCTCTGATGTTTCTATCAATAGTAAGCTTGGTGCCAGTCTATTCTTTAGCGTACTGGCTCTCTTGAATATAACTTCTGGACGTTTTCCAATAGATCACTGCAGAACTGGATCCATTTTCAAAATGGTCCAGTGCTTAGTTAATATTCTTTTAATACTCTGACTATGGGTATTAAACTGTGTCACAAACGGGCAGAAAATAGGTTTTTTCGTAATGGTATCCTGTTTTTTATATTGTATCAGTTGTTTCCTATCAAGTCTTTTACATTTTTCTTTTGCAGACAGTATCAGGTTCAAAGGATATCCTTTTTCAAGAAAACGTGAAATGTACGTATCTGCTTGTTCTTCAAATATCTCTAACGTACTACAATTACGTCGCAGTCGTACTAACTGAGAGGAAATTGAATCTACCATACTCTCAGTTAGTACAACTGCGACGTAATTGTAGTCCGATATCTGCACTATGAAGCGCCCATTTTTTCTACTTACATAGATCTTTACCTGTTGGATTCGGGTGCCGAACGAGGGGCTTAGAACGGAGCAGCCGGGTTTCATCACACCTGATTGCAATACACGGAGCCGTGAAAACAGCTGATTGGTATTTTTAGGACTTGTAGTTCCACGGATATTTATATACCTACAATTATCCTCACATTGACTTTCTATTAAGACGCACAATGTTTATATATATATATATATATATATATATATATATATATATATATATATATAGAGATCCTTGTTTTGTTCGGCACTCCGGACGAAAGGTATTCCAAGTAATTGATGAAAACAGATGGGTACCCCTTGCCAACACTATGGACACCATCTGATGGTGTCCATTTGATTATGTCTACATAAACTACTTTTGCTTTCACCTAAATCCGTGGAGTGCCGCCTTATTCCCCTCCAGCCATAGTGTTGGCAAGGGGTACCCGTCTGTATATACTGTATATATATATATATATATATATATATATATATATATATATGTGTGTGTATATATATATATGCATATATATATATATATATATATAAAAATATATATATACATACATATCATGAGTTGGTGCTGTACATCTATGTTACGTATCCACGGGATTCCTTCTGTTCATTGCTTGTACTGTAAACCCAGAAAGAAAGGCCTAATTTTGTTGTTTATCACAAGTCTCCAATTTTGCTGGATTTCAATTAAATCTTTTTTCAATTACACTGACGTCAAAGAGTTTAGATGTGTATTCTTCCCCCATCTTGGGACAATTAAAGGCTGTTTTCTATTAAAATGGAAATGTATGCAATATGGATAATTATTACAAGGCAAGATGCTTACAGTTTGCGCCGCTCTGTGGGTAAATTTCACACCTCATTAGTAAAGAGATGCGGCACAAGACTCTAAGCCGGACAGCTCCACCGTCTCAGTAGTGCTTTTCAATTATAGAGGTAAACTGTTATACGCTTACATATATATTATTGGACAATTTCAATTATAACACCACATCTTCATTTCTATTAACAATTTCACTGCTGTTACCAAAATTGGGACAGGTCTGAATCACTGTATTTGGAATTTAAGGCTATTGTAATCTTTTACAGACTACTTTGTTTCTTGATTGAACTTTACATTTATGGTGCATTGTTTGTGTAGCTGGTGACTACTGTTATGGCGTGTAGCTGGAAACTTCAGTTATGACCTGGGCATTTAATGCCCAATTAATAATATAGTATATATATAAGAAAGTTATCAGGGTACAGAATTGTACATAAGAGGTGCTTAGGATACTCATCGACGATTTCTGTTCAAATCTCCATTAGGCTAAAAAAGAAATCCGCGATTAGTGCAACCTGCTGGCTAACCGTGGGCCGCTGTGGGCTCTAAATGAATACCCCAAAGAGAGCATTTAGCCAGGCGCTAATAAACTGCAGCTGATTGATTCATAGTTGCCAACTTAATGTCTGTTCTCTTCGGAGAGCAGCCAAGATGGCTCAGCCAGGGTCAGTGGTGGAGACAAGGGTTTGGGTGCGGGAGGTGATACAGCTGGAGGTGTGGCTATGATGACATAATTCAACAATAATCATATCATTGTCCACAAACTAGCCATTTCCAGAGATGCAGAGAAACCAAGAGACTTACCTACCATTCCAGGGGGACCAGGAGGGTCACCCGATTTTAGGTATTTTATGAAACAAAATCATTCTTTGAAATGTAACTTTTGATCAGAATGTTGTTGTAAGTAAAGAAAGAGTAAAGATAAAAAGAACATAAAATTAATAAGTTTTCATAATTTTTTTTTTTTACTTTTGACTCTCATGGTGCCGCCAACAGTTGGGATTCCGACAGATACAAATAAACAATAAAAGGCACAAGACATAGGATATCATAGGATAAAGGTCTTGCACAGTGGTGTCAGCTCTGATTGGTGGTGATACAATATGTCATTCAATCAGTTGCACCACAACAGACCAGAGCTATTTAATATAAAAGAGGCGAAGGACAGTAGATAACAATAGCCAATACCATACACCCATAAATATTATTCTTCATAAACTTACATAAAATTCTGAGATAGGCAGCATGCTGAGCAGTCGAATACCCAATACTACAGAAAAAATGCATTGAAAAGTACATAAACCATGGTCTTATACAGTAAATCCAAGGCAGTGCAAATATATGATTAAGACCAGTAGCTACAAGATGGGGGTGCAGGTACTATTTACCTGGTATTGCTGGATGGCCCAGTGTGGACCTGGGTCTGCTGCCATGAACCCCTTAGATAAAATCTTGTTCTGGTTATTGGAGCCCTGCTCCATGGGTGGCACCATCTTCCCAGTGACACCTTCATTAAGGTGGGGTTGTACATTGAAAGTCTTTGCTCTCTAGCGCACTTGCATCACCTTATCAAATCACTGGGAAGTTGGCATAGGTCAAGGAGGAGGGATCCACTTACCAGCTCACGCATGGTAGGATGCAGTGATCCACCATACCTCCTACAAATTTGATCCACGCTCCACTAGACATTTTTTGTGAAGGACATGGACACAAACCCTAGGACACAAGGGTTTGCGGAGGCAACACCATTCACAAAATGAAGGATTGTCTATGAGGAAGATATCATTGTTGTACTTAGTGCAGGCGATGGCTGTGAAACTTCTTAAGGTGCCCATACACACACCGATTTTACGGCAGTTTTGTGCTAAATCGCATCACATCTCATTGCATGTGTTGTGCATGCAATTTGTGTGCGATGCGATCAAAAGACAGTACAATACTTTTGTGCAGCACATACTGTGCAGCACATACTTTTTGTACTGTGCGATGAGATGCCGCAGGAGCACACATCTCATCACATAGCATCGCACCGGTAAAATCAGTGCGTGTATGGGCACCTTTAGATTTCACCTCCATACATTTATGTAAGGTGCTGGAAAGTGGGTATTGGTGGCAATGTGGGGTGGGGGGAGCGATATGTTTGTACAGTGCTCTGTAACAGTGGTAATATTGGGTAACGTTGCAGGTCTCAGGAGCTAAGAGGAGAACGGCCGTACTCCTTCATGTTGCTCATACACATTGGCATGCTGTTCATGTTCAGATACATTATTGGTGGCCATCTTGATAAGGGACTGAAACATTTGCTGGGAATTGTGCTGTTGTGCCCTCTACTTCTAACAACTATCAGTGGGGATGTATCCAATCTTATAAAGAGTATAAGAGAAGAAGGTGGCAATTGTAACCAAATTGGTTGACTTACGTCTCAGCAATTACTCTATCCACTCTAGCTATTTACCTGTGATTGCATAGAATGCAACTGAAGCCAGCTTGGCTATTTGTAACAATATGCAACCATTGCAGCTGATCTGTCCCCTAACGTTTTCAGTAGAGATGAGGGGTTTGGTTCCTAGAGAACCGACCCCCCCCCCCCCCTCCCCAAACTTACCTGATCCGAGGCAGACTCGCGATCGGCTTACTCCTTCATACCATTTTCCAGAATGAGGCAGAACCCCATCATCCTGCTCGTGAGACCTGGACCCTGTATAAGTCCCAGCGATCGGCGCAATTTTCATTCTAGCTGTGATTAGACAACACGGACTTAATGATATAATGATAACCATGCAGTTCTGCTGTTCGGTGGCACCAGTCACTAGGTGAAACAATACTTAACAGGGGGAAGTGTCCTTTAACAATGTCAGATTACACCAGAAGCAATGGAAAATGCAGCATTGGATATATTTAAAGGAAGCTTTCAGAACTTCAATTCTTCACTTCTTTTTAAGCTTAGAATTACAACAGATATAAAGCCAACAGCTTCCATTGTAATTGATGAGATGTACAGTACTTGTGAGACATTCGCCATTTTCTCCTGTAGGTGCTGTAGTAGGTACAACTGTAGTGATGCCCATGTACAAAGTGTGTAGGAGCCATCTCTTGACTGACACACAGCACTGTTTGCACACAGATATCCAGGGGCTGTTTGTATAGTGGAGTTTTTCATATAAATTGTACCATTGTTGATGCACGTGTGAAATCCTGCTTGTGGGTGTCTATTGGAACAGCAATGGGTGCTGCCAAGACAAATTACATGGTCACTTAACCCTTTCTATGCCTGAGTTTTGACAAAAATTATATATACATATAGTGGCAGATGCTCAATTAGTTTAGTAATAATATTCAGGTGCATGAAAGGGAGGGGTAATACTGGTTTAGTAAGAAAATACCTGGGGCCAAATGTAATAGGGTGAGAGTTTCAGAAAGTGAGAGATTTTGGGAGAATTTTCCCATGTTTTTTAAAGCAGCAATCAATTACACTGCAAAACCAGGTTGATTTTGCCATGTAATTGATTGCTGCTTTAAAAAACATGGGAAAACTCTCCCAAAATCTCTCACTTTCTGAAACTCTCACCCTATTACATTTGGCCCCTGGTTTCCCCCAGCTCACTGAATGGTATTAGTAACCAGTCTTGAACACTACATGATAATAGAATTCAGAGATATTGGTTACATATATTTGCACAAATGTATGATTTAAGCCTGCAAGCCGCCACCAAGGCTTCTCTATATAGTGGGGGTCCCTAGCACTATATCTAGGTGCAGGATGTGGCATCCTAAAAAACAGTATAAGCTTAAAAAGGCCAGAGCAGCAGATCAGTGAAAATACTATAGTGTTATTAAAAAAATTGTATTTTCACTGGTGTGCTGCTCTTGCCTTTCTAGCTTATACTATACTACTTTTTTAGGGTGCCGCACCCTGCACCTAGATACAGCGATAGGGACCAATAATATACAGAGAAGCCCTGACGACAGCTTGGAGGTTTAAATCATACATGTAACCAATGTCTTTTAATTCTAATATCATGTAGTGTTCAAGACCAATACCATTCAGTGAGCTGAGGGAAACCAGGTATTTTTTACTTACCCAATATTATAGACACCAATGGTACTTAGAATTATTTTTTGAACTTGCTGTTACTTCAATTAGATGTTGTAATGATGAATAGGCCCCAAAGACCTAAGTTAAAACTGGCTGAGCATCAAATAGCTTATGGGGGGGAGGGGGGTATTTTAGAATGCACACCCTATATACATAAGGTGCCAGTCACCCCAGGGCAGCACACAAGTGAAAAACTAAGCTAAAAGTATATTAATAAGAAAGTAGCAGAAGCTAGAGGTTAAAAAGTGAAGTGCTAGAAAGTATAATATATTAGTGGAAAATAAATAGTGCTAAATAAATGTTAGGGTGTGCCACCCTGAAAGCAACTCAGCCACACCAACCCAAGGGGAGCCGTGCCCCAAATCCATCCCCAAGACTAGCATTTCATGTCAATTTTAGGTTTTACCTACATTGTGCCTACATTTTGCAGTCTGTGGCTTACAGGGACCAATCTGGTCAAATAATATTCAAATCAGGTGGGTGGGGTGCTACTCTAAGTTGAAGGAGTCCCAACCTTCAGGTGTACAGGTGTACACAATATTAGCTTATGGGGGGGGGAAGGGTTCTTACAATGCACACCCTATATACATGAGGTGCTATCATGCTGGGACTTGTAGTTCTACAAAGAAAAATACATGGTGCAGATGCACACTACATATTATTAATCAATAATAGAGGTTCTTGGTATATTAATTGGCCAATAAATATTTGCCCACCAACCAGCTTCACGGTGACCTAATTTCTGGTGGGTCTCTAATACTAAGTTTGAATCTGGGGCGCGGAACCCCAAAAAGGTTGGCATAGGGCAGTCACCCCAGGGCAGCACACAAGTGAAAAACTAAGCTAATGGTGTATTAATAAGAAAGAAGCAGAAGCTAGAGGTTAAAAAGTGAAGTGCTAGAAAGTATAATATATTAGTGGAAAATAAATATTGCTAAATAATTGTTAGGTTGTGCCACCCTAAGCCACACCAACCCAAGGGGAGCCGCGCCCCAAATCCATCCCCAAGACTAGAAATGAATGTCAATTTTAGGTCTTACCTGCATTGTTCCTCCAGTTTGCAGTCTGCGGCTACCAGGGACCAAGCTGGGCAAATATTTCTTGGCCAATTAATATACCAAGAACCTCTATTATTGATTAATATTATGGAGTGTGCATCTGCACCATGTATTTTTCTGAGCATCAAATAGACATAAAGCCATATAAGAGCCCTATGCTTTTGTGGCACTTGGTATAAGCAGTGGAAAATACTAGTGTAGTGTATTAGTCATAGGGGTTTGGTCTTCTTTGATCTTGTGCTAAGTTTATCCTATATTAACCTAGGTCAGGTGATCCCCTTTTCTTGCCATCTTTGGAAGCCCTCCTGCCGCCCTTCAAATACTTTTCATTGGTTTGATTTTTCAATTTATTGTTGGCTATTTAAAGCCAGATGGGTGGAAAGTCGCTATCAGCCAGCAGTCAAAGCAGTATATAAGCGGTCATTGTGGGGCACCCCCTTTTGGAAGGACGGCGGATGTGTCCTTCCCTTGTGGGTGATCAAAGGGTGTTCCCATGCGGGAGCATCCATTGTTTGCCAGAGTAAAGGGTGGAGGGTACCGCACAGTGCAGGTTATGTGGTAGGAGGCAGTGGTGAGCCCCTCCTCAATTTTTGGGCTAATATCTAGAGGACTGGACTGGCGTTTGGTAGAGCCTTTTTCTTGCCATCCTCCCACTCTTAGTTAAACAGGTCACCAAATTAATAAATACTTGTTGACCTTTTAAATCTAGCAGTTAGTGTCCGTGTGGTTTTAAATTGTCTGTGTGATTATTTGGTGTACGAGTCTTTATTTCTTAGTGTTAAGCTAGTATTTGATAAGAAGCATGTCACAATAAGATAAGGGACACCTTATAACTAATAAAGGTAGCACATTCTAATGAAAAGTTGAACATAATCTATATGGTTTATAGTGGATAGCAGAGACGGATTAAGCCTTTGGGGGGCCCATGGTAATTTAGAAAGGGGGCCCCCTCCTACTTGTCATTACTGGCTGCAAACTGCACGGGAGAATAATACACTGTCAAAACACAGAGTAATGGCAGTATAAACTTGGTCAATGGTCAACTACGGGGGTGGGGGGGGTATTTAATAAAACATATATAAAATACCACATGAAAAGCCTGTGTTTGTTCCTCTGTACCTTACTCTGTAGGAGCTCTGACAGGCTCAGCGCTGCCTCTGATTAAAAACCCTCCCATGGTAAGGCAGCTGCTGCTACTATCCTTCATGGGCCTGAAAAACATATGATGATCTCCACCAAGCAGAGCTCAGCACATGCCTCTCAGCCTCTGACCTCTTGTGCAAAGTCTTATGGGACTTAGTCAACTCAAAGTAATGAATTGCACACTTGTGCAGTCAGTGTGCCTTGACTCCTGATGCCCAGCACCATTAATTATTGTCACATTGGCAGATAGGTGAAGCCGCAGCACTACCCCACTCCCATGCACAAAACCATTAGTTAAAAAAATATATATATTTTTTTAAATACATGCCAACTACAGAGGGCCCATAGATAGAGGGGGGCCCAGGGGTACTGAACCCTTGTGCCCCCATTATAATCCGGCCCTGGTGGATAGACATTGTAATACAGAACAGCAGGGCCACTACGAGTAACCCCCGTCCCTCACGCACCGGCACCCCGCCTCCTTCCCAATTACTATTACTTACCAGAGATGGCGGCGGCGCAGACTCAGGGTTCGGAGCACTCACTGCACAGTGCAGCCTGCAGAGCGCCGAGCCCCTCTGTATCCTAGGATCGGCACTCCTCAGACTGCACTGTGTATTGTGCGCGCCTGCCCGCCGGCGCTGGGTGGGGGGATTTGTGCAGTTGCAGGGGGGGTGGGGGTGGTGGTGCCATGCCACTGTGGGCAGCTGCCCTGGCCCCTCCAGTTAGTTTATTATTAGACTTTTTACACACACATGAATACTACTCCTCTTAGGGGTGCATTCAATGGTCAATGATGAACCCCCACATTGCAGAAATAACAGTATATTGAATAACCCACTTCATTTAGAAGTATCTGGGAGTGACATATCTATATCTACAGTATATCATATACTGGCAGTGTATGCACTTTGCTATTCACACTGTGTTGCAAACAGGAAAAGATTGCATAAGTATTGTTCCTAAGGGCATGTCTACACAAGAACGTCGCATTCCAAACAGCCATGGCAATAGCATTATATGAAGACACATTTAGGGCTATTGTATGCCAACTATGATGTTCACAGTGACAGCAATGATGATAATATATGACTCAGAAGAGACTGAGAGATATCATCTCTGAGTCATTTATTGTGTTGTGGACCAGAATGACATAGGTGACATGGAATAATGGATATCTATGACTTTCTGTTTTCCTAGCTGAGGTGAGTTCCATTTTGCAACACACTTTAAAATGGCACTTGTGTGGGCAAGACCCCAGCCAAATTACACTGTCCAGACTACACTGAGCACCACTCTGGCTGCATGGGGCTGCATTCACCCCAGACTCATGCACAGGAACTGGTTACAGACAAAAGAACAAGCAAAACAAACATGTTTTTATAGAATCTATTGACCAAGCACCATTTTGTGTGTTGTAGGATTTATCAACAGTTATCAGGTTGAAATGAATATCAAAATTTTCGACATCCACCCTGCCCAACAGGGATCCTGTGGACAGGATGGATTGGGAACTAAAAGTGGCCCTTTAAAAATTTAAAGATACATCACGTAGGTGGCACCAAATACAATGTGGGCAAAACCAACAACAAAATAGGCAGAATTAATGCATAACTGTGTGGAAGGCATATGTTTTAATATGCTTGGCAGTCTAGTAACCTCCAGGTTGTTAAGCTGCTGTGACAAACCACAAACCTCCACATTTCACATAATACTCCGCCTCCCCCCACTGAGACTGAGCATGGACCACAAGACCTCCATCAAACAGACATACAATTCATTATCACAATCCCCCCCGAATATCACAAATATTCCCACCCCTCCCCGAGTGGAGCACAAAAACACCCCAAAAAAGTTACACCCCTAGATAGCACGCACTCATGTCTGTTTAACTGATGTCACATTGGATAGAGATGGGCCGCCGCCTCATATGACTATTTGCCGTTTCAGGTACTCTGTGAACCAGATTGTTTGTGTGGAAGATAAAGGGGGGATGCTCTAACATCCACTCCCCCTTACCACCGCACATCGCCGGCTACCGCAGACCTAATTATCGCATATGCTCCAACATATGCGATAATTATGGCAAAGGACAGCTCTTGCGTTAAGAGCTGTCCTTTGTGATCTTGCCGGCGATGTGCTGTGGGTCCCGGCGGCTCCCCCTCCCTCACTTACCCGGGCTGCTACTGCTGCATGCGTGTGGGCTCTCCTCCTCCTCCCTTCACAGTTGGGGGAGGGGGTGTCATCGCGAGGCGTCGGGGGTCCGTTCGGGTCGGCGTGGGTGCGTTAAGATGCCCATAGGCTTCTATGGGGTATTGCCAGCTTTTTCTGGCGATACCCCCCACAGCGAAAACCCGCTGTGTGGTTCTTGCTGCATATTAAAATGCGGTAAAAACCCTGTTATTCCTGCTTTAGAGAATCTCCCCCAAGAGGTGGACGGTGCTACTACTCTGGGCAGAGTCACTGTCTGCAGGTGGACTCATAGGTTTGTAAGGGATACTCCCTGTAAGATCTATGGCCAATCCGCCCCGTTATGTCAACATTCTTCATGTCTTCGCAAATGATATGTCGACATGATGTACTGCCAACACACTGCCCCTGATGGTCTGGTGGACACTTACCTTTTTTCTAGCAGCTGCAGTGTCTTCTTCTGGGTCCCGGTGCTTCTGTGTTCTAAGTAAATCCTCTAAGTTTCAAGTTCTGTTGTTGTGAACATGTCAACATTCAGAATACGTTCACAGTCTGCCTGTCAACAGTCTTGATCCATGTTGATATTCTAATGTCAACATTATGGTATTTACATTATGGATGTCTATATGGTTACTGCCGACCATGTGGCCAGATAACGATGATGTAATATGTTTTCTGCCTCAAAACATGACTTATGTAACTGACCCCTTATACTGCAATGTACAAAACAGTAAACCAAACAGTTTTCTAGCAAGAATAAAACGCTACAAAATAGGGTCATTTAAACGTTGAAAGTCCAAATATTGGGGCCCGATTCAGACGCACCCCTGCAGATGCAGGCGTGTCCATGCCTGCTTGGGGTGGGCGGCTGACATCACATGATGTCAACGCCCACCCGAGCCGAATTCGGCCATCTCCGGCCAGGATAAAAGTCAGTTTAGATTTCTTTTTTCTGCTAAGGGGAAATATTAATTTGATGATGAGTGACCATCAAATTATTTTTCGCCCGTGTGGCCGCATGCGAATTCACACAGCCTAGCAAAAATGCCTGAATAAGGCCCATTATGTCTAATGTATCAAATCATTTGATATTTAAACATCAGTTGACATTAAGGGGGTATTCAATTCGGCGTCACAACAGTCGGACTAGCTCGACAGCCGTGACCTGGTCCCATTCTTGGCTGGCTCAACGTCACTTCAATGACTTCGTTGACGCTTCAATGTCCCTCCTGACGAGCGCCAAAAAAGGGGCATGGCCGCGTGATGCGGGCGTAAATCGTCTAGCTGCGGCCGGGAGCTTGACAATTCCTGGCCGTTCTCGGCGCAACGTGCCCGACTGCTTGTAAAGTCCGGTCCGTACTGCCGAGATCCCTGTTCAATGCTGTCGGGAAAGACAGCATTGAATAGGCCTCCGCTGATATTTCCCCCGGAATAGCGGCTAGAGATGGAACACTCCCCTATGTCTCATTTTTGCTATATTAACCCTTTGAGTACCAAGCAAACATTTTTATTTATTATAATGACCTGTAATGTTTATGATATACAGGAAATATCTTTTTTTACACAACATTTTTTTTTTATTTGGAGTTATTTAACAAATATGAGGGATGCTGGCATTTTTAGCATGTATTTTGAATATCTCTCATAGAGATGTTGGCACTCAAAGGGTTAATGCCCCCATGTTCCGTGGTGGGGTGTTACTAATTCTCAACAGTGACCTTACAAGTGTCAAACATATTGTATATTTTAGCACAATTGCCACGAAACAGTTCCTTTGGATTACTATAGAAGCTCCAGGACATACACTTTATAATGTCAAGTCACACCAATCCCAAATAACATGCAGTCATTTTATCCACTTTACTGTAATTGGAAATCCCTTGGGAACATGGTTTAGATTACACACAATTAATATCAAAAGCTCTCTGTACACTCTATGCTGCAGTACACACAGTAATTATTTGCAGATCGTCTATGTGTGGTTGTGCTCATTATAACATTTGCTCCAGCATATTGTATATCCAGCTGCAGAGATCACTTCAGAGTGCTTATACCAGGGCTTGACAAATGTTTTAAAAATCTAGGAGCCAGGATGAAAATGTAGGAGCCAAACAAGCTTAGGGTGCCCATACACTGTGCGATTGGCACTGGGTGGATGAGAGAACAGGAGAGCGAAAAAGGGACGGGAAGAGAACGAAACAGAGGAAAGATGGGGTGGGGAGAGGGGTGAGGTGACAGCGCACGGGGGGGGGGTGATACAGGGTGAGGTGCAGGGGCTGGCTGGCAACTTTTAGCCTGGGGGGCAAGTCCAGAGCACCGGCCCATAAGTAAAGGTGCGTACACACGGGGACAATTATTGCAAATATCGCAGGAAATATGGTTGCTGAGCGACCATATTGCCAGCGATGGGAGTGTGCACTGGCTATAAATCGTCGGGTGCGCACTCCCGTTTTCTGCCCGCAGCTGATTTCCACTGCCGGGCTCTTTTTTGTCTGCGACCAGAGATGGTCGCAGATGAAAACGGGACACTGAGCAATATATTGCTAGCAATATATTGACAGCGATCATATTGCCCCGTGTGTACGCCCTCAACAGTGCATCGTTAAATTGAGGTTTTTCATTTTAAAAATATTTATTAACAAAAAAAAATCAATAATAGGACCCCACAGGCTGCTCCCCCTGTATAATATCAGGACACCACAGGCTGCTCCCCCTGTATAATATCAGGACACCACAGGCTACTCCCCCGTCTTATAATTATAACAAGACATCACAGGCTGCTCCCCTGTATAATAATAGGACCCCACAGGCTGCTCCCCCTGTATAATATCAGGACACCACAGGCTGCTCCCCCTGTATAATATCAGGACACCACAGGCTGCTCCCCCTGTCTTATAATTATAACAAGACACCACAGGCTGCTCCCCTGTATAATAATAGGACCCCACAGGCTGCTTCCCCTGTATAATATCAGGACACCACAGGCTACTCCCCCTGTCTTATAATTATAACAAGACACCACAGGCTGCTCCCCTGTATAATAATAGGACCCCACAGGCTGCTTCCCCTGTATAATATCAGGACACCACAGGCTACTCCCCCTGTCTTATAATTATAACAAGACACCACAGGCTGCTCCCCTGTATAATAATAGGACCCCCACAGGCTTCTTCCCCTGTATAATATCAGGACACCACAGGCTACTCCTCCTGTCTTATAATTATAACAAGACACCACAGGCTGCTCCCCTGTATAATAATAGGACCCCCACAGGCTGCTCCCCCTGTATAATATCAGGACACCACAGGCTACTCCCCCTGTCTTATAATAATAACAGGACCCCACAGGCTGCTCCACCTGTAATAATAACAGGACACAACAAGCTGCACCCCCTGTATAATAATTACCGGACCCCCACAGGTGGCACCCCTGTATAATAATAATGGGACCCCTACAGGCTGCTCCCCCTGTACAATAATAATGGGACCCCCACAGGCTGCTCCCCCTGTGAAATAATTACCGGACCCCCACAGGTTGCTCCCCCTGTATAATAATTAAGGGACCCCCACATGTTGCTCCCCCTGTATAAAAATGAAGGGACCCCCACAGGTTGCTCCCCCTGTATAATAATTAAGGGACCCCAAAGGCTGCTTCCCCTTATAATAATAACAGGACCCCCACAGGCTGCTCTCCCCTGTATAATAACTGGACCTCACAGGCTGCTCTGCCTGTACAGTCCCTCTTACCTGATCTTAAAGCTGGACCTAAGCGGGCTGCAGGCAGCACGGGGAAAGTACAGTAGATGTGGAAGAACGCACAGGCAGGCCGGAAGTAAATTAAAACACACGGAGTCTCTGTCTCCGACTGGTCTCCAGAAACATGGCCGCCGGCCTCCTGCACTAGACATGTCCTCAGTGCAGGAGGCCGGCGGCCATGTTTCTGGAGACCAGTCAGAGACTGGTCACAGCCCCGTGGCTGCAGTAGCAGCCAAAGAAATATGGCAGCCCGCACACAAATTGTTTGAGCGGCCCGGGGGGCACATTACCACAAGCAGCTAAATAGATAATGGGAGTCATTACCATTTCTATAAACCTAGTTCTCACCTGTGTCTGTCCCTTATCTCTGTGCTGAATAACTGAATTACAGAGAAAAGCAACACCAAGGCCAAAATAAAACAAGCCCAATACAAGCTACTAAAAAAATTCTAAGCCCAAAAACAAGCAACAAGCAACCATCAAAAAAAAATAAGCAACTCACGAAAAAAACAAGCCCAAATCCGCTTGTTTTGAGCTGACTTGGCAACTATGAGCTCAGCCTCTGAGCTCCTCCGGCTCCACACCGCACCTTCCCCTTCCTGTTGTTGTCAGACTCGCTCCCACAAGCAGGCTGCAGCATCCGGTCCCAGCTGCTGCAGTCTGCAGATCTAGGCAGGAGACCTGCGAGATGATGACATCATCTCGCGAGAGTCTCTCTGCACGGAAGCTCCGCAGCGGTGGAATGCCGCTGCCTGCACAACACACTACACACAGTGCAGTGTGTGATAGTAAGAAGCCCCCCGCTCACCACGGCCTCTCCTTTGATGTACCGCCGCCCACGCTCCAAGTCCCGCCTCCCGCTACAAGGAACCCGCGCAACGCACCACTTGGAGATAAAAAAACAAACAAACTGTTTTTTATGTGTTCTCGGGCCCCGGGCCCTCTGATAGGCCCGGGCCCAGGTAAAATGTACCCCCCCCCCCTCTCGGCGGCCATGAGTACAGTATGTAAGAAAGGATTTATAAATCTAAAAATTCACTATGGTTAGTGACTATAAGAGTGTAATTCCTTGGAAATGACAGTGACTCCCTATTACATACTTCCCAAAATGTACAAATCCGGCGGCGTTACTCTCATGCGCAGCAGAGTCATGCACTCCTGAAAAGGGGACACTGTCTCACAAAAACGGGTCATGGCTTTGTGGGGATGCCGCAATCAAGAGCTACACCCCATTTCATCACTATGGGGGTATGGTTAGCACTCTGAGAGCAGCCAGCCATTCCCCCCTCTGTCCATACGCACAGTGTCTATTCACCGCTGCTGTGCTAAGCACCGCTGCTCTGCTACGCAATAGCGAGTGACAGGGGGTCTCCCGACTGCTTCACCTCAACGGGACACTGCTACCCGCAGGTGGGTTGAAGGATAGTCTCAAAAAATTGTGACTAGCCTGTAAAAATCAGGACAGTTTGGAGGTATGCTATTACAATATGAGAGGACAAAGTAAATATTAATAGTTCTTAACATGAAACCCCTGGCTAATTGAATTCCCCCTATAGAATGCAAAGCTATATATGTGTTTTTTTATACCCCTTTCACACCAGCCAAAGTTTCACGGTTTGGCCCCGGGAACAACCCGCGAATAGCGCTGGTGTGAAAGGTTCACGGGCCAAATTTGTGGGAACATTTGGCCAGGTTACTGGCTGGTGTGAAAGCTACTCACCCGGGCAGCAGGGTCCAAGCAGCTGGTCGTGGGTAGCGGGTGGCGGGCCGTGGGGTCCAGCTAGCGGCGGCCCCTCTCCCCCCCTCACACCAGAAAATGCAGGGACTAGGCTGGGGTGAAAGGGGCCAAGCCAGGAATATCCCTGCTTGTTACCTGGACTGTATTCCCGGGTAAGTCCATGCATTTTCTGGTGTGAGAGCGGTATTAATTTGCTAATCTTTGTAGGGCAGGTTTAGACAGCTCACCACTCAGCCTGCTGAGGAAATAAAAATACCAGTATAAGAATTTTGGGTGAGATTTAATAGGATGAGAGATTCAGAAAGTGAGAGATTTGGGAAGAAATCTCCAGTTTTTTTTGAAGCGGCAATCATTTACCCTGCAAATGCCAGTGACGTGCGGTGAGGTTTGTGGTTGGTGAGGCACTGGCTTGGCGGAGCCAGTGCCGCCAGGCTCTGTGGGGAGCATTATGTTCAGGATGTTTCTGCACTGGCAGGCAGGTGCAGTAGCTGCCCCCTGCATAAGCAGCAGAGACCTGCCAGAGCAGCTGCTGCCTGTCAGCGCAGAAACAACCTGGACCCAGCGCTCGCCACAGACCCATCATCACTGGCTCCACCAAGCCACCATGGGGTCTGCTCACATACCTTTTCACTTTAAAAAACAAAACAAAAAAAAACATGCAGCCAAATGTACTAACTAGCCTCTTAGGGGACAGACTTGTGTGTTTGTGTTGTGACAGAGGTGTGTATGTGTGTAAAGTGACAGGTATGTACGGTTTCTGTGTGTTTGTGTAAAATAAGTATATTTTTAAATGAAGTATACAGTATTGGCCCAATGTACTGGCCTCTGAGTTCACTGGCTGTGTGGGGTGCTGGCTGAACTGAGTTTTTTTTTAAAAGGGCAATCATTTACAATGCATGGTTTTGCCTTGTAAATGTCTGCCTCTTTAAAAGAACATCTGAGTTCAGCCAGCACCCCACACAGCCAGTGAACTCAGAGGCCAGTACATTGGGCCAATATACTTAATTTAAAAAAACACACAGAAACAGTACACACCTGTCACATTACACAAACACACACCTGTCACTTTACACAAATACAGATACACACCTCTGTCACAACAACACAAACACACGTCTGTCTGTCCCTTAACACAAATAAACACCTCCTGTATGCCACTTTATGCCACTTTATAAAAAACACAGCCCCCACCCGCCAAATTACCGTTTAGCCAGGCACCGCGGATACCCAGGCAGCAGTGACTGCAGCGTCCCGGGACAGGCATGCAGACCTAGAACAATAGCGCCGGGTGGGAGGGAGAAGAGACCCCGGACAGTAAGGGGAGCAGACTGTGCCGGTTCCTGGTGGCCAGATAAGCGGGAGCTGACGGCTGAGCGGCTCGGCACAGCTCCGCCCCCCACCCCCGGCAACAGGGCCGGACTGGGACCAAAAATAGGACCTGGCATTTTGAGCACTCAGGCCCACCTGATTGTGCTTCATGACGCCATATGCAAATTAAGGTGCTGTCCGCTCAGCACAGTGATGCTCAGGAAGCCGTGCTCACTGCTGCTGAGCAGGAGCGTAACTAGAAAATTGTGGGCCCCATAGCTTCTAGAGACCCAGCCCAGTCTCTGTATTCTGTGACTTCCCTGTCACTCTGTCTCTCTTTGCTGGGAATCCTCTGGATCTCTCCCCTCTGTCATCTCTCTCTCTCTCTCTCTCTCTCTCTCTCTCTCTCTCTCTCTCCCAGCAGCAGTTTATCTCTCTCTCCCAGCAGCAGTCTCTCTCTCCCTCCCAGCAGCAGTCTCTCTCTCTCCCAGCAGCAGTCTCTCTCCCTCCCAGCAGCAGTCTCTCTCTCTCTCCCTCCCAGCAGCAGTCTCTCTCTCTCCCTCCCAGCAGCAGTTTATCTCTCTCTCCCAGCAGCAGTCTCTCTCTCCCTCCCAGCAGCAGTCTCTCTCTCTCCCAGCAGCAGTATCTCTCCCTCCCTGCAGCAGTCTCTCTCTCTCCCTCCAAGCAGCAGTATCTCTCTCCCTCCCAGCAGCAGTCTCTCTCCCTCCCAGCAGCAGTCTCTCTCTCTCTCCCTCCCAGCAGCAGTCTCTCTCTCTCTCCCTCCCAGCAGCAGTCTCTCTCTCCCAGCAGCAGTCTCTCTCCCTCCCAGCAACAGTCTTTCTCTCTCTCTCTCTCCCTCCCAGCAGCAGTCTCTCTCTCCCTCCCAGCAGCAGTCTCTCTCAATCTCTCCCAGCAGCAGGCTCTCTCTCCCTCTCTCAGCAGCAGTCTAACTCTCTGTGTCCAGACTCCCCTATCACTCTCTGACTGTCTCTCCGTTCCTGCACTCCCCCAGCTCTCTGTTAGCATCTCTTTCCTATCCCCTCCAACTATCTCTGACTGTCTCTATAGTGTGGCAGGCTGCACTGTCTTTCCTGTGTGTCTCCATGCTCCTATATCTCTCTCACCTCCATTCCCTTTGCCAGCACACGCACGCAGATGACACTTCCTGAATCATACTATGCTCCTGCATGCTGCTGTCTCCGTCCAGCCTCTGTTAAGCCACTGGGCAGATGGCTTACCTTGTGATAGTAGTAAGTCGATGCAGTGCAGCGATTAGCACATCAAGGAAATCGGCAATTCAAGTCAGCAGACGAGCTGTGCAGGGGGTGCACGGCTCGTCCACCTTAAAAACTAAACTGTGCTACAGTATAAGCGGCACCTCACCTATAGAAGTGCCATTGTTCAGGGACGCGCTTTCTGCCTTTATGAAAGCTTCCCCTGTCACTGAGACACCACTGTGTCCAATCACTTCTGCCAGTGACAGGGGTGTGCTTTCATATAGGCAGAAAAGCACGTCCCTGTCACCGAGGCACCGCTATAGGTGCCGCCTATACACATTTTTTAAATGAGCTTTTACAGCTCAGTTCTCAGCCCTGCCCACTGCCCGCCCCTGTGTCTGTAACTTTAATATAGACAGCGGGAGGCATCGCTCTTGATGCCTCCTTAGCTAATTAAAAAAAAAAAAAAAAGTAAAAATGATTCTAATAATACAAAGCATATACTTATGACACATAATATGTGTCATAAGTATTTTCTTTGTATTGTATTATTATATTAAACATAAATGACAGGGGAGGCTCCGCCTCCCCTGCCTCCCCTGACTGCACGTCCCTGGCAAATGCATACTGGTTTTGCAGTGTAAATGATTGCCGCTTTAAAAAAACTGGAGATTTCTTACCAAATCTCTCACTTTCTGAATCTCTCATCCTATTAAATCTCACCCTCTATGTCTATTTAATGAATACATAGTATACAGTAATAAATAGTATTTACAGAATAGCTGGAGGTTGGTTACCTAAATTTGTTCCCTGTAAAGAATTGCAAGACATTGCCCCATCTTACAAGCAATTGGCCGATACATATATTTTGCAGCATTAAACTTACCATCGACAATCTTTATGCCCCAACACTTTAATAAATTTATCTAATCTTATCTAATCTTAACACTAAAATAACGAGACAGACACAAGTGCTGGCGTTTCAATATGAATGTCAAATTTATTGATTGACAACTATTTATATTGATTCTATAAAAGAGGGTGGCGGCCCTAAAGAACGGTCATAGAGAAAAGAGGGGTAAGCTGACATAACACAATTCACACATCGTTGGTGTTCAACTCTCCCACGCAACCCACCCGTGCGGATGGTGTAGCCCATCCCCTGTCCAAGGGGCATGGGCTAGTAGCGTATCAATGACGGGAGAGCGCACCCCACTATCCTCATATCACTTCCATTTGAACAAGGACCGTTCTTTACTGCCGCCAAGAAAAGATAGAAAAATAGGGAGGGAGGGTGGGGAAAACCGGGCCAGAGAGGCAGATCACCTGACTTCCTGGCTATTCCTAACTACAGGAACTCCTCCCCTGCTCCCTAATTGGCTAATGCTTTATCATCATAGCCCCTAGCAAACCACAACCTAAAGTGCAGGCATCTCAGAATCCTTCGGTAGTTTATGTCACCTCCAGCTTAATCAGCCCTCGGTTTTCTTTCATACACCGACTCAAAACCACTTAAGTTCCTGCACATAAATTCAAGAGCATCAAACTGTTTCCCTGTAATTGTTCCAGTGATTGGGTCCGGGAAGAAGCCTGTTTTTTTATTTTGAATATATATCTGGTATGAGAGATAAGAGCCCAGATTGCACATGGGAGATGATTGCATGGTCTACTGTTTCTATGTATCAACAAACATCTAGCATCTACAAATTACAAATGAGATACACAGATTTCTATATAGAATATTCAGCACGACTTAGTCACATGCAGAGCACCCACTTATCACAGACGAAGCTGAGCTTCCTGGCACAGATACGTCTGTGGTGCCTGTAATACTGCTTATGTTTGCTCCAATTAGCACTGAATAACAAAAGCACGCCAGCAACAGCGACACCTTTACAGTGACGTCTCTGCCGAGCTGTCAGAGGCTGAGCTGTGCGAACGAAGCATTAGCTGCTGTGTCATGTCTCATCTGCAACAAACACAGAAACTCAACTCTGAGGCTTAATTATTAATAAGGGCAAAACGCAAGATCTAGCTCACCTTCAACAATGCCACTGAATCCCAAAACGACTGGAGTCATTATCTAAATAGTGAAAGATTTATATATATGGCGTGAACATTTTGTTGTGGTTTGAATGAAAAATAAAATGTTTGAGAGTTTTTCCTTCATACCGCCTACTCAACGTAAGGCAAACATAACTGAAGCAGCTATTTTCTGACCAAACTGACCAATGGATGTGTTCATGCAGAAAAGAAAATCAGGTTGGCCAATGATCTTGAATGCTGCAATTAAGCTGACCCTGGATTGGCTGACATAAATCTTGCTGGACAGTACTGCAATATTGCATCTTGTGTATTATGACCAGTGCCGCAACAAAGCTGTTTTGTGCCCTGAGGTAGCCCTGTTACAAATAACTTAATGTTATGATGTCACACCTAGAGGTCTTGATTGCCACACCATAAGGTAAATCAACTCAATAAAAATACCTTAATCATACAATTATTTATCTTTATTTACTAACAGTTTATTATATAGGGCACACATTTTCCGCAGCACTTTGCAGAGAATATTTGAACATTCACATCAGTCCCTGCCCCAGTGGAGCTTACAATATATATTCCCTGCCACATGAACACGCACACACAGACATTCTAGGGTTAATTTTTGTTGAAAGCCAATTAACCAACCAGTATATTTTTGGATTGTGGGAGGAAACCGGAGTACCCGCAGGAAACCCACGCAAGTACGGGAGAATATACAAACTCCGCACAGTTAGGGCAATGGTGGGGATCTAAACCATGACCTCACAAATCTACAGTAATTGAGCACAAAATATAAATATAATTATCTATCTGACCATAAATACTGTAACAATAAGTGCATCAATGTTAATAATAATAATAATAATTTTTATTTATATAGTGCTTTTCTCCCATAGGACTCAACACTTAAAATACATCAAAAACATAAACAATTTTTGCCGCTCTTAGGTAGTAAGACAATACGATAAAATAATTTAAAAGAGAACAAATATGATCTACATGAATATAATAAATTTAATACACATAGTTATATTAGAATAGAATAAAAGCTTCTACATATGTAATAGGTACCAGTATAGATCTAATACAGTTAGATGCAACAAATTCATCCAATATGTTAGAAAGTTTCAATTGTAGTATATAAATATAAGGCGTTACGCTCAACCTTCTTTTGGCATAAAGGGGAATGTCTCACCTCAGAGGATATTCGCCAAATAATTTGTATTTGTATATTCACTCACATATCCGACATGTCAATGGTCAGTCCTTATTTATAATACAAACCAACATAGTCTCAACCAGATAATTTCTGGATCAGCAGCCTCTCACGGGGCCAGATCATGTATCCAGTCTTGAACAGTGATAAAATGGAGAGTGAAAAACCAACAGCCAATCGGCTCATAACTGTCATTTTCCAAACCTAGCTTGTAACATGGCAGTTAGTAGTTGATTGGTTGGTGGTTTATCATTTTCCATTTTGGCCCACACTATCCAGTGGGCAGCAGCAGGGACATACACTGACTAAATTTTTTGTGGCAGTGGATAGATCTTTAGTTCCAGGTGGTAATTATAGTTTCAGTGCAGTGCAATGAATATACACCCAGACCTGGCACTTAGCGGCATGTCACAGTGGTTCGTTCACAGGGAAGCCAGTTCTGCCACTATTGCGTGGCAGCCAGCAATCACCTTAGCCAGGCAACAACCCATTGGATACGTTGAGTCTAATGGCGCTGAACCAAAGCAGAATGATATACCCCACCGGGTAAATGATCTCTGTTGATCATTTAGCAGGCCAGCATTTGGCCTAAGTTGGTGAACAATATTGTGAGCTGTGAGGTGGTCAAAACTGACTCTAAATCAATGGTATTAAGGTTTAAATACTGTAGGAACAATAAAGGCACAAATTATGTGATTTTAGCTTTTTGTAAATCAATTAAAAAAAAAAATTCAAATCCAAAATCAAAACATGGGGGGCGGTTTTGTCAAATCCGGATCCAAAACCAAAACCTGATGATGAATTAGTACTAAAAAAAGCAAAAATAGACCGGAACACATCTCATCGTTGACCTCCACAAACATCTCTGAGTAGGGTGGACCATCGATCGGTGAAAACTTTGACGGTTCCACTATCAATAGGTTTACACCAATGGCCAGGAGAAGGTAAAGTGGGGCCATCCAGACCTCCTTCAAAGCTTATTAGAAGTGTTTGTTATGGGGGGGGACTATGGACTCCCATTGATATGCAATACTACATAAAGCTGGATAGTCTTCTGGCTTGAGTTGATTAAATAAAAATATATAGAACTTATCAAACTGGCCAAAAGCCTATTCATACAGTCTTCCCTTAAATGCTTTTAATTAATCCTATATAATAAAATAAGGATGTTATTTGTGGGTTGAGTTAAAAATAAACAGAGTGGTGCATTGTTAGAAAGAAAAGGGGGGGGGGGGGACTGGGAGAACGTAAAAAAAACCTAGAATTAATGTTGACAATAGTTTCAGTGTAATGTGTAGGACTTTACTGTCCACAGGCAACTACAATATGTCACAATCTGGTAATATGTTTCGGTGCGGCTTTCTTGCATCTGTATGCACTTATAAATAACTAGGTGACATCACGACAAAGACTCACTATCCAATCTGTCCCCACGATTAAAAACACTTTAATGGACCAGCTTTTGTATCAAATCAGCGTGGCAGTGCCCTTTGAAGTTAAAACCAGTTGTAAATTCCTTGAAGTGAGTCTGACTTCCTCTTGTTTTAGCATGTTAACAAGAGTTGGAAGACTGACAGACCTTACAAGAAGACACAGCTGGGTGCTCCCCGAATATGTCCTTTTAATGAAAAGCAGGACATGAAACTCTCCTGGGCTTTCTGCTGTTTACAAACCCAACAGGAAGAACCCACTGCTCAGTGATGCTGGGATTTCTGCAGAAGGCAGTTGGTATTAATTAAGAAAGGAAATGCCACAATTATTTAAATGTCTTATGTAGTCATAACCCATACCCCTTAAACAGAGGGTATAAGTAGTATAAGGAGAGCACTGTGCTAATGGACATATGGTTTATAGAAACATTAAGGAGTAATGTGCAGTGCTTAAATCTCGCACAAGTGCACCTGTTTGGTCTTCATTTGCATACATGTGCGCTACACGGTTGCAATTTTTAGAAGTGTTTCAGTGCGGTCACCATTTGTGATAGGATTCTGCATGCTACAAGATGTAGAAAAAAACCTCTTCGGAGTCCTGTCTGCAGTCCTTTGTGAGCCACACTCTCAATTACAACTTTTACATCTCTTTAATATTATGTGATGGAACCCTATTGAAATAAATAATAAGGGGCCAATGCAGAAATGCACTCATATTGTATATAATAATTACCCTTGAACTGATTTCACAGAACCAATGTCGGACTGAAGCATGAAGGTACCACCAGAGAATCCACAGAGGGTAAGGCCAAACACCATACAGGGATTTGACCAGCCAGGCAATGAACAATGCCTCTTTACAAAAGGAAGAAACGGGTGTATTGTGACAACCCATTTTTATTTGCAGTAGGGAAAACTTTTGTGTAGTATCCATCTATGAAACAAACCAAACACCCAAGTTCATTCATGATACTGCACCAACGAGTTACTGACCCTCAAAGTAAGGGGTTGGGGCCAGTTGGGGATTTCTGGACACAATTGTGGGCCAGCCCATCCCTGCGCATAACTAAATTCACCTGTATGCTAAATTGTCCACGTCTATGCAAGCGCGCCACACTAAGCTTTCCTTGTCTGTCTAGGAAAAGCAAAAGCACCACGGAGACTAAGCAAGTCTCCAAGGGCGCACGCAGTGAACACCTGAACATGCGCATAAGTGATTATGCGCATGCGCAGATCTTGAACATTCGCAACGTGGCGGGTGAACTAGAATCACCCCCCATGTGCACTGCAGGTTGGACAAATGTAATATGTGCAGTGCACATGGTTTTGCTGAAGTCTGAATTAGGCCCAATGCACTTACTGTACAAATGAAACTTTGCTACTAAAGTGATTTGTTCATTATTACTAAATGTAAAATCTAGACAGATGGGAATCTACTGAGAGGAAACTCCCAAGCTCACAACCTTACTCAGAACTGAGTCACAGCCATGGTGCATTTATCATATACAGATTAGTAGCTTCAGAACTAACAACAATGCATACCTCTTAACAGTCCCGATTACCGCGGGAATGTTCCGGTTTTCGGCGACGAGGGGGGGGGGGGGGGCGGCTGTTGGGAGTCCCCCTGTCAGCTGCCGAGCAGCGGGGAGTAAACGCTGTGCGCATGCGTCTATTCCCGCAGCTAGGGGGCTGGGGGCATGGCTAGAGGCTCAAAGAGCCTCTGGGTCATGCCCCCATAGTGTCAAAACAGGGGCGTGGCCTCGCGGGAGAGCCATGAGTATAGGCCACGCCCCTTTAATTAGGCCATCTGTCCTTCTCCGGCTCTTTGTGAAGCCCTGTACACACACATCGATTTTCTTTTGATTCTATGTTAGATTCAATTTTCTATTAGATCTTTCCATTAGATCTTTCCATTCGATTTGGCATTAGTTCTGTACTTTTGCATTAGATATCGAATTTGATATACATTCATGGTCCATTGTACACATTCGATTTACTACATCAAATTCCATATTTCCTTGCTGCACAGTAGATTTTTTTGTTCGATTTTGTGAAAACGGGAGCTCGCATGAAATCGAATGTAGATTGAAAGTGACACAAAAACCATTCAATTTAGTTTAGGATTCGATTTTGCTTCTATAAGCAAAATCTAATCGAAAATCGGGAAAATCGATGCGTGTGTACAGGGCTTAAGTTGGGAGGTATGACAATGTTTTTTTCCACTAACAATAACTAATTTTTCCTTACTGACAGGAGCAAGTTTGTCCCTTTAAACACTTATTTGCCAGTTATGGTAGTTAGAAATTGACAGGCTATCAGAAAGCATAGTGACTATTGTGATTTTGACCTTGATGTCTAAGTATGCAGGGCATTAACCAGGCTAATTTATGGAAAGGGTTATGTATATAGCACCACAAAATGCCTGCTGCACCTAACATTGGGGAACGTTTAGCATGCCGGTGATTGGGATACTGGTGGTCGAAATCCCAGTTCTGGAATTCCGACCTCACTGGAGGTGGCATATAGTCAGTGGTATACACACCTAAGGTCGACATGCATTGAGTCGACCACTGAAGGTCTTAAGTCGACACATGAAAAGGTCGACATGACTGTAGTTAAACCGGTTCATTATGTTGACACAATCATTAGGTTGACATAGAGGAGGTCAACAGTCAAAAGGTTGACACAGGATTTTCACAGGTTTTCTGACATTTACCACTAGGGCATGGAGGGAGAATAGAATAGTGTGCAGAGCGCAGCGAGCCATACGAGGGGACGCAGTGCACTGAGACGGTGTCCATGACGACTGTGTAGACATTCGGGACAAAAAACCATGATAAACCCATGTTGACCCTTTTGACCGTCAACCTGCCTCATGTTGACCTAACGCTTGTGTCGACCTAACATCCCTGTTGACCTACAGCCATGCCAACATTTTCTTGTGTCGACCAAAGGCCATGTCGACCTTCAGTGGTCAGCCCAATGCATTTTGACCTTCCTGCGGTTGACCCAATGACCCATACCCCTGGAGATGTTGACACCAGAATCATGACAGCTGTCATCTTCATTTTGAGTTACCATATATACTTGAGTATAAGCCTACTTTTTCAGAAACATTTTTATGCTGAAAAAGGTGGTCCCACTTGAGTCAATACATTTTCCCAGTTTTTTTGTTGTAAAATTAGGTGCCTCGGCTTATATTCGGGTCGACTTATACTCAAGTATATACGGTATACTCTGAAATAGAACATCCACAGCAAAGATGCATCAATCATCTTCATTAACTCCCAATGTTGCTCCCAGCTTATGTAGATAACAAAACTAATGCTGGGTACACACCAAAACGATTTGGGCACAATCCCATCAATCTGGATCCATTTCATACCAATTGGATGCAGATTGGATGCAGATTGGGTCAAAATAATTTGGTTAGATCCAAATTGGATCCGATTCCGATCCTACCTGCTGCAGGTAGGATCTGTATAAGATCCATTCATCTGAATACAGATGAGATCAGATTGGGATCGGATCGTAAGCAAATCGTATGCAAATCGTATTGCACAATTTGCAAACAATTTGCATCCAATCCAAATCGTTTTGGTGTGTACCCAGCATTACATCTGAATATGGATCCGCACAGCCCCATTCATCCACATGAACTGGTTTCCACCCACCACAAGGTTATGTGCAGCTCGTAAATCTGGACACAATTTGTTTTTATGGTGTGCAAATGCATTTACGTACATCTAGAAATGTGGACCAATGTGTACTCATTCTTTATTAAATCACCATTATCTTTCTAAGTGTATTATCTTGCTCATCTCATTTAAGGATGTGGCTGCTGGGAACAGAATACCATGAAAAACTATCTGAACAAGAGACGTCAGAGGATTAAATGATTTCAATTGAATCAGTTTACAAGCAGTGATGTGGGATCGGGTTAGTGGTTAGTATTGAGAAGTAACTGGAGGACTCTTAATCGAATGTTATGGTGCAGGGAATAGGAGGCGCTGTATGTTCTGAAGACAAGTCCAGTGCTTAGCAGCAGATTGTATTTTCTTAGTCTATGGATGTGACACATTGACAGATTATATGATAATTGCAAATCACAACTTCAAATAAGCACTGTATAAAGATATAAAGCTATATTTGTGAGCCAAACAGGAATTAGACAGCTCAGTTTATAGAATAATAGGGCTAATGCAGCAGCGCAGGCAGAAAGGTGAAAAAGCACAATCACACATTTTTCTCACTTCTGAACGGGATACGGTCATTTGGTCTACAGCATGTTGATCGTCAAGCATTGGGTCGACACTATTAGATCGACATGGTTCTAGGTCGACATGGGTTTAGGTCGACATTGGTTTAGGTCGACATGGGTTTAGGTTGACAGGTCATTAGGTCAACACAAGCATTTGGTCGACAGTCAAAAGGTCAACATGGGGTTTTTCACTGGGTTTTTTTTAGCCTACAGGCGGTATTTCATTCCCTACCATCCACTAGGGCGTGGTGGGAGAATAAAATAGTGTGCCGAGTGCAGCGAGGGGATGCAGTGCACGTCAAACTGTGTCCATGTCGACTCAGTCGACATTCGGGTGAAAAAACTGTGAAAAACCCCATGTTGACTTTTAGACTGTCAACCTAGACACTGTTGACCTAATGCTTGTGTCGACCTAATGACCTGTCGACCTAAACCCATGTCAACCTTGCCACATGTCGACCTAGAACCATGTCGACCTCTTCCCATGTTGACCTAGTGGTGTTGACCAACATGCTTGTCAACCAACATGCTGTAGACCAAATGATCCCAACCCCATCTGCACATGCACAGTACCTGAAGTGTGCATGCGCGATGCTCAATGTACAGTGTGATGGGGGAGCAACGCAGTGTTTGGTATGGGCATTCCAGACAATGCAGTCGTGTCCAGACTGTTTTCTGGGTGGCTGCGTGACATGAATTGCGATCACATTGCCCTGTGCTGGGCGGCCCCCAGTATGCGAACGACTGCAGTTGCAATTTTGCTATCTTAGCTACTGCTACTGAATCAGTCCCAATATTATGCAGATATTTTGCTTTTCACATGATCTGCTCTAGTGCGCAGATATTGCTTGCAGAGCAGTAGCTTTTGGATGCAAGGTCCATTTTGACAAACTTTTTTTAAAACGACCAAAGGGTCTGATATAAAGCTCAATAATTGGTGCCCAATTATCTAAGCAAACATCAGGGCAAGCTGCAACTTGCAGGCAAAATGGTTGTGTAATAAAGTGGTTTCCAAATATTATATAAAGTACATTCATTAGCAATCTGGAAATGAAAAAGAAATCCAATTAATGGAAACTGCAACCTAAAGAAAAAAAACACTTATCCGGTCACAATCTGTGCCACCATATCAGAGGAATATGGAAATAGACACAATAACTTGTATAACCCTTTTCCATTACCGCTAAAACCTGGGTTATTGCAGTGATGACCAGGGTCGCGGCTCAGTGGAAAAGTATTAGGGCCAGATGTATCAAGCTTCAAAAAGTGATAAAGTGGAGAGTGATAAACAACCAGACAATCAGCTCCTACCTGCCATTTTTGAAACCCAGCCTGTAACATGGCAGGTAGGAGCTGATTGGCTGGCTGTTTATCACTCTCCATTTATCACTTTTGAAGCTTGATACATCTGGCCCTAATACTTTTCCACTGAGCCGCGACCCTGGTCATCACTGCAATAACCCAGGTTTTAGCGGTAATGGAAAAGGGTTATACAAGTTATACAATCCGGTTTCAGTGCACCGGGAATCCATCTCAGCCCGTTTGCAGGGTTGGATCCTGAGAACGACCCAGATTAAGGGGTGGTGTAAAAGAGTAAACCCTGTCTGACACGGCTCCCGTTTACAGCATGGGGAGATCCTCAGTGGGGGCTGCAGTGCCACTCTTACATGAGCCACGTGTTTGTGCCGCACACTTGTGTGGCTTAGCATAGTTATCCAGGTACCTCGGTGCAACCTTTTGCCCTAAAAACAATATTGTGAGGTGTTCAGAATAGACTGGAAATGAGTGGAAATTAATGTTATTGAGGTTAATATAGCGTAGGAGCAAAAAAAAAAAAAATTATGTGATTTTAGCCGTTTTTATGCTTTTTTAAAAAAAAAAATCAGAACCCATAACCAAAAAAATCCAAATACAAAACGTTTAGGGGGTGTTTTGGAAAAAACCCATTAGAACCCAAAACCTCAAGGTAATCAGAAACCAAAACACAAAACATGAAAAGACAAAAAGTGGCCATTGCACATCCCTACTTTAGATATACATAAATTTACAAAAAATTTTGAACACAGGCACAAACCACTGGGGCAGGGACTGATGTGAGTGTTCAAATATTCTCTGTAAAGCACTGCAGAATATGTGTGCGCTATATAAGAAACGGTTAATAAATAAAGTAAATGAAACCAGAAATAGTTTACATAAAAACATACATTTTATGGATTATAAATTTATACCCAACTCACTGTTATAAAAAGTACATCTAATAGGTCACTCCACTCCAGTGTGTAATTTAATAATGTTGATAATTGTTAATCAGTGCTTGATTTGTGATAGTAATTAATAGGGTGATTAGGTGCTCAAATCTTAAGAACTGAATAACAATTATAAGCGTTATTAAATATAATGCTGGAGTGTGTGTAGTGACCAATCATATTAACTTTTTATAATGGCGGTTTTGGCATAACTTCATTATGAATGAAATTTATGTTTTTATTGTAAACCATTTCTGTTAGTGTGGTTTGGACAATAGATTGTTTTCACTTCTGAATACTATAATTCTATGCTTAAAAGGAAGAATTTTGATAGATTATTAAATCCCATTTAAAAAATATATTTTGTTAATTTTATTCATTCACTATTCTATATATATTCATCATAATATTTGGTACTTGTGTAGTTTCACGGCGTCCGATATATTAGATGCGATATCGGCCGATATATCGGTGCGATCCGAAGCAATTTTTGACCTGTTCATAACCCGACTATCCACTACGTATGGAGTTGATTGTATATAGTGTGGCGAGCACAGTAATCCACATCCCCTCTCTGCACTCACCACACTATATAAAATCAACTCCATGCTTAGTGGATAGTGGGGTTATGAAAAGGTTAAAAAAATTGCTTCTGATCGCATTGATATATCAGCCGATATGGCATTCGATATATCGGCCGATATGGCATCCGATATATCGGCCGATATCACATCCGATATATCGGGCGCTGTGAAACTACACAAGTACCCAATATTTTCTTTATCTCACACATTTTCTTTGTGTCTATTTGCTTTTTGTAGTTAAGGCTGTTTTATGGCTAGTGTCAAATTTTTGTAGCCTAAAACAGAGGTTCCCAAACTTTTTTGACTCACGGCACCCTAGAGCAGTGGTTCCCAACCCTGGTCCTCAAGTACCCCCAACAGTACATGTTTTGCAGGTCTCCACACAGAATCACAAGTGCTATAATTAGCTCCACCTGTGGATCTTTTCAAATGTGCCTGAATAATAAGTGCACCTGCCGGGTGACCTGGAAAACGTGCACTGTTGGGGGTACTTGAGGACCAGGGTTGGAAACCACTGCCCTAGAGAATCAGAATATTTTCCAGGGCACCCCTAGGCCAAAGTTTGTTACCAAGAATAAAAAAATTTTTTAAATGAAATAAGTTGTGCTTAAATGTCATCCTTAGGTCCAGTTATGTGGTGAGGACGATTCACTTCTGTTTCCCCACATATTTTATAATTGGAAGCTCCAAGCACTGATTTTGCTTGTTTCGTTGGCCTTAAATAACTTGAATTGGTTCTGGACCATCAACCTGAGGCACCCCTGCAAGTGCTCCAAGGCACCCCAGGGAGCCTAGGCGCGCAGTTTGAGAACCACTGGCCTAAAACCTTTCCTTGCATTTTCAGTTCAAATTAAAAGGTTAATGGCGGGATGCTCTAAAATAAAAATGCGGTAAAATCCCTGTTATCTGGGTTTTTACCGCATTTATGTATGCTCTAATGCCCCTCAGTCGGGGCAGCGATGCGGAGGGTATCGGCAGCTTTTGTTGGTGATACCCTATAGAAGCCTATGGGCTTCTATCCACTGCGCTGAGTGAGGGTTCCGTCATGGGTTCCTTCCAGCATGCCCTGCAGCTGGGCTGTCACTCTGCGCTCCCAGATCTCAGACCCAGAAGGCCAGAGCCGCAGCACAAGGGACAGCTCTTATCGGAAGAGCTGTCCTTTTCATTAATAATCTCATATGTTAGAGCATATGCGATTATTAAGAATGTGGTACCCGGCGGAGAGGGGCGATGTAGGTCGGCAGATGTTAGAACATCCCGCCCTAAATGGGATTTTTCAGTTGCTCAGTGAAGTTTGCTGAAGCCGTTGCAAGCAGAAGATCAGCACCAGAACCCGCACCTCCAAACAAATGAACACCAACATCGCAGATGATGGAGCTACATGTATGCATCGAAGTCTGTGATATTAGACTACTGTATTAAGCGTTAATGTGCTCATCCGCACACCACCATTAATTATTTATTTATTTATTACGTTTTTAATACAGCAAGTTCCATTTTGCTTTACAATTGGCAATAGGGTTGAACAAACTAAATGGATTGTAATGTGCATGTGGGAGGCCAAACAGCGACAAAAATAAGCTATTCGGTTTTTGCAATCCCCTCGCAACTTGACTGACAGGAATCTGGTGTTTAGGGGCGATAACCTGCCGTTTTCTTTGAAAGTCAGAAAAAATGCAGGCATGCCCAGCCATTTTCAGGGAAGGTGAGTGATGTAATCTTCGGCCTCGATCAGTCTGTCTCTGTCACAGACTCGTGGAAGGGTCAGACTTACACACACTTGCACAAATACACAGACAGGTAAAATCATTAGATGGATGCGAATGGATTTTCAGACCAGCGATCCTTTCACAAGCCATTCAATGGGGTGAGATTTCACTCTGTCTTGGCGGCTGCTAACTAATCACAGTCCTCTGCAAACCCTCACAGCAGTGGTCAGGTCCGACATAGGCCTATTGTCACCAAGGAGCTACTTACAATCATCAAGGGAGGATGGCAACATCAAATTTCATGCTGTATTTTAGAAAGAGGTCTGCATGACTTCTGTATATAAATCTTCCATTTGTGTGTATTATCACGGCGCACAGCATTGTCAGTGTAGCCTAGCTTAATAAGCGTAGTGTCCCCCATAGTCAGCGTAGTGTCCCTGTCAGGCAGCGTAGTCACCATACTGTCCCCGCGAGCTGCAGCTCTGTCCCCGGCGTCCCTGGCAAGCCTAGTGAGCGCCTCACACCGGGCCAGTAACCACCAGATCCCCTGCGCTGGCGGACGCCGGCGGAGAGGCGATCAGGCGGGTGCTGGCAGAGAAGCGCTCCATCTGCCTGAGACACACGAGCGTCTCATACGCTTATGCGTCTCAGTCATATTTGCGGCAGGGTACGGCAACCCTGCCCGTGTCCGCTTCAGGGAGATGAACAGGGTTAGGGGTTCGGTAGCCCAAGTGCGTCTCCTGCACAAAGGGGTGGTGCATTTCAAAGTCCACTATCTATGCCAGCCCAAAGCGTGGCGAGCGCAGCAAGCCCTGCGAGGGGAGGTGGTACGCATCCTCCCGACCTGTTCATACCCCCACTATCCACGTTGACGTGGAGTTAATTTTATAAAGTGTGGTGAGCACAGCAAGCCACGAGCCCTGCTTCAGGCTCGGTGGCTCGCTGCACTTGCCACACTTTATAACATCAACTCCACGCTGACATGGATAGTGGGGGTATGAATAGGATGGGAGGACGCGTACCGCTGCGCTGACGTGGATAGTGGGGGTGTTTCAGGAACACATTTACACCTGTCATGTCAGGCAGGTTAAAATGGTCAATGGTTCCCACACAATGTAATAAGCGTTGACTGACTACGCTAACTATGTAAGCTCCGGCTAGCTGCGAACATACTGACTACGGGAACACGACGCTGATACTAACAGGGACGCTGACTACGCTAACTACGCTGGCCGCGGGAACACAACGCTAACTACGTAACAGGCGCTGTGATAATACACAAGTACCAAATCGTCTTCATTTATGATAAAGTAAAATCAGGTGATAAAATATCTCATCATGGCTAGTAATGTGGGTCTCTGTGCAACATGGGGATGTTTGTTGCACTATAGATACTTTCCTTAGGATCCTTGCTTGTAAAAATTTGGGGCCAGAGATTCCCTCTTCTCCATATAATACTGCAAAACAAGTACATATTTACCATGCTGACATTCAGAATGTTGACACAGTAATGTTGAATATTTTGGAATGTCCTTTTCAGCATGCTGACATGTCCATAGTGTTGCCTTTTGACATTAAGACCATGCTGACATTCTGGTGCCAACATTCTGAACACTGACACCCTCCTGTAATACCAGCTACTATAATACCTTTAACTTGAAACCTAGTGAAAGGGAAATAAAGGCTGTAAACAGCCTGACAGATGACTTGGTAAACAATAACTACAATTGGTTCATATAAGTGGGACATGAATAATAGAACAAGGAGTACTAACACCTGTCTACACTGCTCTGCAAAGATTAAAATTAAAGAGTCAATATAAATGGTAGTAATGTCAGCAGGTAGAGAATTTCGAGAACTGTGACATTAATTATGTACAAACTCAAAGCCAAAATTACTGTTTTTCCTAGGGGCATTAGCAATTACTTTATTAATATCTTATCAGAAAAAAAGTACAGAGATATTTGCTGGCTTTGTGAGACTAAGTTCCACGCCAAGCTGGGGATGCTGGAGGAGTATATGAAGTTTTGGCCAAGAAATATATTATATAACATTTACAAATAAATAGTACACAGTGTCAGCATGTTCTGGAGATAAACCATATCCTATATTGTAGATTTGTAGTGGGCGATTAAACGTTACAAGCAGTCTTAGTAGGTAGGTAGTTTGTACCTGCTGTGCTGCATTTTGACTCATTCTCTTGCTGCCTTACATGACTTTTTAAGCACTATTATAACCCAGTATAATGTACAGATTGTGACTTTACTTATGTTTAGTAAGGTTTACTCACCATGGGCCAGATGCACTAAGCTTGAAAATTGATAAAATGGAGAGGGTACTTGTGTATTATCCCGGCGCCCACTAAGTTATTTGCTTAGTGGGGTATTCTGCATAGGAAAATCGCATCGCACGGGCCATTTTAATTGGAGCTGAATTAGCCGAATTAGTAATGCCGAATTCAGTCCCTCAGTTCAGAGTAAAAACTCCGGACGCTCACCCAACAACAGAGCGTAGCTAATCCCCGAGTAGGTTGGACATAGGGTAGGGGACATAAATGACCGCATTCAACCAACAGGAATCATACCAGCACAGAACCATCAGGGCAGGAGTTGAGGGTGAATGTATTTCCTGTAGCTTGCTGAGCACCATCACCGTAGGGTCTTAATCTCGGGCCACCCAGACGCGCCAGCGGACGTAGCAGAGACTATGCGGAACGACTGGGTGCCAAACTCACGAAGCGAGAGCCCCAGACCGGACAGGCACCGCCACAACATCCAACCAAACTGATATCTGGTAAGCGGAGAGCCATCGTAGTGAAGGAGCCAGGAGACATCCGAAGATGGCCTGACCACGCATAGCTACTAAACTACATAAACTAGTAATACAGTAGATGACTTGAAAAAATGTGTAAAAAAAAAAAAAAAAAAATAGAAAACATAACATATCAAGGGCAGAGAAACAAGCACTGGAGAGTAAAGAAAAATGAGTCCATAACGATCAAGCCCTCTGATAAGGGGGGGGGGGGGATGGTCATTATCCAGATTATAACAATAAAATAAAAATATTGCTTACAGATAAATTAACGTATAACAATCTAAAGAAAAATCCCACAGAAGATATAAAAAGAAAATTATATGCCTTTATTTAAAAACATCATAAAAATGGAGCATTAACTGATAAAGAAAAAGACTATTTAAAAATAGAGGGCACTATATTACCGGTCTATATGGATTACCAAAAATCCACAAAAACTAAAAAGACCCACCTCTAAGGCCAATAGTAGCAGGAGTGGGGTCTCTGACCTCAAATCTATCAGAAATGATAGACAAATATTTACAGCCAATAGTGTGTAAAGGTAGAGGACACTATGTATATTATTAATAAATTAATACTGTAAAATGGCAAAGGGTAACATTTTAGTGTCGGCAGATGTGTCCTCACTATACATGATAATACAGCATAAAGACGGTTTGGCAGCAATAGAAAGAGTCCTAATCAGAGAGAATTTTGAAGAAAATCTGAAAACCTTCATATTAGAAGGCATACAATTTATATTAGAAATAATTATTTTCAGAGATACATCGATGATGTCATTATGATATGGAGGGGGGGAGGGAAGTCTTACAAACAGTTCTAAATAACAACAATATGGGAATAGTTTTAACATTTGAATGTATACAGTACATTTTCTGGATTTAACAGTATATATATATATATATATATATATATATATATATATAGAGGATGACAATATTTTAACAAGAACGTATTATAAACCTACGGACAGTAATTCTTATATTAATAAAGAGAGTAATCACCACCCACAGTGGTTGAAAAATGTACCCGGGAGTCAATTCCGTAGGATAAAACGGAATTGTACACAAGAAATTATATATAGAGAACAGGCCAAAAAAATGAAAAATTAATTTTTGGTGAAAGGATATGCTGAAACTGACCTACTTTGGTAGAGGTGAATAAAATAAGAGATACACTGTTAGTAAATAAGAGGAGAAAAGAAAAGAAAGATGGAAGTCTGGCTTTCATTACAACATATAATAGTGATTATAAGCAAATAAAAAAAGTGTTAAATAAACATCGGAGTCTACTAAAATCTGACCCAATTCTGAAAGAATCTATCCAAGATAAAGCAGACATAATTTATAAAAGAGCATCCAACATTAAGAACTGGGTGCCGTAGTACCAAAAACAGCCATGCAAACAAGAGTTAAAACCAAAGGCTTTTTCCAATGTGGAATGTGTGCTGGCTGTAAACAATGTAAAAGTACAGATGGCAACAAAAAAGAAACATTTGTGTCGACCGTTACTGGGAAAGAATACAAAATTGATCATTTTGTTACATGTAACAGCTATGATGTTATTTACTTAATTCAGTGTACATGCGACAAACAGTATGTTGGGAGAACTTGCTGACAATTTAAAATCAGGTTAAGGGAACATCTCAACAATATAAAAAAGGGGTTGAAACCCACTGTATGTCAGCACATTTTAAAACTGATCATAAGTGCTCTACGAACAGTATAGTGAGTTTTAAAATGATTGATCTGATTAAAGGCAATTGGAGAAAAGATGATAAAAAAAAAGTGATCTGGCTCACGCAGAAATGCGATGGATTTATGAGCTAGACACACTACATCCGAAATGGTTAAATGGCAAATTTGAAGTCAAGTGGTTTTTGTGAACGTACCTCCCATTTTTCCTGTTTTTTTCTTTTGTTTTATTATTTTTCATTTTTCCTTCTCTATATTACATTGCCATTTTTCTATAAAAGTTTGTATTGTGAACATACTGTTTGGTTGCAAGAGAAATAAATCATAGGTTTTTAGCAGCAAACTTTCCCATAAACAGACTTAGAGGGTGATTTTTCATGTTTTTGAGATGTAGATACCACTTTAAGAAAACCCAGGGAGATGTATAAGGTATAGGCCACCAGGGAACAGGTGAATCGGACTTCCTGGAGAGGTATAAATAATTGAGGGCTACGATCTCCAGCTGCACCTTGAGAAAGACCTATCCTAGGTAGAAACGCATTGGTGAGCGGTTGGAGACCGGAGCCTGTAAGAGGAAGCCACCGCACACAAGGGGAACAGTGCCGGAGCCGACGAGCGTGAGTGTATGACATCCACGGCACCGGGCGGCTTTTAAAATCTTAAAGCCTCACTAAAGTCTTCTGGAGCGCCACGGCTGTTATATAACATCTTGGCCGTGACCCCACCGTACTGCAGGCGCTAGCAGGAAATCGGATGGGAGGGTGATACGTGCATTGAACATCTGAAACGCTGTACACCTAGTTCGGAGACACCAGTGCTTTCTTCCCCCTCAGTCCCAACATACGGGGAAAATCTGAAGGATAGCTGCAGTGGCAGTGCGGCGTCCAGAAGAGGAGTACTAATGTGAAAGTGGATTATATAACATCTGAGGAATGGAAGGATAATATCACGTCCCCAGGAGGTCCGGTGAGTTAAAAGAGATTTTTTCTTGTTGAAAGGAACTGGTTTTTTTAAATTTATGTGTATTTTTTATATTTATTGAATTTTTTTTACCTTTTTTCTGATCTGTCGGTTGGTGGAGAAATAAACTTTTATTTTTAAGAATATTGTGGAGACTGTATATCCGGAGAAAAAAAATCCATATTGGGAACAGTTTATATTTTTTTTCCTGCATACACTACTAGAAGTCTATTACATACAGTATAACACCAAGCTCTGCAGTTAACCCTTAGATATACTATTTATGCTGTCTATGATATAAGCAGTAATTGACAAAATGCTTGAAATACACTACAAGCGTGTGTGTGAGTGAAAAAGACTGAAAATCAAGAAGGGGACACAGCCATTCACCCAAACTTTTCAGGAAAAAAGAAGAAGATTCCTCCTTTTCCTGCTTTGATATCCCAGCTAACTCTGCCATCCTCTGCTTCCTTATAGGATATCTGAGTCACATACTTCCCAAGGTACACACAGCCTTGGATGTTTAACCCTCTCATGCCTATTGCAGCCATTACGTTATTCTTTGTAAGGCTTAGTACATCTTACCCTGTTTCTTAAAGGCAGCTGTGCATATATTTATTTTCTAATTGCATTTACCATTTTGTTTTCTTCTAACTCCTGACCAATGCTAATAAAGTTCTGTGATAAATGTACATCTTTGTTATATCACGCTGCTATGTTTCCATACCTCCCTACTGTTCTAATTGCAGCGGGATACATTTGTAGACTGTCCTGCTGTCCCTCCCGCAGGTTGCTATGTCCCACAGGCGGGTGGGGGGGGGATGACAGTTGGGGGAGACGATGATCACTGAATAGATGCCGTGCACGTTCTCTATTCAGCGTACACCCCCAAATTGATGAAAGCAGATGTGGAATTGCTTGGATCCACTCCCTCCACAAATGACTCCACCCCCTGCATCTGTGGTCCAGCTCATCTTAAATTTGGAAGGTACTGTACGTATTTCTGTGAAAGTCTATCCAATGTCTCAACAACTCAGATCAAGGAACTGTTGTTACCAATATTCTTATAAAGTCAATAATATTTAATTTACAGATTATTTTATTTTATACATTGCTAACAGGGAATATGTAATAAGCCTTGGAGAGCAACGTTTACCTGTCTGCTATGCTGCAAACATACGCAGCCTAGGGAACAGGTCTGAATCGGGCCCAAAGTACCAACCAATCAGCTCCTATCTGTCACGTTACACGTATATGTTTGAAAAATTGCAGTGGTTACCTTCTATCACTCGCCACTTTATCTCTCTTCAAAGCTCATTACATCTACCCCTTTTATTTTCTATATCAAAAAGTGTTCTGAAAGTAATGGGGAAAGTAATTTAATTATGATACACAGCAGTGGTTCTTAAATTCGGTCCTCAGGACCCCCCAACAGTTCACATTTTCTAGGTGCACTCATCATTCAATGACAAATTTTAAAAGATCCACAGGTGGCGCTAATTACTGCACTTGTGATTCTGTGGGGAGACCTAGAAAACGTGAACTGTTGGGGGGGCTCCTGAGGACCGAGGTTGAGAACCACTGGTATACAGTAACTTATGTTGTTCTCAGAATATAGTGAACAAATTATGACCCTTCAGCTTTTCACCCCACAATAAGGAAATACATTGAGAGCTATAGAAATGCATACCTTTCAACTGTCCCTCTTTCCACGGGAACGTCCCACAGCAGGAGCATTTGGGATTCCCCCCAATCTGAAGATAATAGACGTTGTGCGCATGCGCACAGCATCTATTCAGGGCTGCTGAGGGACGGAAAATGCGGGGCGTGGTCTTGGGAAGTGTCATCCGCAAGGCCATGCCCCCTTTTCTGAGACCACCCCCCCTTTTCGGGTGCGCGCGGATTTCCTGTTTCTGAGAGGCTACAAGTTGGGAGGTATGGAAATTATACGACTAGTTATAATACAAAGATGATAATAATATATGTACATAATTGTTTAAACTTTGAGTTCTGAACAGTGTAATGGATTTTAAAAGTACTTTACACTTAAAGCCTTGTCATTTTATTATGATCACAGATCTTCTAAGATCTATATAGATTACAGATTTTTAACCCATATATGACTTGCAAGTTAATGGCCTTAGTAAATGGAATTTATCATTTTCATTGCCACAGCTTTTATATTTAATAGCAATGCAAAATGATTTAACTGCTTTCTATAATAAAATAAAATGTATTTCTAATTAATTACAGTAAACCATTTAAGAATTGTATTAAGTTAAAGCAGATTTTCACATTTGCTTGCTCAAGACTTGTAGCACAACTTAGTAAGCATGTGCCATTACTTAGAATCTTTCGGCTAAGATGGCTGGGTGAGGCCTTGAGCATAGATATGACATGGATTGGGTAAGCTGGGCAGCGCCCGAGGTATACAACATGCTGATAGAGGGATCCTAGGCAGGTTGAGCAGACACAGAACACAGAGGGTATAGGACTTGCCATTCAGGCTGTGCATACTGTATGCATCACTACCCAGTTCCCTGCAGTCACATTTAATCCACTCTGTTCCTGCTAGGATGCTCCTACTTGTCACAGCTCATACGCATCTCCCAGCGGGCATATTACTGCCTTATATATTTATCTATGTGACTTCTCTCTAGCCTCAATTCTCATTTCCTTTACTACGCCTGCATGAGCTGAGGAAAAATGGCACAGAAAAATCAATGAATTCTGATGCACTGTTTTATTTAAATGATCCTCTGGAATTGCTGATTTGAACAAGGGGTCCCAGTTGAAGGACATGCTACTCTGAACTTATCAGTTGTAGGGTGACTGGAGAGACAATGGGAATGTACGTTACCCTGCACCTTTGCTGCAGCTAAGGCAGGGGCCACTGTTAAGGTGCTGCACAGCAGATATACATGTGTGCAGTGTACGTGGTACAGTATGGCCCTTATTCAGATCTGATCGCAGAACAAATTTGTTCTCAAAATGGGCAAAACCATATGCACTGCAGGTGGGGCAAATGTAACATGTGAAAGAGAGAGGGATAGTTAGATTTGTGTGTTATTTTGTTTCTGTGCAGGGTAAATACGGGCTGCATTATTTTTACACTTCAATTTAGATTTCAGTTTCAACACACCCCACCCAAATGTAACTCTCTCTGCACGTTACATCTGCCCCACCTGCAGTGCACATGGTTTCACCCATTTTGAGAACACATTTGTACTGCAATCAGATCTGAATAAGGGCCAATGTGCAGACCATCTCTAGGTATGCCTAATTCATACAGTATATCTAATTCATAGATGTACATAAATCCAATGTTTATGCACATCTTCGCTGGTTTTATATCTGCACATGCATACAATCCACACTGCTTATGGGCATATCTGGGGCTGTAATGTCACTCGCAGGTATCCAAATGCTGCAGCATGATTGACACACTGCTGGCATTTGGGGATGATGATGAAGCAGCAACAGGATCTGGGGTGTACTGAACTCAATGGCTACGTCCTCCTTGATGCATCTTCACTGTCCCTGGCTGCATGATTTAACCATATATATTAATCAGATGTCCGATGGTCACACATTTGGTTAAACACTGCGTTCTTCATTTACTTAGCGAATAAGAGAGGTTATAGATGGGTGTTTTTTTCCTCCTGCGGCTTTTGCATATTTTCACGCCACCTCTGCGTACAAAGACATAGGGGTGGTGCCGTTAGCATCTACCTTTGAATCAGACCCTAAGTAAAGTTTTGTTCCATAAGTTTGTAAAAGGGATATAAATCCCACCAGGGAATCCAGGTACGTACCATAGGTACTTAATCAAAATACAGTGATTAAAAATATGTTATTACTTATTCAAAAAAATGTTTGAAAAAATAATGTATTAAGGGTTAAAAAACATATTATAATGTGTACTATGGTTATAAATGTCAATTTAATAATATTTGCAGAACCTTTTTTTTTTTTTTTTTTTTTTTATGTCTTTATCTTCACAATGTAATATCATCTTTGTAAAACACTGACAGTCATACTGACATTTTGGAGGACAACTTACAGTAGATCATTTCTATATGGAATTAGAATTAAGAGAACCATCCTATCACAGTTCTACCACTGTCACATTAAATGGTCCATAAACTGGGCAGAGATATCTCAGATCTGGGACTCCAGCTGTTGGGTCCGCCTATTTGTTGATCTTAGGGCTGTAGGTGGCCCCTTTCACTACATAATGAAGCTGCCAAGAGTCTGTTCTCTTTTATTAAGCATGGAGAATGTCCTGAGGGAAACATGGTAATACTGATAGGGGAATAACTGAAGTTAGTTGGCTGATAAAATGAGGCTTTGCTGCATACAGTGGGCTATGAAGAGTACTGGGCTCTATGTTAGGTTGGAGAGGGGTTGTCCTGTTCTAGGGGAAACATGTTATATTGCAGCCTAGAGCTGGTTTGCACTATGGTGGGGGGACCTTACTTTGTGTGACCCTTTGCTGTAGTGAAGGCAAACCTTGCTTTGAAAAACATAAAACATGTGGCATTCCCTCACTTTATCACCTCAATTTTTCCACATAAAAATATGGATCAGTTTCTGAAAGCCAGTGTAGATGGGCTACACTATCATGTATTTAGGAGGGACATATCTTCTGCTTGTTTTGGATGCCAGGCCTTCTTGATCCTCTGGCATTGGAATGTCAGGGTAAAGCAGAATATATCTTAAGCACCATACACACTAGACGATGGGTTCTACCTCCAGTAATGTTAATGATATCGGCGGTAAGCCTGGGCAATGGCTGCATGGTGCTTTACCCATACTGGCAATTCTCGGGATTGCCACTGATCATTGCTGGGCAGCGCTGCTGAGTTGATCGCTGAACTCAGCAGGCTTCAGCACCCCTGGCTCCCTCTCCTCCGCCGCACCTCCTCCTCTCCCCGCCCCCCTGGCTGTTGTATGACAGCCTATGGTGCCGGCTACTGACACACCAGATGCCGGGGGCAGGGCTGAGTTGTCGGGGGCAGGGCTGGGCAGTGGCTGACATAGTGTTCAGCTGCACTGCCCGACCCAGACCAGCCGACAGCGTGGTAGTTTTTTTTTTAGGTAGCGCTCCCCATAATAAACCCAGCACTACCTTAAAAAAAAAAAAAAAAACACCACTAAAGGGGTTAATACTGAGTAAGTAAAAAATCATTGTTTCCCCCAGCTCATTGAATGGTATTAGTAACCAGTCTTGAATACTAAATGATAATAGAATTCAGAGATATTGGTTACATGTATTTACACAAATGTCAAGCCATTGTCAAGGCTTCTCTGTATACTTGGGGTCCCTAGTGCTATATCTAGGTGCAGGGTGTGAAACCAATATCTCTAAATTCTATTATCATGTAGTGTTCAATACTGGTTACTAATACCATTCAGTGAGCTGTGCGAAACAATGTCTTTTTTACTTACTCACCCCTCCCTCTCATGCACCTGAATGGTATTACTGAACTTATGCTGCTTTCAGACCGCAAAACTGGCTTTGACCAGGTATTTTAAAATATTTCTAAAAACGGGTCTGCCAGCTAAAACCCCTTTCACTGCATGTCTTTAAACGGTATTTCAGTGCAGTTTTTGTCCTTAAACGGTATTTCAATGCAGTTTTTGTTCCTTCACAACACTGAACCCGTTTTAACCCATAGAAATCAGTGGATGAAAAAAAAGGGTGTGAAATTGGTTGGACCCTGCTTTATTACCGTTTAGAAATACCAGTTCAATAGAACCGGTAAATTCACTCTGCACCTTTCATACTGCACGAATTACTGTTTTAAAACGGTAAAAAAAACTGCAAAATAACGGGTAAAAAGTGCAGTCTGAAAGGGACATAATTGAGCATCTACCACTATATATTTATATATCTGAACATACAGATTTAGATTCTGTTTTCCTCCTCTGCAACCTTTATGAATGCAAGCATGTTACTGGTAGGGCTATTTCAGAGAACCTGCTAAGTCAGTATATTAGAGATGGAATGTTTTAGTTACGTAACATTCCCGGAAATCCAGTCTTTTCAGCAGAACACTCATTGTACTTACTCCTTACTGAAAGGCAGAGTCTGGTGAATCATCCTGTGATCTCAAATGAATAATTACGTACTGAGGCCTACTATGGCCAGGGGACCTCCTTACACTTTGGTGCAACGAGGAGCCAATGAGTTAATGACATGATTGGCAGCTAATTATTCTGCAGTCAATAGTGCAACCTGTGAGGCAAAAAAGGAACTGTAATAAAATGAGTTGTTACTTTAAAAATGCAAGATGTTCTGCAAAACCAAAACTAGGAGATTCTGCCTCTACATTTGGTTTATGTGGTTTAAGAGGTGAAACTTATTTTCAGTCACAGAATCAAATACATTTTTCTGTATCTTATGTTCCAAAACATTGCTCAACTACATGCACATCGGCTGTCCGAAAATCCCTATGGGGCATGCCTTACACAGAGTATGGGTGAGACGATATCAGAATTGTAGTGGGAAAATAATGGGTGTTTCATGGCGGTGACTGGAAGTTGGCCAGAAATGTCTTTTAAATGTAATTTTGGCCCTTTCCGTCCCATGTGTGAAGCTGCAATGAGACTGTTAGATGGAGCTTGCTGGACAAGTTCATTTTCCAGCAGTTCCAGGTCTGCCAGCTGAGTTTGTCAGTGATTTCTGGGTTTTAGAGCCCGGACTAACCTCTTTCCTCTGAATACCATTCCTTGATTTTTTTCTCAATGAGTCCAATTCCTTCCAAAACATTGGTGATGTCATAGATACGCCTCTTCTGTCTCACAGCCAAAGTGTCTGCAGCTGCCTTCAGGTCCAGGACTACGTGTGCATCTGGCCCACTCCTCATACTCGTGTCTGTTCCACATACTGTATGTACCTTTACTACTTATGAATTACCCTGTCTGTATATTATTCTCTTCAATTTTGTTTCTTTTTTCCACATGTCTCGATACTGTATCTGATTCCGTTACTTTGTCTTTTATCTGCTCCTACCATTCACTTTCCTCTTTTTCCCCTTCCCTGCTTCAACCCTCTTAACACCATCCCATGCTCTTATTCTTGATCTTATTGGTAGAACCATAGTAGATGGCTGCCAATCAGAAAGGGGTATAGTAGTCATCATTGCACTATTTGCTTTATATTGTCTTGCAGACATATATATTTCCCAGAAAATGTACCTGTAGCTTGGGACGTCAGTCCTTTAGGACATTAGGGGTCTATTATATGAAAGGTCTAGTTATAAAGGGTCAGCTTTAAATTATTAGCAGCGTTATACCGGAGTTAAACCAAAGGAAACCAGAAGGCAAACAACACACCAACATTACTGCTGAAGGACTGCATTAAAACCACAAAACTCTGGAACATCATGTGGCCTCAACTTACCTTTGCCATGAGAACACCTGGGCCAGGCCCACCACCCCTACAGCTGAGAACTCCAGGACTACCCCCAGCCCTACTCCTCATGGTGAGCATGGAGCTGGGAAGGGAAGCACCAGGGCCAGCCTATGTAGCAACACTTCCCCCATCAGTCCCTTCTAAAGGTGTCAGTCCCCTGCAAATGTGTTTTCATGTCTCCCCCCCCCCCCCTGCAGCATATATCTACCCCACCATGTGCTATTCCTGTAAGGTGTACCTTCGCAGATTGCACACCCTGCCAGCGCTGACCTATGCAGTGCACCAAGCTGATTGCCTCAGATGGCATCTCTGCGGGCAGGATGTGGGTCACGTGGATGTTTCAGTGCAGGGTTTATCATACTACTATACAAGTATTTGCTTTCCAATATATGCATTGGGTCCTTGTATGGCTCGCCTCCTACAGTGTAACCTTCGTAGTGCGCCCACCATGGCTGCCTCATCTGGTGCACTTGTGGATGGGATGAAAAATACATGGACCTGAGTCTACACTGAAATCACCCATTTTGGGTAATCACTTTTATGGGTAATCTATTCCACCCAGGGTAATCCTACGCAGAGCGCCTAAAATGGCTGCCCAACCTGGTACCTTGTCAGGGTGGAGTACACAACTCATGGAAGTTATTATCCAAAATGCTCCACCAATCCTGCATTATGCTTACTGTGTGCTCAAGGGTCTCTTTTGTCTGTGACTTGTCTGTTACTGTACCACCAACATCCTCTGTATTATGTGCATTGTTTTTTTAATGTCTGTAAAGCGCCTTGAGTCCTGTTGGAGAAAGTGCGCTACATAAATTAAACTTACTTCCTGCTTCTTGTTATGTATCTGTTCTGCTCATAAAGGTACATAGCTTCTGTGTTTGCTCTAAACTGGGAATGGTGTCACATATACAAATATCCTGTAATGGGTGGAAAGGTTCTGATTAAAAGAAGACATTCCATTTCCTTTATTTAAATACCAGGGGCCAGATCATACTTGCCTACTTTCAATTTCACCTCTCCGGGAGAAGCCCGGAGAGGCAACACGTTAGGGGGGCGGGAGCAAGGCAGATATCACTTGGCCCCGCCCCATGCCAGAAAACTCTGTGATTCGCGGGCCGCGGAGTGGGGGCGGGGCTTAAAGGCCGCAAAATGACGCAATTGCGTCATTTTAGCCCCGCCCCCTCTCCGCAGACCCGCGATTTCAGGTAATTAAACCAGCGGGCAAGGGGGGAGCAGGGGCTATCTCCAGAAAGCGGGAGACTTGCCCACCTTCCCAGGAGACCGGGAGAAAGACCCGATTTCCAGGAGGCTCCCAGCCATTCCGGGAGGGTAGGCAAGCCTGGGCCAGATGCACTATCAATGGTAGCCTCTATTGGTAGTAATACTGGTGTAGCCTATTAAACAAGTAAAATGGCAGTAGGGTAAAGTGGAGTAAGATGCACCAGGGGGTAAGCTGATCCTTATCGTGTATCCTGGCAACTGAATACTGTTGTTGTCATGCATGTGACCATAAATTCAGTATACTTACAGAATTTCTATCTGCCTGTGACATAGGAAAACCCACGGTAAATGGGAATTTTTTTGTCACAAGAAATAATTTTTTCTTGTCTTATCAAATGGAAAAGCCACTATCATCATATTAAAACCATCCATGATTAAGAAACATTACAATGTGATATCCATCCCATGTCTGTGTGGTAAAATGTGCCAGTTTAAAATTGAGGACGATGAAGTGAATGCAACATTTCTTGTTTGCATTCAAGGAAAATTATGTGACATTCATTTTGCCTTCAAATGGAGAGATGTAGTTAACCATGGAGAGAGATAAAGTGCCTGATTCAGACCTGTTTGCTAAACTACATATGTTCACAGCCTAGTGAACAGGTAAACGCCGCTAGCCACCCTCTGGCTGACCGAATGCAGGGGATCGGTATGATTACACATCCCCTCGTATGTGGACGCATGGTAAAAAATTATTATATTTTCCTGTTTGCAAATAAAAGTCAGTATACACAGATTTTTATTTCTGACGGAGATGGCCTAAATCAGGGCATGAGCTGATGTCATGTGACGCCCATTCCCCTGCTTCCACCCCCTTCCCTCCCTTCACAAAGCATAGGCCTCAGCGAGTGTGATATATATGCCTATGCATACCTGCCGACTCTTTAAAACTCCTCTCCGGGAGAAACCCAGAGAGGAGTGAAAGGGGGATGGGACGAGGCTACCTTTTGGGGGCGGGGCTGATGTCACCAAGCCCCCACAACAGGCAGCTGCATTAATTAGCTTGTCCGTGGATTGGAGGAGGGGCTAAAATGATGTGATTTGCGTCATTTTAGCCCCTCCCCGTGAACGCGCAAAATTCAGAATTTCAGACTGCTTGGAAGGGAGGAAGGGCTGTGGCGATAATGCAGGAGACTTGCCCACCTGCCCAGGGGGCTGGGAGGGGGACCCGATTTGCTAGACGCTCCCGGCCATTCTGGGAGGGTAGGGAAGTATGCGCCTATGGCGTTCCCACACCTTAATGAAATAAAGGACTGTAAAAGGTACTTTATTTCATGGGCATTCATTGTAATACATAACCATTCCCCCTTTGCTGAATTCTGTACTTACTCATTGATGGTGGTCCTTTGTCTTTCTGTACTTCTATGAGGAAATACACTCCACAAGGAAAAATAAATGGTTATTATTATTTATTATTATTATTGTAATTATTTTTATTATTATATTTATTATTAATAACTATTATAATACCAATAATGTATTATGTGCTCTTATTATTCAGTTGTTTTGCTATATTTTTTTTTTGGTACTTGTGTAGTTTCACGGCGCCAGAATGGCGCCATGCTACTTCCGGGTTCTACGCTCGCCACAAACTATGTAAAATAAAGTAACTTAACTTCATGCCAACATGGATAGTTCATATCTCCACTATCCATGTTGGCATGGAGTTGATTTTAAATAGCACGGTGAGCGTAGCGAGCCACCGAGCCCGCAGCGTGGGTGAGCGAATCGAGCCCCGCAAGGGGACTCAGACGCACAGCGCCATTTTTTTTTATTTAATTATCCAGTTTCGCTGCCCAGTGTTTTAGTTTAGCTTTTCCCCTTTCATATTGTTGCAAACATTTGGTTTGATTTTCTGCAGCTATAGCCTAACACAAATGGGAACAAACAAATCATAAAGAATCAAAACAAAAATCAAATATTTGCCCAGAAAAAGCCTCTTTCTTTTGAAGTTTCTAAAAAAAAAAAGATAAATATTTTATTTCCATTTTCTTAAAAGGATGAGAAGTTCTGAGAATGAGAACATGCCTCTGTTACAACATTTGGAACCTGGAAGCAGAGGCATATTTTTTAGCTAGATGCAGATTTCATCTAATACTATCATAGTCAAGGACTGATTTACAGTCCCATATTCATAGTCATACACTGCTGCCAACAATTTAGCATTGTTGAGAGCAGTGGTTGCTATAGGCAACATCCCATCTCAGTAAATTGACCCCAAAGTGCACATCCCAGTCCTTGCGCAAAGTGACAAAATATGCGAAATTGGTAGCAGCAGGGCTTTATTTGCTAAGATGGGAGCTCTATTGAAGACAGGACGTTGCCCATAGCTACTAATCAGAATCTACGCCTTATTTATTTAGCACCTTCTTGAAGATAAAAATTAACATCTTCAATAGAAATCCCATCTTAGCAAATAAAGCCCTGTGGTTCATTGTAATCTGCTCGCTCCCCAGCAAATTGCGCATGTGCAGGGCTGCTGTGTGGCGCCATTGGTGACTTGCATAGTCGCTGAGACGTTCGCACAGGGGGGGGGGCAGATCGAGGCGGGCAGGGGGCACTTGCATACCCACAAAAATGCTCTGCGCACCCTGGAAAACATTGGGTGTCCCCATGCGAACACAGCTGCCTATCCCATTCATGGAATGCAAAATATAAATTCACAAAGCGGCGGGGATGTGCGAGCGAACCATGGCTGGGGGGCGGGCGGTCATTCACGAGTTGGCTCGCTAAGCAGTGAAGTTACAGTGCTTAGCGAGTCAACCATAATCATTTATTGGTTACAAACATCCATGGGTACAAATAAGAACCATAATCTGTCTTTAAAATATCAGAACATAAGATACAACAAAGGATAAGCTATTATAAACCTAGGTTGAACTAGATGGACGGATATATATACACAACAATATTTCTAATATTGTGCTATAGTTTAACTGTGGTCGCTTCTAACACTGAGTTCTCTACTAGTAGGAACTCCCAAAAAACACCAAAAACCAATAGTGTTTTCTTAGTGCCCAATACACTTAATAAAATGAATTGTCTCTCATATAAAGATACATTTGTTCATGTAAAAAATATTTATTAAAATTCCACTAAAATTCAAACATTTCATTACACGGCTCCTTGGGGCTGAAGTAATTCACAGTGTTTAACAGTTGTTTGCAATCACAATTGTGGCAGTTACCCAACGCATTTCGTTTCATTTCATCAAGAAACTTCATCAGGGAAAATGATTGGTCTCTCACTGTAGAATATAACAAAAAGTGCCATGATAATACAACAAGATTATTCATACAAAATTATAACAAATTATAGATGGAAAAAACAGATGGAAGTAGGAGAAAGAACAAGACATTGTGATTCATTTCTTATAATGGAATCTCTAGGTGATTTTTTCAAAAGGGTGTTACTTTAGATTTCTTTTAAATTTCTAAATATTTTGAAGGAAGACAGAATTGAGGGAATTTATATATATATATTTATATATATATATATATATATATATATATATATATATTATCTCTGTTTTCAGAAGTTAACTGACTGAATTCGGGTACATACCTTTCAACAGATTTTTAATAAGATGAAAGTTATAATCATCCTTGATTTGGGGCCTGGGCCACAAGGGTCCAATTAAGGGCACTCACCAAACTTGAAGATAAAAAAAAGCTTTTTATTTACATTACATTTCAAAAAAGTGGTCAGCTTACATAAAGGTAAGCTATTTGGTTTACATTTTGGCTACAAATGGCCTTTATCAGGACACAGCAGCATGTACAATAATTTAGCTCCAGAGACCAAGGTGTTGGCTGAAACGTCAACCAAATAGCTTACCTGAATGTAAGCTGACCACTTTTTTTTCAACAACAATATCTCTAAAATTGCGCTAAATGATACTTATGGTCACTTCCAACACTGAGTCCCCTACTAGCAGGAACCCCAAAAGAACATCAAATACCAGTAGTGTATTCTTAGCGCCCAATATGCTTATTAAGATTATCAATCTCTCATGCAACATACATTTTTTCTTCATGTAAAATATTTATTTAAAAGTCTAATAAAAATCAACAATTCTTTACTCGGCTCCTTGTGGCTGGAGTAATTCACGGTGTTTAACAGTTGTTTTGCAATCATAGTTTGTGTTAGTTAACCAACATGTTTCGTTTCATCAAGATACTTCTTCAGGGGAAACAATTGACCTACGATTGTAGAATACAACAAAAAGTGCCATAATTATATTATTAGTCATGCAAAATTTGATTTAAAATTAAAGATGAATAAAGGAGGAAAAAATTCAAGAGAAATGTTTAATGGAACTAGGGAAAAAGAGGAAAATAAACCTTATAATTCATTCAGCTGTGAGGAAATCTAATTTTAAATGAACATATAGGACTATTGATTTGAATAGAGAACTATGTTCGTTATTTATATATATATATATATTTCATCTTTATCTTTGTTATTCCAAAATATACCTAGCTAAATTCGGGTACATGCCTTTAAATCAATTTTTAATAGAATGACAGTTATAGTCCTCCTTGTGTCTCAGTTGGAGTTTTATAGACTTAAATTAGGCTCAGTCCTAAGAAATTATTGTCACATGAGAGCCACATAGATATCAAATAGATATTGAAAGTTCATATATAATTACTAAGGAGACATTTTCTACCAGTGGGGACATCAATAAGAAAACTTGTTTTCTTTTTTTCTGAATTAGAGTGATTAATACTTCTTTAAACGACAGTTTTTTTTTAAATTATTATTATTTAATGTTCTCTTGATATGGCAGGCCTAAAAGAATACCTGGGATATTAGTGATAATATTTTTAACTTCCGTTAATTATAACCAAAATGAATGGACTAAATGTACATACCTTCAAGAAGAGGGAGGGTTTTAAAACCTCATAATAACAAGTGGACAAGTAGACTATTCCTCTCCTTACCAAATTGTCTACTTGTCCACTTGTTAGCATGAGGCTTTAAAACCCTCCCTCTTTTTGAAGGTATGTACATTTAGTCCATTAATTTTGGTTATAATTAACAGAAGTTAAGAATATTATCACTAATATCCCAGGTATTCTTCTAGGCCTGCCATATCAGGAGAACATTAAATAATAAAAAAAAGCTGTTGTTTAAAGAAGTATTAAACACTCTACTTCAGAAAAAAACAAGTTTTCTTATTGATGTCCCCACTGGGAGGTAATGTCTCCTTATGCCTCCAGTGGTTGCTGATCCTCCCTGTCACCGCCCCCGTGGCTGATCAGGGAGGATCAGGGCCACTCACGGAGGATCAGGGCCCCTCTGGGAGGTTCGGCCGTTTGTGTGTTAGGGCGTGCAAATACAGGAATGCGCAAACAGACGAACAGCTGAGCGCCCGAACACCCGAGCACTCCCGAGCCCCCCCAAAGTGACCCCAAAGTTCTCCAAGCTGCCAAAAAGAGCCAAAGCCGGCAGCATCAGGCCCATGGAAGCAGGGTCTGCTGTAGAAGGCAGCGACTGCCCCTTCTGTGGTGAATATTTCTTGGGCAGGACAAACCTGCCCTGGTAGGTTTGTCCTGCCCCAGAAAAAAACAGCACTCAAAAGGGTAAAGGGTCATGCCAAGTGCCATGTGCTGAGCAGGAGAGAGAGGCAACTGCAGCAACACACAGCCCACACCACCTGCAATGGTTTTTACAGGGGTGTAGCCACACCCCGTCCTGCTGGCCACACCCCTTCCATTGGTCACCCCCTTTTTACTGGGGCCCAGCATCACCTTAAGTAGCCCTGGTTGTATTCAGAAAGTCATAAGCTTTACAACAACATATCACAATGCATGAAAACAACAGAAATGGCATGGACCCTTATGACAGCACCCTTAAGGGGTCGTTCGATTAAACTCATCTTCGAACTTAGATTTTCCCTTAACAAAATAAGGTAGTGAGCAAACTTTGAAGAAGATTACTTAAAGCGTTCGAGAGTTATCGTGGAACAATCAAACACACACCCACACACATAAACATTATTCAATTATAGTTAAATATATACCAAAAATGCTACTACAACATACCTTCCAACTTTTTTATACTCTGGGGTGGGACGTTTGTGGGGGCATGTGCACAGCATCTATTAGGAGCTGCTCACCGGGTGACAGGGCCTGGGAGGGACGCGGGAACGTCCCCAAAAACCAGGACATTCCCACGGAAAGCAGGAGAGTTGGGAGGTATGTTCTTTGTCCCCAAAAATATAATTTTCATGGTGATAATTTGAAACCAAAACTTTATTTCCAGCTACACCAGACAGAATGTGAAAAAAAAATCTTGCCAATGAGAGGTTATACAGAGATTAAAGGAAATGCCATCCCTGTTAGTCATTTCTACTTGCTTGTAGTAATACCGTGAATAACTCGATGGTGTCTGCAGGTTGGGGTGGTTCGGGGCACTGCACGCAATGAAAGTTCTGCACAAAATGACTTTGCCTTCTCTTCAGCATTAATGCATTTCTCTGACATTATCTCATCAACACTGCTCAGATTCTGTTCCGCCTCCCTCTTGCCGTCAATTTCAACAAACCCAGAGCTGCAGATAGTTGTCTCTTTGTGTTTTTCATTCATATCTGTGGAGCTGAAACCTTAAAATAACTTGAAGGCAGTGACAAGGAGGGTCCGCAGTACATTGAGCATGTGGATTGATAGGTTTTGATATTTTTCCCTTTGTTCGGGGGGTAGAGGAACATGTCAGTGTTCAGCTGGGGGAGATGCCACATACATCTTCCTTTCTCCTTCACGCTGAGCCAGGTGCTGTCATCCTCATGACTAGAGCCGGACGGACTCACAAATTATTGGGAAACGTGCCACTCAGTCAGCATACAAAGTATTTTAGGTTCTTTTCATTTGAAAAATAAACTTTGCCTGCAATAATGCACTATGAGCAAAACAAACATTCTTATATATGAAGTTGATTGTAGTATGCTACGCAAAATGTGCCTTGTAGTGAATACTTGGCACTTTAGCACAAAACTATAAAATTCCCATTGGGCCATACGCACAGGTGTACACAAACGGCACCAACGTTGCTTTTGTGCATGAAAATCGGTGTTTTTAACACAACATCTAACTAAGTAAACAAACTGCTCTTTTAATCATAACATCTTGAGGCTAATATTTAAGTCTGGAACTTATATATTGTCCTGGCTGATAAATCGTCCGACCTGTCGGTTAGTTTTAAAAATTTGAGATTGTCTTGGTTTTGGATTTAATTCATCATCCTGTTTTGTATTCAGCAAAACCATTTACGTGTTTCAGTTCCGATTCGGTTTTTGGTTCCGTAAAAATAATAGATCTAAAACAAATTGCTAATCATTGCTATAAAATTGATAAAAACAGCTAAAATTCTCTCCTTTTTGCAATCCAAAACCTGATGAACAAATTTAAAATCCAAATTCCAAAGGTGTCAAGATCTGAACTGGGACTCTGTTCAGATTGGATTTCCTTGGGAGATCGGACCAGTTTCAAAAAAGGATCAGTAATAGTAATAAGGGCCAGATCAGATCTGACCACTGAGATGTGTCTTTTCTGGGAGACCAGCGATCAGGTAAACACCACCCTGCCGACCGAACTCCCACCACCCATGTGCAAGAATGCAAATGCGATCATAGCTGTGCACATGAGGGGAAAACCACTCAAAATAACTCACCATTGAATGTTTTTTTCCTATGGACACAGTGCTGATTGAGCCAGGACTTACTAAGCGCTGCGTTTGCAGTGGGGAGAAGGAAGCCAACGGTCGGGGAGCATTTTCATGGAAACTCCCAGAAAAAGTGCGGTTACCGCCCTAACAATCCGGTGTCATTGGATAATCGTAGTCATTGCATAATTGCCCATGCTGCAAATTTGTGCCGTTTGATCATGTCTGAATCAGGCGCCAAGTCCTGCAACCAGGGTACAGAATAAGAAAACTATGCTACTGCGAGACATCTAGCGTACAGAACAGGTCATGTCCTACTGTGTCCCCACATAGGCCCTTATTCTGATCGGTGCGGCCGGATCCGAATATGCGGCCAGGACCGTGCGTGCGAAACCCCGCCTTCCATAGGGATCGCCAACTCCGTCCGTACGCGGTAAGAAGCTGGCTGAACGGACCGCACGTGTATTTTACACGGAATACGCCTCCTCCATCTCAGGGAACCTCCCCCAACATTCGATGGTCGCAGACCATCGAATGCAGGACCGAGTGCTCCACCAGCTCCCGCAACCTCAGACCACACGGACATTTTTCCGTGCAAAAGCAGGGATCTGGGCGGGCAGCTGACATCCGGCGATGGCATATGCCCGCCCCCTACACATGCGTCACGGCCACATTACCATACGTACGCCCAGCGTTTGCATGGGAACGCCCATGAAACGCGGGGTGTATGCATATGGTAATGAGCCCAAATAGCCCTTCACGCCCCTCTCCACCCCCTGTTCGGAGTGTTCACATTTCATGCGGGATTTGGCCGTACGCCCCGCTCGCACATGCGCAGAGACGCCTCTGCACATGCGCAGACACAAAACATCGGCGGGATGAACGCACGCGGACATTACCGCACCAACCAGAATAAGGGCCATAGAGAATAAGGTCAGTCACATATCTATAATAGGTTTAAGTGTACAGAGGCAGGGGGGGGGGGGGGGGCATACAAAGCACTCCTCGCACCCACATAATACCTTATCTTGTAGCCATCACCAAAGAAATCACTAGAAAATGGCAGCAGTGTAATTTTCCCAGTGATCACCAGGAAATTGAGGCTGCCACCATTTTCCCAGAAATATGTTCATGTGAGGTACAGCTGAACACAGTGACATATTCTGACATTCTTCACAGCGCATGCACAAACGCAAGGGGGTGGGGGGGGGTGTGACTGCATATAATTTGCACATGAGAGAAAATATTACATTTGACACCATTTGGGTCTGTTTACAAAAACATTGGGCTCACATTATCCAAAATAAAAGTATGGAACAATTGTATATAAATACGACAATTCGTATTCGTATTCATGTCACATTCGTATTTATGAATACGAATGTATACACCATCGAAAGAACGTGACTAGGAATTACCATTCATTCGATTGGTGATTGCTAATTTACTAAGCGGCCATATGTAGTATACGGCCACTAATTAGCGGGATACGGCCATTATTGCCAGTAAAATATGCCTACAAAATACACTTTGGCAGAAGCCCGCATGGAACAGTATAAATAAATCATTTAAAAAACAAGGCCGCTAAATATGTGCATGGTTAGTTGCTAAACATCGCTCCCCTGTGCAAACACGCAGGTGAGAGAAGCAATTGGAATGAGGGCCAAAGAGCATTGCCAGAGAGAGAGACATTTTATGCGGATGTATCTTTGAAATGTTGTCCCTACAAATTATTGACTGTTACCCCTCATAAACAGGGTTTGCAAAAGAGGTGCCTGCATCTTAGCCTGCATTAAAACAAAAAAATTCTCAAACCAAGACTATGGCAGCGCTCCAACCACATCTAGAAACTACTATAAGCCCTAAGAATCACATTGGGATATTTGGTTCTTTGCCATAAAATATTCAGAAGCGGGGGGCTTGTAATGACGGATGATAGAGAAAGACCATTGAGTGCTTACATTTTAGATTATTCAACATGTACCAAATATCACTATGTTACACACATACTTTAGGTCTAAAAAGCAAATAAAAATCTAGAGGCTTAAAAGAAGAGAGTTATTGCAAGGATTAGCGTACGTATATAAGATGTCAGACAATATCTGTAATTAAAGTAGAGTGCTGTCTATTTACTTCTCCTGTGTATAGATGGCAATACTTTACCTCAGCAAGTCCTTTGTTGAATAACTCAGACGAAAGATGGGATAGGGACACAATCTTTGTAAATACTGTAAAGTTCAACAATGTCTGTAACACAGGCAAGAAGCGAATGGGCAGAATTTGAGGAGCAGTAGGGAAGGCGTAACCTGTTTCCTACTGTCATTAAACTGTATGACATTAAAAATGTGTACAGACAATACATTGGGCAGTATTCAATGAGCATTTTGGTGATGTGCAGCGAATCCTGTTTAGGATTCGCTGCACATTCGCCACTGCTCGCCACGTTCCGGAGCCTCGCCGGCTCCAGTATTCAATGAGTCAGGGGCTCGCTGCCCCTGACCGTCGAATTTTAACTCCTGCGGCGGATGCCGCAGGGAGCCTGAGGACGGCTGCAGGCAGGGAGATGGAAGTCTCCCTGCCTGCCCCAGAACGTTTGTGGGGGGGAGGTGGGCTCCCCGGGTGCCAGGCAGCACAGGCTGCCCCCTGAGGGTGCCAGCAGGGGACCGGGTATATTCACTACACCCGATCATGCATATGTAATGATCGGGTGAAGTGAATATATGAATATCTAATGAGCGGCTTACAGCACATGAATAAAAATAGCATGCCCCTCCTCAGAATAAAATTCCTGATTTTTGACACCAATTGTAAAAAATAAAACACTTTATTTTAAAAGTTCACATTTCACTTCACCATAAAAAGATAGCGATTGCTACTCGGTGAATCATGGCGAAAAAAACCTTGAAATGTATTCGCCATCTGGTCATTGAATAGGGTGATTCACCGTTTTAGTCAAAAATTCGCCTTACAGCACAAAATCGCCATAAAAACCTGGCGAATCAGCCTCATTGAATACCGCCCAGTGTCTAGATAATAATGTCCCAGCTACATAGGGGGACATTTACCAAAATGGATTCGTAGAAAAAAGGTGTATTCGTAGGGAGAAATACACCTTTTTTTTACGAATTTGTATTTTCGGGATTTACAATCCCAAAAATACAACAATTCGTAGTCCTAAAGATGGAACATTCGTATTTGTAGTTACAAATACGAATGCCCTACACCATCGATAGGATACGACAGAAATCACCATTCAAAAGAATGGTGGTTTCTGATTTACTAAGCAGCCGTACTGACAATACGGCTGCTTAGTGGTGTGAAACACCCACGCAAATACGACAGGAAAATAGAACACCATTTTCCTGTTCTATTTGCGTTTTAGCCTGCACGGATCAGTCAGATCCGTGCAGGCTACAGTGTAAAAAAATAGAAAAAATAAATAAATTAAAAAAAAAAACGGCGTGGGGTCCCCCCCACAGCCATAACCAGCACCAGGCTGAAGGAGCCGGGGCCGGTAATTAAAAATCAGGGAGCCCGACAAATAGGGGTTCCCCGATTTTTAACAACCAGCCCCAGGCTCCAGGTCCGGGGCTGGTTCCCAAAATACGGGGGACAAAATGAGTAGGGGTCCCCCGTATTTTAAGAACCAGCCCCAGGCACAACCAGCCGGCAGGGTAATGTCACAGCCGGGGGACACTTATAATATAAGGTCCCGCGGCCAAAACATTCTCCCTACCGACCAGTCAGCCTGGCCAGGGGCCCTGGGGGAGTGGGGACCCCCCCAATGAAGGGGTCCCCCCCCTCCAGGACTTACCTGACCAGGCTGAAGCCTGGTGCTGTCCTCGATGCCCCTGGGCGGTGGGCATCGAGCTGATAAATGTTGTAAAAAATAGATAAACCATTGTTTTTTACTGTGGCACTACAAGTGCCAGCAAGCCTCCCCAGCAAGCTGGGACTTGGAGAACCACAAGTCCCAGCCTGCTGGGCATTAAAGGGCCCGCTGGCACTTGTAGTTCTACAGTTAAAAAAATAGTGCACAAAACACACTGACACACTTTTAAAATAAAACTTTATTACACACAAAGCCCACACATACTGATACTTACCTATCTTCTTCCCATAGGTCGCCCTGATGTCCTGTGTCGGCGTCTTCTGGTCCTGTGTCGTCTTCTTCCTCCATGTCGACGTCGCTGTCGGCGATGGTGTCCCCGTCCGGATCCGAAGAAATCCATTTGGGAAGCTGTGGAAGGAAACCATACTCACCTGTCCCAGCGCGACGTAGTCCAGGTAAGGGTCTTTGCAAAAAAATAAACCGAAAACCCCGAAACCAAACCGGACACGACGGAGACGCACGGTGTGTTTGTTTACATCGTGCGGCTCCGCCTCCCGAATGCCGCTATTGGCCGCTAGGCCGCAAGGCGGCCAATAGCGGCATTCGGGAGGCGGAGCCGCACGATGTAAACACACCGTGCGTCTCCGTCGTGTCCGGTTTGGTTTCGGGGTTTTCGGTTTATTTTTTTGCAAAGACCCTTACCTGGACTACGTCGCGCTGGGACAGGTGAGTATGGTTTCCTTCCACAGCTTCCCAAATGGATTTCTTCGGATCCGGACGGGGACACCATCGCCGACAGCGACGTCGACATGGAGGAAGAAGACGACACAGGACCAGAAGACGCCGACACAGGACATCAGGGCGACCTATGGGAAGAAGATAGGTAAGTATCAGTATGTGTGGGCTTTGTGTGTAATAAAGTTTTATTTTAAAAGTGTGTCAGTGTGTTTTGTGCACTATTTTTTTAACTGTAGAACTACAAGTGCCAGCGGGCCCTTTAATGCCCAGCAGGCTGGGACTTGTGGTTCTCCAAGTCCCAGCTTGCTGGGGAGGCTTGCTGGCACTTGTAGTGCCACAGTAAAAAACAATGGTTTATCTATTTTTTACAACATTTATCAGCTCGATGCCCACCGCCCAGGGGCATCGAGGACAGCACCAGGCTTCAGCCTGGTCAGGTAAGTCCTGGAGGGGGGGGACCCCTTTATTGGGGGGGTCCCCACTCCCCCAGGGCCCCTGGCCAGGCTGACTGGTCGGTAGGGAGAATGTTTTGGCCGCGGGACCTTATATTATAAGTGTCCCCCGGCTGTGACATTACCCTGCTGGCTTGTTTGGTCTGGGGCTGGTTCTTGAAATACGGGGGACCCCTAGTCATTTTGTCCCCCGTATTTTGGGAACCAGCCCCGGACCTGGAGCCTGGGGCTGGTTGTTAAAAATCGGGGAACCCCTATTTGTCGGGTTCCCTGATTTTTAATTACCGGCCCCGGCTCCTTCAGCCTGGTGCTGGTTACAGCTGTGGGGGGGACCCCACGCCGGTTTTTTTTATTTATTTATTTATTTTTCTATTTTTTTTACACACTGCAGCCTGCACGGATCTGACTTGATCCGTGCAGACTGCTAGAAATAATTCGTATTAGCGGCCGTATATACGGCCGCTAATACGAATCATTACACCATCGGAGGGTTACAAAGCAGTCGTATCTGACTGCTTTGTAAATCCCCCTCCGGAACACGACTTTGCATACGACTTAAACAGTCGTATGCAGTCGTAGGGAAACAACCAATACGAAAAACTAGGTTTTTCATATTGGTAAATTTCCCCCATAATAGCAGAAAGAGGACTTTTATGAGTGAGTGGAGAGAGCTAAAGTACCATCCAATAAGCTTCTACCTACCATTTTACAGGCTGTGTTTGTAGGAGCTAATTGGTTGATTTCTTATATCTCTATAATTTTTCTCACTCCATGGTTTGATATAATTTTCCCTTTTTAGCTTCATTAACTAAAGTTCTAGGACTTATATTATTTCCATATATTTATTGAAAGGAGCATGAAGTAGTACAGAAAGCATAACACTGGGGGATTTATAAAAAGACAGTATATTTTATTTATTAAATGTCATGGGAAGACAATACAGGAGCATATGGAAAGCAACGACAAAGAAAACAACGTATAGTATTAGCAAAAGGTTATAAGAGAAGAACACGCAAAGAGTTGCACAAAAGATGACACATATTTGTGGATTTAGGGGGTGACTTTTGGAATTTGGCCCTTTCTGATGGTTTGGGGACTGCGCATGGTCTTTTATGCGCATGTGCAGGTCCCCTTTGCTTACAGCTTTCGCAGGAATTGGGGCGGGAAGGACAGCCTGGTCAGGTAAGTCCTGGAGGGGGGGGACCCCTTTATTGGGGGGGTCCCCACTCCCCCAGGGCCCCTGGCCAGGCTGACTGGTCGGTAGGGAGAATGTTTTGGCCGCGGGACCTTATATTATAAGTGTCCCCCGGCCAGAGCCAGATTAAGGTCTAAATGGGCCTGGAGCTGAAAATGATCAAGGGCCTATTATGTGCAATAATAGGGGTTGTGGCCAGCACCTAATAATGTGGGGGGTGTGACCAGTGTTCTGGTTGGGTGGTCTGCGTATGGGTGTGTCTCTATTTGTGTAAATACTTTCAACTAATTATATATGCCTGGAAAAGGCAGGGGGCTGGCATAAGAAAAATGCAGGGAGATATATTGGCGGGTGCACTCCAAAGGTGCACCCGCAGGACGCCGATGTCCTAAGATACTTGCGGTGTGAGGCGGCACTCCAGTCATAAAAAAATACTGAAAACCGAAACTTGGTAGACAATATGTCAGCACCTTTTATGTGGTCACCTAAGTTTACCACACCATATACCCCTTATACAAATCATGCAACACAATAGTAACCCCTTATACCAGGCATTCCCAACCACGGTCCTCAAGGCACACCAACAGTGCAGGTTTTAGCGATATCCCGGCTTTAGCACAGATGGTTTAATCAGAAACACTCAGATACTAATTAAGTCACCTGTGCTCAAGCCTGGATATCTACAAAACCTGCACTGTTGGTGTGCCTTGAGGACCGTGGTTGGGAATGCCTGCCTTATACTGTACTTGCTTCTTACACATTATGCCCCATTTAATGAGACAAAATTCACACCGATTGAGCAAAAATTCACACTATGGCACACAGATTGAGTCAAAATTCACACTATGGCACACAGATTAAGGCAAAATTCACATTTTGCCACATGGATTGAGCCAAAATACACACTATACCAGGCATGTCCAAACAGTGGCCCTCCAGCTGTTGTGAAACTACACGTCCCAGCAAGCCTTGACATAGTTTTAGCATTTCCTAATTGCAAAACTGTGGCAATGCATGATGGGACTTGTAGTTTCACAGCTGGAGGGCCATAGTTTGGACATGCCTGCACTATACCAAACAGATTGAGCAATAATGCACAATATGCTTCATAAATAGGGGCATTGCGCGCCAAAGGCGCACATTAAAAATTTACACCATAATGCCCATTACATGTTAAGCCTCACACCATAATCTCCATTACGTATTATGCCAAACACCGTAATGCCTAGTATAAATTATGCTACATAAGTGTTGCTTACCTACATGTTCATTGCCAGGGGTTCCATGTTCATTGCCAGGGGTTCCATGCTCATTGCCAGGGGTTCCATGCTTGTTGCCATGTGGGAATTACATGCTCATTGCCAAGGGGGAATACATGCTCTCGGTAACTGGGGGACAGTCACCGCCGGGCAGAAATGACAGCCGTTAACAGCCGGGCAGAGAGCAGGGGGCTGGCCGGCTGTATTCAGAGCACTGCATGTCCTGGCTATTTGAAATAATACCCCTTTCATACCAGAAAATGCAGGGAATATGGTCCCAGGATCATGCAGGGACATTCTCGGACTGGCCCCTTTTACACCAGCCTAGTCCCTGCATTTTCTGGTGTGAGGGGGAGAGAAAACCACCCCCGCCCCCCCTTAAACAACCAGCTATATCTTCAGAACCAACTAACCCATTTACATGTAGCCTTCGAATGATTTTGGTCCCGTGAAACTGGGCCGTTTGGTTCCAGAGAAATCTGTCCTCAAACAACATGAAACAACAGCCATGAAATTACATTTCAGAAATGAAAAAAAGAAAAATAGTTTTACCTGCAATATCTCTAGAACCAATGAACCCATATGGACCAGGTATCAGATTGAAGGCCCAACGATTTGGGTTCGACTGAGATCAACCTCGAGTTTCTGTGATGCTGTAGGGGGAACTGGCAGCCGTTGGAACTGGGTGGAGGTCGGAATTAGCGGGTCCAATGTTATGCTATGGGGAAAACGTTCCAGGTTTGCCTGGCGGTATCTCCGGTTCCCGGGGGGCTAGCGATGCGGGGCTGGTATCGTTGGAAAGCCCTGACCCTCAGCTACAAAATGGGCCTATTTGGAGAGTGGGCCTGGAGCTATAGCTCCATCAGGCCCATTGTTAATCCGGCTCTGCCCCCGGCTGTGACATTACCCTGCTGGCTTGTTTGGTCTGGGGCTGGTTCTTGAAATACGGGGGACCCCTAGTCATTTTGTCCCCCGTATTTTGGGAACCAGCCCCGGACCTGGAGCCTGGGGCTGGTTGTTAAAAATCGGGGAACCCCTATTTGTCGGGTTCCCTGATTTTTAATTACCGGCCCCGGCTCCTTCAGCCTGGTGCTGGTTACAGCTGTGGGGGGGACCCCACGCCGGTTTTTTTTATTTATTTATTTATTTTTCTATTTTTTTTACACACTGCAGCCTGCACGGATCTGACTTGATCCGTGCAGACTGCTAGAAATAATTCGTATTAGCGGCCGTATATACGGCCGCTAATACGAATCATTACACCATCGGAGGGTTACAAAGCAGTCGTATCTGACTGCTTTGTAAATCCCCCTCCGGAACACGACTTTGCATACGACTTAAACAGTCGTATGCAGTCGTAGGGAAACAACCAATACGAAAAACTAGGTTTTTCATATTGGTAAATTTCCCCCATAATAGCAGAAAGAGGACTTTTATGAGTGAGTGGAGAGAGCTAAAGTACCATCCAATAAGCTTCTACCTACCATTTTACAGGCTGTGTTTGTAGGAGCTAATTGGTTGATTTCTTATATCTCTATAATTTTTCTCACTCCATGGTTTGATATAATTTTCCCTTTTTAGCTTCATTAACTAAAGTTCTAGGACTTATATTATTTCCATATATTTATTGAAAGGAGCATGAAGTAGTACAGAAAGCATAACACTGGGGGATTTATAAAAAGACAGTATATTTTATTTATTAAATGTCATGGGAAGACAATACAGGAGCATATGGAAAGCAACGACAAAGAAAACAACGTATAGTATTAGCAAAAGGTTATAAGAGAAGAACACGCAAAGAGTTGCACAAAAGATGACACATATTTGTGGATTTAGGGGGTGACTTTTGGAATTTGGCCCTTTCTGATGGTTTGGGGACTGCGCATGGTCTTTTATGCGCATGTGCAGGTCCCCTTTGCTTACAGCTTTCGCAGGAATTGGGGCGGGAAGGGGGTAGATGGCGGCGGGTTGGGTGTCGCCTTTGGGAATGCGGGCCAGACAAAGTGTGCCAGGGCGGGAGGCTGACATCATATGACATCTGATGCCCTGATTCTCTAGGGTGCCATAATTTAAAAAGTTTGGGAACCCACTGCCTTAATGTATTGATTACATTGGTATTTGTGTGTACAAAAATTCAATTCCTCGTATAAAGGTTTCCAGGTAGGTAGAAAAGTTGCTGCATCAATACTGGTGTTTGTTTGATGTAAGGGGCGCTCTGCATCCAGGGAAAACCCATACACTTTTTCTCCAACACAGCATTACAAATCTCGGGCTATTTGAGCTTTAAAACCATCAGCAATTAGTCGCACATCGACGACAATTTGCAGCGAGTTTAAAGTCACCAGTAAAACCACAATTCATGAAATTTGTATCCTAATGCGCAACTAATTGCAGCAAGGCATACAATTACACAAGTTTATTTTATATGGTGTGGGTATTTTACCTATATAGTTTTAATAGTTCATTTATAACTAAGATGCCTTTAATTTTGAATACATTTTTATGTGAGACTCGGAGGACCTTTTATGATGGCTGTTCTGTCATAGAGACAAAGCCAAGTTCTTTATCCTGCTGCCAAGGTTTACAGGAAATGGCCTAGAAATTACCATCTGGGTCCTTGGTCAAATTCCCAGTGGGCATTGGTTGACATCTATATCTAACTGTCTTTTCGACTTGTGTGACAGCAACAGAGGTCTCCGAAGTCACAAAAACCCTAGGGGAAGCCCCTTTTAATGCTCCATATATGACTAACTAACTAATTTAATTAAAGCAGACCTTGCATCCTATGCCTTATGGGAGATGATACCAAGACAGCCTTTGGCTTAAACAAAAACTGGTACCACACTAGCTGATGTCCGATATGGACATCATCAGCTCAAGGCGACCCTATAAGATTGACCTATCACTGCTAGGATTGGGGTGCACAGGATCTGTCACACATGCCAGCATCTCTCTGTGTTATTCCCAAATAAACCCAGCACAAGAGCACATTAACATCTTGTCTGCCAGTGATGTCCCTATGAAATGGGATTATTTATTCTATTTGTACGGCTGAAAATATAATTCTCCATCAAAGTAAATAAAAGCAACAAATTATATTTTTAACGCTGACATGTCCTTCTTCTTAAAAAGTTTACAGTTAAAATAGAATGTAAAAGTTATTTCTGGCTTTGGAAATTGATAACTTTTTGTTCTGCTTGTATTATGAGCAGTAGCGGTTGTGTCATTTGTAATTATTGAAGTTTAACTAAATATTGCGCCAAAAAAAAAGAACAGTCGCTGTGTACGATGCTGGCATTTTTAGCAGATATGTTGAGGTTCTCTCACAGCAATGTTGGCACTGAAAGGGTTAAATACGGCTGGCTCGATTTACTGTCAGCTGAATTCGGCTGTTTTTAACGAATGTCAATTTCAGCTGAATGAGTACACCATCGAGAGAACTCAATATATGGCCATGAGATATGCTGTGGTCCGCTCATTTACTAACATTTGAAAAAATGTATGGAAAATGCAACATATTGTGATGAAGCCTCCACAGATCAGTGAGATACGTTCATGTTTCTCTGTGTAAAATATAGAAAAATAAATAATAATATTTTAAAAATGGTGTGGGGTCCCCCTCACAAGGGAAACCAGCCCCAGGTACTTTGAGACGATCCTGGTTGCAGAGATACAGGGCGGGGGCAAGGAATTGATGGGGTCCCCTTTTATTTCTGAAACCAGCACCAGGTTCTTGAACCAGTTCTGGTTACAAAAATAGAGGGGGGACAAAAGAATGGGGTTTCCCCATATTTTTATAATGAGTACCAGGCTCCAACAGCCAGTGGTGTCATGCCACAACCAAGGGAAACTTTTTATACAAGTTCCCTCGGCCAAAATGTGATTACAGTGGCTATTCATCCCTGGCTGGTTCCCTGGAGGAGGGTGGACCTCCCAACAAAGGGGTCCCCCCCCCCTCCAGAGTATCCACTGTGCCCCAGGGCGGTGGGCGCCGGACTGATGGAAATGAAAGTGTCAAAATAAAATGTGAAAATAAGGTATTGGTTTTTGTAGTAGAACTACAAGCCCCACAAAGCCTTCCCCGCATGCTGGAACTTGGAGAACAGGTCCCAGTATACGTGGCAGTAATGAGCCTGCTGGGACTTGAAGTCCCACTACAGCACCAATACCCAAAGAACTGACCTACACACATAATAAAGTATACTTTTATTTACAGCTTACCGAGTCAACCAGAATGAAGGCCATAATGCCCCCATGGTGCTGCTTATACATATAATACCCATGGTGCCCTTTACACATATAATAGAGGGTACAAACGGTGACATTTCCACAATTTTTCTATTCAATTTTGTTTATAGAAGCAAAATCAAAATCAAATGCTTTAAGCAGCATTCAATGCAGTTGCTTGTTTAGACAAAATAAAATAAAAAATAGTCTTGCCAGGCATGACTATATAGTAAAAATCTAATGGAATCAAATGCCAGATCGAATCAAACGGCATATCGAATCGAAATAAAATCGAATTCCGCTTGTGTGGACGCTGCCAGCAGGTTTTGGTGTGGCTCTTTGCTGTCACCCCACTGAAGTGTGATACCCAGGTGTGGCCCACACCCCCCGCATCCCCCTAGTGACGACACTGCTTAGGGCCCCATGATGTTTTTGTCTGACTCTGCCTAGCTGAGCAGCATATCCTCATGTCACTGATGACTTCAGGCCTCCACAAAGGTTTGCTCAATGCTTTCCGCAGCGTAACGGAATGTCAGGCTTGCCTTCATGGGGCCAGCCTACAGTATGTAGAATTGTAAATATTGGTTCTGAGACTTTAGAATGTTGTTACAATAGTATTGTAGATTGAATCTGTGACAAAAGCAGATATGGGTATACCTGACATTGCTTCCCATTAGGAAGTGCTGCGTCTGTTGGTCCTCCTGTGTTACAGACCCATTTCAGCAAAAGTACAGGGCAGCTGAAGAGGGCCCCAGATGCTGGGGGAGACATCTTTCATTATTTTTCATAGGCTTTCCATATAGTGCTATTGTGGTTTATCATATAATGAACACGATAGCAATATATTATGTTGATGCTATACATTATATGGAATATATAAATATACATATATAAATCAACAGAAGTTTAACTGTCCTATGTGCCTGCTTGTCTTAAAATATATGGAGAATTATGCTTTTATATATTGTACTTACAGTATTTCTAATCTGCACATTAGAATAGCCAAGATAACGATGTCCCCATTTACCATGTCGCCAGCAAACATGTTCACTTGCCCCAGTGGAATTAACTGTCCTGTTTCGGACACCTGGGACCTGCGTCTGTCCACTACATCCCATCTGGGATCCTGGCTAGTGTACACATGAAAAATGAATCTCCGTCCGAGCAAAAAAAACTACCAAACAATATCCAAATGCAACATACACAGTCCTGCACAGTCAGGCAGAAAAATTACAGTTTGGTGTTAAAATTGTATATTGCAAAATGACCTCAGTATGGCACATTAACAATCATAAGGAGTGATTTACTGACAGACAGCGGAATCCACTTCTGTGCATTGCATGGGTGCATTCGATTGGCTTACACATCACAAAACTGAACATAATAGCTTTTACTTGAAGTCAATGCTTGAAACTCCCCGTAGGTGGTGCGGTGCAGATAAGTGGCATATAAAAGAAGAGGCAAATTTTGAGAGGGTACACAGCTTCTTCCTCAGTTCTCCTGCAGTAGTCGAGGCACTTTACACATTATAGGCTATATCTATGTTGGGAATATACATAAAGCAGGTATACAAAGCCAGCATAATAAATGCAGATATGAAATCATCATGTATCTACAATACAGGCGGGATCATTGTTTAGTAGGTTTACCCTGTAATATGGACTTTGGGAACTGCAGGACATTATGAGAATTTGGTTATTACATATTACAATATGGTATAATGTGAACTGGGGGCAGTACTATAGAAATTGATCAACAACAGCAGAAAGAGGTGTAGCTAGAAGAATTGCTCAGGGAGTCCCTTCTAAATGTTACTATTGTGCGCACATAGTGAGAAAGGTAAGACAGTAGGAGCAAGTAAGGTTTGCTAAAAAGAGTGATCTACGTGGAAAATTGAGTTGGTGTGAGGATTGAACTTGAGTTAATAGTGTATGTGGGATGAAAGAGGGTGTACTATACTATGACATTTGGAGTAATGTTGTCTTGCTCTCCTATTTTTTTATAGAGACTGACAGACGTTTGTCACTTAGGTCTCCCTCAGACCGTGGTTTGGTGGATGTGACAAATTGACCAAGTGCCCAAGATAAAATTATAGGTAAATTTATTAAACAACAAAGTAAAAAACATAAATAAAATACATGAGATTGTTCTTAACCCTAAAGGTAGTTGGAGCCAGCAAGGATGGTAATAGGCAGGGATGCAGTCCGGAAGTTCACCCTGCCTGGCTTTAAATAGCTTACCACTGGGAAGGTCCACTGGTACAAGCTGTGTCAGTTACTCCCAACGCGTTTCGAGTAGGGATGAGCGGGTTCGGATCCTAGAGATCCGAACCCCCCCGAACTAACCTAATCCAAAGCCGGATCCGAGGAGTTTGCCGGGTCCCGCCATCTTTCCGAGTCCAAAACGTCATCATTCCTTGTCGGAGTCTCGCAAGACCGAATCTCTATAAAAGTCCCAGCTCCGGCGCAATCTTCATTCGACAAGTGGAAGTCAGACAGCACGGATGTGTCCGTGCTGTCTGCAGAAAGGAAACGCTATGGGGAACAAAATAACACTATATGGGGACAAACTAAGGGAGGGCAAACTAATGGGGGAACAAATAGAGGCTGCATAAATTAATGGGGGCTGCTCAAGGGGGACAACTATAGATCGGGAATCTAAAGGTACAACTACTAAGGGGATACTAATGGTGCAGGAACTTTTGTGCATCTACTAAGGGTGAACTACTGAGAGGTAAACTATACTACATGGAAAATTATTGAGGGTCAACTATTAAGGGGGCATTACTAAGGCTACTACTAAGGGGGGCTGTTATTTGGGACTACTGTGGGGGACATCTAAGGGGCTCTCTAAAAAAATATATATATATTTTTTTACTACAGGGCTTCCCCAAATTAGTCCAGCTGTGCTGCCCAGTGTCCCGTATCAGTCCAGGGGAGCTGCCCACATTTTTTTATTGAAATTAAAAAAGGTGTTGTTTTTTTTAACCTGCAATAGGTGTTAAGTGTGCCATATCAGTCCAGCTGTGCTGCCTAGTGTCCCGTATCAGTCCAGGGGTGCCCGCATATGTGCCATATAATTCCATGGGTGCCCCCATGTGTCCCGTATCAGTCCAGGGATACCCCCATATGTCCCGTATCAGACCAGGGGTGCCCGCATGTGTGCCATATAATTCCAGGGGTGCCCCCATGTGTGCCATATAACTTCAGGCAAGGGCGTAACTACCATAGGTGCAGGGGGTGCAGCTGCTATGGGGCCCAGAGCTGAGAGGGGCCCACTTTGCCTGTCAAAGTGTCATGTGCTATATACTTTTTTCAGCATTAGTTGATGAATATGGGCCCTAACAAACTTTTGCTATGGAGCCCACATGTATCTAGTTACGCCACTGACTTCAGGGGTGCCCCCATGTGTCCCATATCAGACCAGGGGTGCCCGCATGTGTCCCATATCAGTCCAGGGGTGCCCTCATGTGTCCCGTATCAGTCCAGGTGTGCCGTATAATTCCATGTGTGCTGTATCATTTCAGGGGTGCCTGCATGTGTGACGCATAATTCCTGGGGTGAGCCAAGTGTGTCATAATTCATGGGTTGCTGCCAAGTCTTCTGTATAATTCATGGGGTGCTGCTAAGTGTGCTGTATCAGTCCGGGGGTGATGCTAAGTGTTCTGTATCAGTCCAGGGGTGATCCTAAGTGTTCAGTATCAGTCCAGGGGTGCCACCCACTTGTGTCGCTTATCATAGTCATCCAGCTACCTTGGTGCAACCTTTTGCCCTAAAAACAATATTGTGAGGTGTGAGGTGTTCTGAATAGACTGGAAATGAGTGGAAATTAATGTTATTGAGGATAATAATAGCGTAGGAGCAAAAAAAAAAAAATCAGCACCCAAAACCTTGAGGGGTGTTTTGGCAAAACCTATTAGAACCCAAAACCTGAAGGTAATCAGAACCCAAAACCCAAAACGCGCTTGGGTTAAGCATATTGATATCCTTACAAAAAAATAAGGATCAAATATGGTTTGAGGTAACATGTTTAAAAAAGGGGCAGACTAGATGGGCCAAGTGGTTCTTATCTGCCGTCAAATTCTATGTTTCTATGGTTCTAGGAAAGGTGGCCGGTGCACAAAGCTTCGAGCATGGTGTACTACTTTGAAGCAGGCTTTCGGGGCTTTAGGTCAACATGCATTAGATTGATAGTCAATAGGTCGAGCACTACTGGTCAACATGCATTAGGTCGACATGGGCGAAAGGTCAACACAGAAAAGTGAGGATACACTGTACAACAGTTTGATGATATGCTTACACCTGCATATTGACACCAAAAACGTGAAAAGTTCACGTGTCGACCATTTCCGATGCCGTCATCCAAATGAATGGAATCCCAACAGGGTTCAGATAAGTATACTTACCTTCCCCCTGCAGCCTAACTCTAACCCTCCCCACTAATGCCTAACTGTAACACCCATAACCAGCTGCCAGAACCTTACCCCTCAGCCCCACTGCCTAAACCTCCATTCTAAGTGGCTAACCTTCCCTCCCCGCAGCCTAACCCTAATTCCCCTGCTAGTGCCTAAACCACTAGGGGGGGGGGGGGGTAATGATATGCCTATGTGTAGCTCTGACCGGTTGAAGTGCTTTTAGGGACTCACGTCCACTGCTGAAAGCACCAACAATGGGCATGTGAGCATCAGAACTGGTCCATAGAGCAATTGAAGAAGTTATCCTGGTCTGATATCATAATTTCTTTAAAAGCATGTGGATGGCCAGGTTTGTGTGCGTCTTTTACCTGGGGACGAACAGGCTCCACGAAGCACTATAAGAAGTAGGCAAGCCAACAGAGTTACTTTGACAAGAACCACCTATCAAAGCAGTTTCTGAGCCATGGAGGCCCCACCTTGCAACTTACAGGATTTGGTGCCAGATACCAAAGGACACCTTCAGAGGTCTTGTGGAGTCCATGGGGGGAATTCAATTGTGGACAAAAGGGAGGAATTGCCATTCCTGCGGCCGATTTGCAACCCAATTTGCACATTACCCTATTGAGTAATGAACACTTTTGAGAGAGATCGTGCTGACATATAGCACAGCGGGTGTCACACAATTTCAGCCGAGTGAATCCCTTCACCCACAGAGTTGTTTTGGCAAGGGAACAACAAAATATTAAGCTTGGGGTTTTAATAACTTGGTGATGGATGTACATATATTCATAGGAGAAGCCAGTGTGTAAGGGACAAAATGTGTCAATGGCCAGCTGACAACAGGGCTTTGCTACACCTTACAGCATATCAGGTTCTATCTGTTTACTCAACAGGTCAGGCTCCCATATAGAGCATGTTAAACAGGTTTTTGTCTATTAATGTATAGAAAATAAAAATAAGATGAAGCCTTTTTTTTTTTTAAATGTTTTGACCAGTTATACAGACCACTGCCACTCACTAACTAGAAGTTAATTCAGTACTACCGTGTTTCCCCGATAAGACACTGTCTTATTTTTTTTCACAAAAAAAAGCACCATAGTGCTTATTTTCGGGGTAGGGCTTATTTCTCATCCCCAGTGCTCCTTAATAAACATGCCCCAGTGCTCCTGCCCCAGTTCTCCTTAATAACGGTAAGCATGCCCCAGTACTCCTTAATAAACATACCCAAGTACTCTGTTAAATAAGGGTAATCCATCACAGACACCAGAAGTTTCCAGCTCTTCCAGCTTTTCTTTGCTGCGCCACAGCTCCGTGCCGTCCTGCAGCCGCATGATGTGCACAGTGACGCCACGCGCAGCCCGCAGTGCATCACTGGGATCGGGAGTAGAAGCGGCTTCAGTAGTAGCCAGTGTTCTATGTACACCGAGGAGGTGAGGGGGGTTAGGTGTGGTGACTGGGGGATCAGCGGGGGTTAGCGGGGGTAGAATTTATTGTCTGAACGGCAGATATGGAAATTTAACTAGGGCTTATTTTTGGGGTAGGGCTTATTTTGGACCAGTGTCCAAAAAAGGGTAGGGCTTAATTTCGGAGTAGGTCTTATTATCTGGGAAACACGGTCTGACGCTTTTCGTTTCTAATTTTCAGAGCCCTGCGATTAGACAGCAGCCCCCCCACCAGAGTGAAATCCTGCCCTGTGCAAAACTGTTAATGGCTTGCAAAAATATCACAGATCGGGGAATAGCTGGAAATCCATTTGCATAATCTAATAATTTTTCAAGTCTGTGCAGTCTGTGCGTAACCCAGGACCTACTCCGCCAAAGCAAAAGAAAAAGGCTGGTCGGGGACGGAGCTGATGTCACACACCCTCCCTGAAAACATTTGGGCACGCCTGGGTTATTCCTGACACTCTCAGATACTTTCAATCAGAATAAGGGGGTTAGTGCGAATTGTGGCCTGGCCGCCACCCAATTGCAAGGGAGATTCCCTTGCAGGGCCTGCGAATGGATGTTACACAGTAACATCCATTCACAGCCTAGGGGATCTATCCACATCATTTGATGGTCGGCAACCATCGAATGATGGCGAAGGTGCACGCATTGAAAAGTGACTCTCAAGTCACATACAGTTGTGCCCATAAGTTTACATACCCTAGCAGAATTTTGGATTTTCTGGCTATTTGTCAGAGAATATGAATGGATAACTCACAAACTTTTCTTTCACTCATGGTTAGTTGTTGGGTGAAGCCATTTATTGTCAAACAACTGTGTTTACAAACTACCCAAATGACCTTGATCAAAAGTTTACATACTCTGGAGATTTTGGCCTGATAACATGCACACAAGTCGACACAAACGGGTTTGAATGGCTACTAAAGGTAACCATCCTCACCTGTGATCTGTTTGCTTGTAATCAGTGTGTGTGTATAAAAGGTCAGTGAGTTTCTGGTCTCCTGAAAGACCCTTACATCTTTCATCCAGTGCTGCACTGAAGTCTCTGGATTCTGAGTCATGGGGAAAGCAAAAGAACTGTCAAAGGATCTGCGGGAAACGGTAATTGAACTGTATAATACAGGAAAGGGATATAAAAAGATATCCAAGCAATTGAGAATGCCAATCAGCAGTGTTCAAACTCTAATTACGAAGTGGAAATTGAGGGATTCTGTGAAAACAAAATCACGGACAGGTAGACCAACAAAAATTTCAGCCACAACTGCCAGGAAAATTGTTCTATTCTGAGGAAACCGTGTTAAATGGAGAAATGCATTAACAACAAAAGAAGCAATACCTGCAAGCACTTTGATTCAAGAGGTATTTCTCCTAAACCCACCTGGTTTTTATATCGCCACTGGCGGGGGCTGTCCACCTTGTTTGTGAAAATAGGACACCAGCTGGACGTTATACCGGCGTCCAATCCAGACCTTTACGAGTGGGGACTGATTGGGCTGGAGGCTCCTGGAAGCACAAGTGTCCGGACGCTATATTGAGGATTTCCGCGGTGACAGCTGGTCACACCATCGATTTGTCCCAGATTTGTCCCAGATATTTCATCCGAGTATCCCTGAAGTGCCTGGCCATCGGCACTAGTGAGGTGCTTACCTTCCACCGACAAGGCTTGTCCGGAGACTATTACAGTCAAATTTGCAGCCGTATACCGGGCATTGGAATCTGCCTTTTATCTAACTACCAGCTGCAATGGTCTGTTATACATCACAGCAAATATATCAGCTGTAATTTCACAAACAGGAATTCTTAAACTGCCAAGGTGATCATCTTGCACATGGATGGTAAGTGGGGTAAGACCAAGGAGACTTAATTGTGGTATAACCAATATACATTCACAAATACTTGGACTATACCCCCTGCGAATAACAATAGGAGCTACTGTATATTACCGCTGAAATAATGAACAACTATATTTCAATTCTTTAAATGGTTGATAATGCAGCAGAAGTCTAATTAGATCATCTATAATTGTTTGAGTTTAGATATATTTAATCGTTATATATTGTGTTTATCATTAGCTAATTATCAATTAATTGTATCTTTTTAATTGAGATTTATTAATAAATGAATATTATGATTTTTAATAAATTAATATGTTTACTTATCAACACAGTGCATTCTCCTTACTACCCATGTCTTGATGAACAGATCCCTGTGAGGAAAAAGAGGAACATGTGAGGTTCCAAAGATACTGTAGATAGATAGAGAGGCCGAAGGATCTTTCAGAGTATGAGATTTTAGGACACATTTTTCAAGCATATCTTCAGTTTGATACACAGTCTGAAAGCCAAAGTTCAATTCAAAACGTAAACATGAGTGTTCCATGTAGTTACATCTCAATGATCAGTTCTCAGTCGATCCAAGACACCCAGTCATTCAGCTGAATGTAGCAGCCAATCACTGCCTCCCAGCAGGTATAAAAGGGACAGTTCATGAAGCCTCAAACTGCCAGTGCAATGATGTCCGCAGTTTAGCTGTGTGTCTTCAGTAAGCTCCAGCAGAATAATTTCCTACTCAGAGACTCCAGTACAGATTTCCATCCTGCTACACCACCTGGCTCCAGTCCGTTCAGTCCGATACTCTCAGCATCGGTACCGGTTTGATAACCTGCCACCAGTTCCAGGCTGATATATGTGTTCACAGTTCTAGGTCAATGCCAGCATTTCTGATATTCCTAATCTCTGGAACACTGAAGATGAAACAGGCTTCCATGACATGGAAACACACATTGGGCTTTATTCTGGTTGATTTGCTCGGATGTGATTTTGCATCCTTACGAGTCAACCAGATCCCGCCTTGCGAATCATGGTATGCCGGCCCAACATTTGCAAGGTGCATGCGTTCGCACGGCATGCGAATGGATATTTTACATAAACATCCATTCGCAGCCTGCGGGGGAAACACCCACAAAATTCTTGGGTCGTGAACGAACGCAGCCCTGCGAATGGACCTGAATAAGGTCCATTGTCCCCACCTTCAAGAAAATACAAAAAAAACTACCTATATGCAAATAAGGTCAAGGTAACTGTGTTCTGGAACCACACAGGTTTTGTTTGGCCGATAAGGAGAGCCGTTATGCCCAGCGTGAATGTCTCGCCTTATCAGCTCCCCCGCCACCCCGCACATGCGCACTCGCAGCCCCCCCCCCCAGCCGGCTTTCCGGGCATGCTCGAGATCTCGCTAAAACCACGAGATCTCCAGCGCAGCCCAAGCCAGAAGCAGGGCTAGCGTTGTCCCCACAGTGGGGGATAGGACAACGCTAGCCCTGAGCTGGCGAAGGGGCTGGGGCGAATTAATGCATTGAGGGCTGTTAATACATCGCCCTGGCCGCTAATCACTGGGGGGGATTGCAGGGGACTGCTCCGCCGAGCGTAACTCGGCGGGCTGTCACTAGCGCACGTAAGGTCCGCTAGTGATACATTAGGATAAATGTAATCCCCCCCATTTAACCAGTGTTAAGTGCAATTCTGCACTTAACGCTGGTTCATACATCTGCCCCAAATTTGGTTGCTGAGAATAGGAATCATATTGCTGTTTGATGATGGCAGGCCACACTCAGTAAATCACACTCATGTTACAGCGATACCATTGTGAGGTACTGAACAATCCTTCTACAGCCCTGACCTGGTGCAGAGTGATTTAGATTTCTCCCAGGGGCATTACGGACGGTGTAATGGTTACTGCCTCACAGTACTGAGGTCATGGGTTTATTCCCACCATGACCCTAACTGTGCAGAGTTTGTATAGTCTATCCGTGCTTGCCTGGGTTTTCTCCGGGTACTCCGGTTTCCTCCCACAATCCAAAAATATACAGGTAGGTCAATTGGCTTCCAACAAAAAATTAACCCTAGAATGTCTGTCTGTGTGTGTACATGTGGTAGGGAATATAGATTGTAAGCCACACTGAATATGTGTGTGCTATATAAGAAACTGATATTAAATAAATAAAATAAATTGAAGCCCCAATTGAAGGCAATTCCCAACTGACTGTGAAGTTCAGCAAGCTGTCATGTCATGTCCTGGCTTCAGGCATTAGGCACTGATTTATTCTATGTCATGATGCCTTGGTGTACCGTTGGAAAAAATGCTTAAACAAGTATGGGACTATGTGAAAAAATAATCTGTACTAAAACCATACTACTGATTATACCTATATTTCTACAAGTTGAATAAACCTACATAATGAGAGGCAGGGCCGGACTGGGACCAAAAATCGGCCCTGGCATTTTGAGCACACAGGCCCACCTGCTGCACGTCAAAAAGGAGTGTGGCCTAATGGAAAGAAGGCGTGGCATCACAAAGGGGCATGGTATTACACATTATACACATTATATACCACTTACACAAGTAATACACATAGTAGCCTTTCCAAATTGTTTATACCTCCATATTATTTATTTTTTTATTTATTAACAGTTTCTTATATAGCGCAGCATATTCCGTTGCGCTTTACAAAGGAGACAGTGATACAACAAACAGGGTATTTACAGACAGTCAAAATGTAGGAGGGCCCTGCTCGCAAGCTTACAATCATATCTGCAGTATCCACTAACCCTTACCCTCCTCAAAACCCTCCCTCACTATTACACCTCTCACAATGACCCCTTTCACAACACCCCATCGTCATTACCACCCTCACATCAGCCAGCACCCTTACTCACTGGACCCCCTAACCCTCCTCACTGGACCCCTCACCTTTACCCTCCTCAGAATACCCCACTCCTCCTCCCCTCAGCAGTGCGTCAGCACCCTCTTACAAACTGACCTGATGCTGTCTTGCAGGGTTTGATGTGAAGTGCTGGCTGGCTGATGTGCTCGGGCTGGCCTGGCTGTTGTGTTGACTGTGGTCCCTCCCTGCTGCTCCAATATTTCAGTCTGTGCAGCACAGGCAGGCATGTCTTTGAGAGAGGATTGGGCGGGTCGGGTGTGTCGCGTGACTTACACTGCACCCGCAATGCCCTACTGGGGAACGGAATCCGTGAGCGCCAGGGCTGGATTTTGTGGGTCCTGGCTGCCATATATATATATATATATATATATATATATATATATATATATATATATATATATATATATATATATATACTCTTACCTTTTTCACCCTTGTGTATACCAGATGCTCTTCCACTTTTTCCCACTTCCTGTCTTTCTTTTTCTGATGTTGTTTTAAACCAGTTTTACTTGGTATATTATATAACATTGTCTGCTAGCAGTAATTAAAGCAAATGAGATCATCAAACTATATTTAAAATGTTCTATATAGTAATTGCCACTGCTTTCTGAATACCTACCATATGCCACAGTTAATAAAGAGATTTAAGTTGAGCTGATACATCATAACTGTGATTGCGTTATTTATAAAAGGTATGTGATTTTTTTTTTACATATTGTGATCATCTCTAGACTAATTAACTAGGTATATGGGGGCAATGGTTCAGTGTGTAGGTGCTTAATCAGGATTCAAACAGGGCATTTCATGTAATTAAATGAAAGTAATGCCTTACTTCCAGCAAAAATTAAATGAAAACAACAAACATCCTCATCCCCAGTCAGGGCTCTAACTCACTTCTTGGCCCTCACTATACTTGGGCAGCTAGTCTGCAAACAAAGGGCAGTATTGCCTCACCAAGGGCTATCTAATAAGCTGTGCATGCCATGCTCTCCCCTTGTGACTCCTCTGCCTGGGTGGACACTGCATGTGGAAGGTAGAGAAAGCGAGAACGCTGCAGTGGAGCCATGGGTAAAAGGGCATCAAGGAAAATGTTCAAAGGCAGAGGCGAAGCTACTATTGTTGCAGCTGGTGCAGTGCATCGGGGTCCCTCATGACTAAGCCTATTGTTGCCCCTGACACCCACTTCCTGTCACCCACTGTTTTTCCCTGTCATGCTTGGCCTCCCCCGGCCTCTCCCTGCCACCCACTGCCATGTTGCATATTGTGAACTTGGGTTGGGGTAGAGGAGGGGGGCCAAAATTATATTTTTTCACCTGGGCCAACCACTCACAAGTTCTTCCACTGTCCAAGGGCCTATTATGAGAGGCAGAGGGGGAGTGACCAGTGCAGTGTGGGTGTGGCCAGTGCAGTGTAGACAGCCCCAATATATCCCTAAATATGTAAAAGCACAAAGATTGCATTTTCTGTGTGGAAAATAGAAATATAATGTAACATTTATGATTAATGGCCAACTGTGTGTCCAATTGGTGGCTGATGATCATTCTGCTATTATGATGACATGACTATTTTTATGTGGAGGCCTGAAGCTGTAGCTCTACCTGCCCCATTGATAATCTGGCCATGCCAGTAACTAACGCTATGGAAGTCCTGGTGATTAGGAGAAATATACAGCATCCAGTTCAGTTGACTCTACCCTCGATCCCCGGTAGAGTCAACTGGTATACAGTATATTGCATGCGGTCCTTTTACATGCGATATACATTATTTATTGCAAGCGATCCCAGCCAAGCCTCCCTGGCTCGGAAGCTATCCAACAGATTGCTTCTGCAGCTGGTGCAACTTACAGGCACTACGACACCGTAAAGTCACACAGAGCCGCTGTGACCCAAAAGATGGCAGGCCTGCATCTAGCTTTGCAGTCAAGGGGCTACTCCTGCCATGCGAACACTTTGCATAATAGCGATGCATTTGCTAAATCTAGTGGATGCTTATTGGGCAGGGACCTTGCATTCAGGGCAGCCTTGCCTTGTGCTGGGTGGGCCCCTGAATGCTGCCAAGGAGAGTTATTGTTTTGCAAATCCTTGCAAAACTACAACTGATGCTGAATCAGGCCCATTATGCATTATTCCCAATGCCCTCCCCACTGGATCTGTGACTGACCTTATCCCACAGATGTATGTGCTTACTTATGACATAGATGCATTTCAGCAATAACTTCTATTCAGTGGGGCGTATTCAATTTGTGATGATATTTCCCGACATATGAAATAGCGACACTCATCTATACGATTCTACCATTACCGACAGCATTGAAGGCTTTCAGATCTTTTAGGGGGGTATTCATTGTTTAGGTCACGGCGGGAACATGCAGGCGGGATTCAATGTCCCGCCTGCCGGGGAGCAAGAAGGGGGTGTGGCCGCGAGTTGTGGCCGGGAAGAGGGGAGCTGCAGCCGGCAGCTCATCAATTCCCGGCTATTGTCGGTAGAACGAGTCTGACAGCTTGTGAAGTCAGGCTCGTTCTGCCGAGAAACACTGCTCAATGCTGTCGGGGAAGACAGCATTGAAAAGGGCCCGGCGACCATCTCCCCCGTGGGGAGATAGTCGCTGGCGATTGAATACGGGGGGTATTAAAGTCGGTTCTGTTTTGTCATCCGGGATTGAATACCCCCCCCCCCCCCCAGTGTTGCAAAATGGTGCTTGAAAAGTATACCTTTATAAGTACAGGTTGAGTATCCCGTATCCAAAATGCTCGGGACCAGGAGAATTTTGGATAACGGATTATTCCGTATTTTGGAATATTTTAATATTTCAATGATGTGTTTTGAAGTATCTTGCATTTATGCTGTATAAATACATAAAATAAACACAAATATATTTTATTACCACATAAAATACACACAAATATATTTTATTTGTTCAAAAAACAAGGTTTCAAAACATGAAACAAAATTTGTGTACTATCTCAGATATTGAATTTGAATGCCAAGCAATCATTTTCTTGTACATATATAGTGCCAGTTAGTTACATATCATGTCCTCAGTAGTGCTGTTACATATGTCCCCAGTGAGTTTTTAGCTAAACAAATTTTTTTTTCCACTTTCTGGAAAGTATGGTTTTCGGAATAATTTGGATAACGGATATTCGGATACGGGATACTCAACCTGTAACACTAAATTTAGATTAGGGAAGTGGGTCCCATTTGGAACAGTAGGGATGTCTCCAGCACTTATACTAGCATCATAATATCTTTTTACTCCAGGTGAAATGAGATTCAGGGTTAAACACAAGCAGATGCTGGGGTGGGACACCGTTCCTGTGACTGTGCAGGTATTATTACGGTATGTGACTCATTCTGTTATGGGAAGGGCTGACTTTAGCATCAGACAGAGTCTGTATTGGCAGGTTCTGACCTCTCTCGCTCTATTGTAACTTACCTGTGACTAAATAGCTTGTGTCACCAGTGATTTATTTTCCTTTCATTTATGTGTCATAGACTCCCACCAGGGAACTTCTATTTGTTTTCTTCTCCTCACTTTGTTATAGAACCAGAGGTCACACATTCTGGGGCCTATTTATGTAACAAAGACTTTAACTCTGCAATTTAACATAATTTTAGGTAAGCAATACCCCAAATACAGTATACAGTACAGCAGGGGCTGGGCTGGCAACTTCTAGACCAGAGGGCAACACAAGCAAGTGGCCCACCACACACACAAATATATACATTTATGTGTGTGCGCATATATATATATATATATATATATATTATATATACATACACATACACATATTAGCATTCGGAGCCTTAAGGTTACATTTAATTGATATTAAGAATAGTTCAACACGGCCTGCCTTACCTCTCCTCAGGCTGTGTCACACTGCGCTGGATGAAAGGGAAGACCCTCCATGTCCATGCACTGATATTCAATGGATCCCACCTCCTTCTTCATGCAGCCTGCGTGCCAGCCAGTCACTGTGCCACAGGCTGCATGTGCATATACAATTGATCAGATGTTGCCCGGCATCATCAGACTTCCAGTGCCGTAGTCTCTGCACCCACTGAGGCATCAGCAGATGCAACATCTACTAGTGTGGAGGTGCTGCAGCACGGTGGATCAGATCAGGGGCAGATATTTAATCTGGACGGGGGGGGTATGTAGCTCACTCCCATATGCGTGCATAGGGCAAAGCGCAGCGGTTTCAGGTTTAAAAGTATTGCCTCCTGTGCTCACGGCCGCCTGGCAGCCAATCAGGAGGGGCTGCTCCATATTGGCTGCCGGTCCATGCATTTCAATTAGCTAGCGGCCGAATCATTTACATTTAAGTTGCTGCCGCCGCCCAGTGCTGCTACACGTCTGCCAGCTGTGCCCGGGTGTCCTTGCTGAAATTTATTTGGCTGGTGGCCCTGGACTGGTTGTGGAGGTGGGCTTGCAGAGCCAGGGCACACGGCAATGAAAAGACCTACAGCCATGAACACTACTAGTACTATTCATTATTTGTACTAGTAATGTCAGCGGCTGTGGTCCTTTACTTTGCCGTGGATCTCTCTCTCCCCTTCCCCTCTGTAACAGCCACAGGGGACCAAGAACAATCGGCGCGGCCGGGTAACAAAGTGGCCAGGTAGCATCCTCTCTCTCTCGGCTATCATACACAAGCAGGCCAGGCCCAGAATCCTGAAATGCATACCGGCCTGGGGGGCTGGTGGCACCCTGCCCCCCGGCCCAGCCTGCCACTGCAGTACAGTTTTTACATTCAGTAATGTAGGGTAGCTGTGTTCATTGTATTATCTATGCTCCATTGGGTGACTAGAGTGGAGCTTATGCTGACAGCTGCAGCAATAATAGTGAAGCAATTCAATATGCTCTACCTGGATTTTATAAAGTCTAACCTCTCACATGTATACTCTCTATCGCACAGATATTACCTCCAGGGTCAGTGCTAAGATGTTCAGCGCCCCCTGCAAGCTATAAATTTGCACCATCCCATATGCCAGAAGTTACACAGTAGTCTACTTACACATAATGCTCACAGTAGTAGCGCCGCTTACAAACATAATAGTCACAATAGAAGCACCACTTATGCACATAATGCCCACAGGAGTAGTGCTGCTTATGCAGATAATGCCCACAAGAGTAATGTCACTTACACACATAGGGTGGGATGTTCTAACATCCGCAGCACTCTAATGCCCCCCTCCGCCAGGCTTCGCATTGTTAATGATCGTATATGCTCTAACATATGCGATCATTAACGCAAGGAACAGCTCTTGCGATAAGAGCTGTCCCTTGCGATGCGGTCAAAGCGCTGGACTTCCGGGTCTGAGACCCGTGAGTCCATCCGCGTAAGCGCAGAGCGCCGGAGCTGGCCGCAGGGCATGCTGGGAGGGATCCTTGATGGATCCCTCACACAGCGCTGTGGTAAGAAGCCCATACGCTTCTGCAGGGAATTGCCAGCTTTCTTCCGCAGCGCTGACACTGCGGAGGGGCAATAGAGACTACAGAAATGCAGTAAAAACCCTGAAATGTGGTTTTTACCGCATTTCTGCTTTGGAGAATCCCGCCTATAATGTCCACAGTTAAACATTGTTTATGCACATAATGCCCACAGGAGTACTACCGCTTACGCACATAATGCCCACAGGAGTAGCAGTGCTCACGCACATAATCCACACAGGAGTAGCGCACAAAATGCCCACAGGAGTAGTACCGCTTTAGCACATATTGCCCACAGGATTAGAACTGCGTACGCACCTAATGTCCATAGGAATAGTGCCGCTTACACAGATAATGCCCACAGGAGTAGCATACATAATGACCAAAGGAGCAGTGGTACGTACATACATAATGCCCAGAGGAATTGTACCACTTACAAACATAATGCATACAGAAGTAGCGCACATAAAGACCACAGCAGTGGTACCGCTTACACACATAGGGGGTTATTCTGGTTTAATCAGTTTCCATTGGGGACTGATTTTGAGCGTCTGCGCATGCACATTTATGCGCATGTGCAGACGCTTGGTGTGAGAGAGGGGGGTGAACTGCCTGTTCGCCGTCCCGCTTGGACCTACAGTGCGGACAGGTGGGGGTGTGGCGGCTCCAGGGGGCAGACTCCACCCCATGGTAGGTGTAAAAGATCAATCTAGAAATGTGTCCAATTTTCCTTATGCTTCAATCAACCACGGAAGCATACTCCTGTGACACTCCACAAGATCTGGATGCATTTGCACTTGTGTAGGTTTCAGAATTAGGCCTACAAAACTACCTAGATACTAATGATAAGCAAATCGAAAAACTGTTTCTCCTCCCCTGAGCTCTACCCATAGGCACAGATTCTGTGGGTGCTCAAGGGCCCGAGCACCCACGGAAATTAATGAGCACCCACAGGCCCAAGTCCCACTGATGGGCTGCCGTATTAACTTGCGGCTGGAGCATCCGCATCGCCAGACCCACCACCTGGGAAACAGTATACCGGGACAGCGGGATGAGTGTATTCCGTCTGCGGAGTAATACGCAGATGTGGGGCGGGCTAGCCTGGGCGTGCTGTGCGGCGCTGGTTTCTGACATCAGACCCTGGCATAGCACAGACTGACTGAGTATCTCAGCAGAGGCCCATCCGCCAGTGTCCTACCACACTCCCCCTCCCTCGTCACCAGCACTGGTACTGTGGGGACATTTATGTTCTTGCACTGTGCGGGCATTTATGTATTTGGTACTTTGGGGGCTTTTATGTATTTGGCACTGTGGGGGAATTTTGTACCTGGCACTGTGGGGGGGGGGGGGGGGGGATTTATGTACCTGGCACTGCTGCCTTAATTTGAATATTGGAGACAACTGTGCTGCATAATATAAATTGGTATTATTTTATGGCCAAGCCCCTTCCTCATGAAGCCACTTCCCTATATTTTTTGCTTGAGCACCCATCAGAAAAAACATAAATCGGCACCTATGGCTCTACCCCCTTCCCATGCTCTCTTCTTTAGGTTTCCTTTATCTGTTCAAATAAGTTCCTTCAGTTAGGGTGAACCGTGTTTTTGCCATTTTTAAAAAAAAATTGCCCCGTGGATGCCTACACAGACCGAAAAGGACACAATATACAAGGAGTGGTATAATTTTATGTTCACAGGTAATCTTTTGGAATTTCTACTGGACAAGGGGACCAAACCTATGGGATCACGACAGGTATTATGGATGTGTGAAGTATGTAATAAATGTATACTTTATTTTAGAGATGTGCACCGGCCACTTTTCGGGTTTTGGGTTTTGGGTTCTGATTACCTTGAGGTTTTGGGTTCTAATGGGTTTTGCCAAAACACCTCCTAAGTGTTTTGTGTTTGGATTTCTTGGGTTTTGGGTTCTGATTTTTTTGTTAAAAAAGCATAAAAACTGCTAAAATCGCAGAATTATTTTGCTCCTACGCTATATTAACCTCAATAACATTCATTTCCACTCATTTACAGTCTATTCTGAACAGCTCACACCTTACAATATTGTTTTTAGGGCAAAAGGTTGCACCGAGGTAGCTGGATAACTATGATAAGCCACACAAGTGTGCGGCACAAACACTAGACTGATATGGCACACTTAGCATACCCTCTAGGCTCATACTGCACACCTAGAATTACCCCTAGACTGATATGGCAAAGGTAGCATCACCCCTGGACTGATACGGCACATTTAGCATCACCCCTGGACTGATATGGCACACTTAGCATCCCCCCTAGTCTGATACGGCACACCTAGCATCACCCCTGTACTGATATGGCACGCTTAGCATCACCCCTGGACTAATACAGCACCCCATGAATTATACGGCAGACTTGGCTTACCCCAGGAATTATACGTTACAGATGGTGGCACCCCTGACCTGATATAGCACACATGGAATTATACGGCACAGATGGCGGCACCCCTGGACTGTTACGGCACACATGGCAGCAGGCATGGAATTATACGGCAGACAAATTCCTGCAGTAAAAATAAAAATGTGTATTCTTTTAATTATAAAAAAGAGCAGCACACCTTACTTAGCAACACCCCATGAATTATACAGCACTCTTGGCTCACCCCTGGACTACAGCGCATTTAACAGCCCTTGCAGTAAAAAAAAAAAAAAAAACCTTAATTTTATTTTCATTAAAAAAAAGGGCAGCTCCCCTGGTCTGATATGGGACACATGGGGCACCCCTGGAATTATACGGCACACACGCGGGCACCCCAGGACTGATACAGGACACATGGGGGCACCCCTGGACAAATACAGCACACATGTGGGCACCCCTGGATGGATACAGCACACATGTGGGCACCCCTGGACTGATAGTACTGGTAGCCAGTGGAAACAGCAGATTGGAATTATATACTGCAATAAATACTGGTAGCCAGTGGCAACAGACTGGAATTATATACTGCGATAAATACTGGTAGCCAGTGGAAACAGCAGACTGGATTTTTATATACTGTGATAAATAATACTGGTAGCCAGCGGCAACAGCAGACTGGAATTATATACTGCGATAAATACTGGTAGCCAGTGGCAACAGCAGACTAGAATTATATACTGCAATAAATAAAATACTGGTAGCCACTGCCAGTGGCAACAGCAAACTGGAATTATATACTGTGATAGGTACTGGTAGCCAGGGGCAACAGCACACTGGAATTATATACTGCAATAGGTACTGGTAGGCACTAGCCAGTGGCAACAGCAGAGAGCAGACTGCAGCAGACACTAGGCAGTGCAGGGCAGGCAGCAGGGGCGTAACTATAGCACAGCAGCCCCCGCCACCACGGGGGGGGGGGCGCCAGGGGCTGCGGTGCTATAGTTAAACCCCCCCTCAATCCCCCGCAGACTTACCTATCGCGCTGGTCCCGGCGGCTCCATTCTTCTGCTGAGGACCACCACAAAATGGCTGCCCCCATATACCACACAGTTCTCTGAAACTGTCTGCTGTATGGGGGAGGCCATTTTCTGGTGGTCCTCAGCAGAAGAACGGAGCCGCCGGGACCAGCGCGATAGGTAAGTCTGCTGGGGGTTGAGGGGGGGTTTAACTATAGCACTGCAGCCCCCGGCGCCCCCTACGGGCTCAAGGTAGGTAAGTATCAGTGTGTGTGTGTTATGTGTGTATTAAACTTTTATTTTTCAGGGTGTCAGTGTGTTTTGTTTAACTATTTTTTGTACTGTAGAACTACAAGTGCCAGCGGGCCCTTTAATGCCCCGCATGCTGGGACTTGTGGTTCTCCAAGTCCCAGCATGCGGGGTAGGCTTGCTGGGACTCATAGTTCTACAGTAGAAAACAATAGTTTTTCTTCTATTTTTTACACTGTGGATCAGCCCGATGCCCACCGCCCAGGGGCATCGGGGACAGCCCCGGACTTTCAGCATGGGCTGGTAAGTCCTGGAGGGGGGGGACCCCTTCATTGGGGGGGTCCCCACTTCCCCAGGACCCCTGCCCATGCTGACCAGCCAGGGGGATAATGCTTTGGCCGCGGGACCTTATATAATAAGTGTCCCCCGGCTGTGGCATTACCCTGCTGGCTGGTTGGGTCTGGTGCTGGTTCTTAAAATACGGGGGACCCCTAGTCATTTTGTCCCCCGTATTTCGGGAACCAGCGCCGGACCTTGAGCCTGGTGCTGGTTTCATTAAATCAAGGGGACCCCTATTTGTCGGGGACCCTGATTTTATGTCACCAGCACCGGCTTAATGAGCCCAGGGCTGGTTATGCTGGTTTTTTCTTATTTTAATTTGCGATTTCCTGCAAACGTGCGATTTTCAGACATGAAAATCGCACATTTTCAGGACTAAACACATCGCACCTATTCGCAGTATTTGGCCCGTTTTTCGCATCTCATTAAATATGCGAAAAACGGGCCAATCTTGCGATTTTCAAAAGTGCGAAGTGGTGCGATAAAAAAAATGCGGATTTATCACAATCCATAGAATGTCACCCTATGTTTGAATCATCTGCTTCCTAACTAATGTCCTGTCACTGACAAATACATATGACTAACAACTACACATGCTTTTAATATGTGCTTTTCTAAACATCGTGTGAGACTCTTACACATCTAAATCGTCACATATACTATAAAACATGATTGAATACAAACACAAAAGAAAAAAAAATTAAGTTATAGCAAATCCAATTAAATACAGACATCTTGTTCCCTGCTGCAGTTAAAAATGATATCTCAATTCGGAAATCAAAAAGACACCATAACCTTTTATAATATAATGGCCACAGCTAGTGGGACTTATCCGTTAGCAACTGCTCTCAGCCCTCTTGCATTCCTTAGGAGACATAGCTCTTGATAGTTTGTGACCATGTCTGAACCTCAACCTGTCACAATTATAGTAGTGGGCAAAATGATGGAAACATTTTTTGATAAAGGTGTATACTTTATGTTTGATGGTAAATACAGTACATCCCGTGGAAGGCCCGGTACAGGCTCCCTGGGTCACAGGTCTCCTAGTGCATTTTGCCGTGATGTCCTACCGATCCCAACTTTACCCATGCACGTAAGTACTCCCAGGCCCCGCACTCTGAAAAGGGAAACCCACCGCAGATCAGATATTTATCCAATCCACGGTGGCAGAGCTGCGGTCCTTACTAAGCAGATCTGCCAGTATTGCTCGGGCCAATTGATAATATGCGGGGCCGGTTGCTGTAGTTCTAGGATTTGCATTAGGTTGTGGAACGCAAACAGGAAGCAGATGTCTGCTCTGGCTCTTTTCCCTACTTTCACCATTCTCCAGCAATCTCTACTAGTTTTGCAGGACGCTCCCCTCACTGTTTGTCTATAGCCGGGATTGCACCACTAGTCAGGCAGCCGGTGGTGACATTACTCTGTCCTTGCTTCAGTGCAGCTTGTTCTGCATCTCTTACGTTCTAAAAACAACCAGCAAGGGCAGCAACTGGCAAAATTACTCAAGATCGTGGAAATGTTAAGCTAGAAAATGGACAGGTAGCACTGTGACATGATCCCGGCTGTACCATTTATACAATAATGTGCTTAGAGAATAATTGCCTAAATCTCCCTTCCCACCACAACATACATAATCTACCCTACACCCCCAGCCCTAGTAAAATACAGTGCCCTTCCCCACCCCTAGTGACATACAGTGCCCATCCTACCTCCCCATCCCTAGTGACATACAGTGCCCATCCTACCCCTCCCTCTCTTGTGACAGATAGTGCCAACCCTACCCCTCCATCCTTAGTGACATACAGTGCCAACCCTACCCCTCCTTCCCTAGTGACATACAGTGCCCACCCTACCCCTCCTTCCCTAGTGACATACAGTGCCCACCCTTCCCCTCCTTTCCTAGTGACATACAGTGCCCACCCTACCCCTCCTTCCCTAGTGACATACAGTGCCCACCCTACCCCTCCATCCTTAGTGACATACAGTGTCCATTCTACCTCCCCATTCCTAGCGACATTCAGTGCCCATCCTACCTCCCCCTCCCTTCTGACATATACCGCAGCATTTTACAGAGAATATTTAAACATTCACATCAGTCCCTGCCCCAAATACAATACCTGGTCCTCCTGGCTGATACCACCCCGGCAACATCATCTACTGCAGTGACACACACACACATTAGGGCCACCCTGTCTTAAGTACCAGTGAGCCCCTCAAAGCCTTAAACCAGCTCTGGGTTACGTCACCCATACCATGCACACACTGGGGGATTACTTCACCCATACCACATGCCTGCCAGGATAGAGGAGTTAAGCCATTTATATTGCACCTGTACAAGGTATAGAGGGGCTACATCACCTGTACTGCGCATGTATTAGGGGTAGAGGGATTACTTAACCCATACTGCACATGCACCAAGTATAGGGTGGGGTGTTCTAACATCCGCAGCCCCCTTCCGTTGCCCATCGTCGACATAATTATCGCATATGCTCTAACATATGCGATAATTATGGCAAAGGACAGCTCTTGCGTTAAGAGCTGTCCTTTGCGGTGAGCCAGAGGGTCCTGACGGCCCCCCCCCCCTTCCTTACCCGGCTTGTGGTGCTGCTTCTGTGGGGGTCTGGCTCTCCTCCTCCTCCCGGCACCCAAAAGAGGATTACAGTGTAGGAGGAGGAGGTCACAGGTCCGGGCAGCACAGCTGAGGGGGGGGGGGGGGGCAGTACGGGTGTGTGGAGGTGCGGCACTCTGGACAAAAAACATCCCACTCGTGGAGACGTTCAACAACGTTTCAGTTCAGTTTAAATGTTGAATGATTCCACAAGTGGGACTTTTTTGTCCAAAGTGCCGCACCTCCACGCACCCTATTTATTTACTAGTGAGGGCACCGGAATCGCTGCATTTGATCGTTGGGAGTGCCGGACCAGCTACAATTTTATATATATATACAGTGGCGTAACTAGCTTTTGGGCGCCCCCCCGCCGTTAAAGGGAGGGCGCCCACCCACGCACCCCGCCGCACCACCCACCCACGCACCAACCCCCGCCCGCCCCGCCGCACCAACCCTCGCCCGCCCCGCCGCAGCAACCCCCGCCTCGCCTCCCATTCAATCCCCCCCAGTCTTACCTGGCTACGCTCAGTACGCGCTGGTCCCAGCTACCTTCTTCTGCTATGAGGACCACCACAAAATGTCTGCCCCCATGCAGCAGACAGTTTCAGAGAACTATCTGCTACATGGGGGCGGACATTTTGTTGTGGTCCTCATAGCAGAAGAAGGGAGCCGGGACCAGCGCGTACTGAAGACTGACAGGTAAGACTGTGGGGGATGGCGGCGGGGCAGCGGGGTGTAACTATAGCACTGCAGCCCCCGGCTCCCGCACATGCACAGCGCCCCCCCCCCCCCCCCCCCGCGGTCACGGGGGCTGCGGTGCTATAGTTACGCCCCTGTGTATATATATATATATATATATATATATATATATATAAATAAATACTAATGCTATTAATTTTCCACAACAGCTCTCACTAATTTCTACATTTACCTCTCCTGACTCTGCTGTTTCCCACCTCTACCAGACTCTTGAAACAGCCCTTGATGAAGTGGCTCCAGCTTCCCATTACACCCCACGTAGGCTTAGATGCCAACCGTGGCACTCCAAAACAACAAGACAACTACGAAATCAGTCACATAAAGTAGAACCCCAATGGTGTAAATCTCATAGTATGACTGATTTCCTCACATATAAGACTAGCTACCACTCCTACTGCGATGCTTTGGACACTGCCAAACAAACATACTACCAATCTCTTATCTCTTCTCATGCCACCAACCCTAAGGGACACGGACATGGGGAACATATTTACTGAGCTGTGCAGTACCCAGGCAGCCATTCAGCGGCGCCACATGGTGATTGCACAGCCAGATAGGTAGCCAGTAACAGTACAGATATATATATACACACACACACATACTAGATGTACTCTAATGAGGGACAAAGCCATGGGGAACATATAATTACTGAGCTGTGCAGCACCCAGGCAGCCATTTAGCGGCGCCACATGGTGATTGCACCAGTCAGCACCGTACATATAGAACACATTAGAACAGTACAAGGTACACATAACTAGACATAACACAATTCTTAGTACACAATACAGCTGAGCTATAAGGAAGTGAACGAGAATAGATGCAGGTATAGATTGTAGGTGAGTAAGAGAGCTGTAATTGAAATACAAGAAGAGTGCTGTGAGAACAGGAGGGAAGAGGAGAGACGGCCCTGCTCGTGAGAGCTTACATTCTAGAGGGAAGGGTAAGACAGACAGGAGTGACACAGAAGGGGTAGCAGTGAGCATAAATAGACTGTTAGGCTGAAAGATGGTTGGATGTTATGCGGGAGGGTGGAAAGATGATCAGTTCAGTCCTAGACATTTTAAGTCTAAAAAAGCGTTGAATCATCCAAGACAGTGGAAGTGCATTACAGGTGGAGGCTTTAGAAGAACACCTGGGCATTCCGGGAATCCCGATTCTACTCGCATATAAAGCTATTAACCATACTGCACCAGCATATATCTCTTTACTTATCACAAAATATCTCCTATCTCGACCACTCCGCTCTGCACAAGATCTGCGTCTCTCTTCTGCATGGATCACTAGCTCCAATTCACTATTACAGGACTTTCATTGGGCTGCTCCCATCCTATGGAATGCCCTTCCACGCACAATAAGACTCTCCAATAGTCTCCAAACTTTCAAGTGTTCCCTGAAAACTCCCCTCTTCAGGCAAGCCTATCATATTTAAGTTCTACACGCATAACCCTCTGAGGCACTTATGTATTATATAGCTTCCCTTCTGGACCTGTAACTTGGTGGGACTGCTATGCTATTACTGGTGCCTGTCCTTGTGTTTTCCTCCTATATCCGTATAGATTGTAAACTTGCAGCAGGGCCCTCCTACCTCCTACCTCCAAGTCTACCCAAAGTTGTGGCCTGACTGACGCAACTTTGGAGCGGAGGAGAGAGGAGAATCGATCCCGATAGCTGTGCCGCGTGTTGAAGCCGTCCCTGCAGCCGGGGAACTGTGAGTTCATTGATCGGGTCCCTCTCTGCCCGCATTGTATGCCGATTGCCAGGGTGGAATTCATGTTATGCCAGGTGGTTTTATAGGTCCATCGCTGAGGAATTGCTTGGTACGCATGACGTACTTTAAATTCATTTAAATAAATCAAATGATGCTGCACTATTGGGCGCCCTTTTCTTCTATTTGTTTGTATATATATATATATATATATATATATATATATATATATATATATATATATATATATATATATGCAGGGTATTTGGGCGGCACTCTACGGATTTTACCAAGAAATCAGACACCTGGACACAGGTACGTTCAGTTCAACGTTTCAATCCTTTCGGATTTTTATCTTGATAAAAATCCGAAAGGATTGAAACGTTGAACTGAACGTACCTGTGTCCAGGTGTCTGATTTCTTGGTAAAATCCGTAGAGTGCCGCCCAAATACCCTGCATATCGTTGGTGGAGAATTTCCCTACCTGGGAAGGCACCAGGGTGAGTTACTTTGTTTCATGTGGAGTGCCGACCCGACGACAGATATATATATATATATATATATATATACACACACACACACACAGTAAATACTGCTAGCACATGCATGGTGATGTACCAGATAAATAACAGCAATGTACTGTAGAAAATACACCACAGTCTTATACAGTATAAGGTAACATATTTATAATGCATACCTCCCAGCTCTCCCGTTCTTAGTGGGACAGCCCTGTAATTTTGGGACTGTACCACTGTCCCACCCCTGGGCAGCAGTGTCCTACAGTGGTTGGGCAGTTGGGAGCCCCCTGACACTCACTGCTCTGCTTAGCAGAGCACTGCAGGGGTTGCTTGTAGCATTCCCACTAGCCCACAACACCTTTCCGAGGCCATGCCCCCTTTTGGGAGCATGCAGGCGCGGGAATCCCGCTTCATCAGTTTTTAAAGTTGGGAGGTATGAGAGTTTATAATTGAAGTGGAGAGCTTGGAACCTGATTCCAAGAGGAGGTAGTAAGCCCTCAGGCAGTGGGGCCAACCAAGGGTTTCCCCTGTACCCCTGTGGGACACGATGCTCTGGTTCTGCCACAATGTGTAATACATTTAGTGGCAGGATAGCTGTATAAAAAATGTGAAACCCAGACTTCGGTAAACATGTAAGTGTGGTTTTATGTAAATGGATTTAAGGAGTGTATTGGGGAATTAAGGGCGGTAATGTGAAGCTTTGTCTAGAGCACCTGGAAACCGCGCACCACCCCTGGCGTACGGATATCACTTAATAACATTTATATTAGATCTTTATTAAATATAAAGGCAGGCAGCTGAATCTCTCTGTAAACTTTACCTTTCATTTTCTTTTTTTCATTTTTGCTAAATCTCATTCTCTGATTATTGCACTACCTGCAGAGATTGGCACGCTCTCTGTATATACTGTCATTTATTTGTTTTATGCTGCAAACATTGAAAAAGTTCTAAGCTAAGAGACCCCGCCTTTGGCTCCTGCCTAGTGTCTAACATATTATTCCCATCATTGCAGCTAATGCGCCAGTCTGAATGTTATTACCCTGTGACTAAGACATCAGTCAGTGCTGGGCTCGGAGATGCTGTTCTCTGCGGCCTAACAAGCTCTCTGTGGCTTTTTCACACAACAGCATTATGGAGTACAAGTGACAATAAGGCGCTGTCATGTCAGAGCTCCAACTGTATTGTTCCACTAATCCCTGGTTCTATTTACTTCCCCGAAGACGCAGTTTTGGTTGGATTGGTGTAATCTATTGCCCTGAGGACAGGCTCATAATCTGAAAAGGATACTATACTTTCTATTAATGTAACTGCAGTGTGAGCATTATAGTACACACATGGAATAACACGTCATCTGCACCTTTATGCAGTACTGTAGGAGGTATTTCACTGATACATTTCTTATTCCAAGAGACAAATGATCTGCAATCTACCATACATCTTGGTAATTTGACCCTTTACAGACGTAGCTATGTTCATCGTGGCTATATTGCCGCTGCTAATTCCTGTTCGTCTCACCAGCCACCCGGAGTGCTAGGCTGCACCGGACTGCCGACTAATGTATTTTCAAGTAAAGGGTGCAACTTCGACTCACACCACGCATGTTGCACCCACTGACGCTGGCTCTACCTGTATAGAAGATTTTTCACCTATCTCAGGATGCTTAAACAAACAAAAAATATACATGAAGGTAATATGTGGAGGATCCAGTCCAGGTTTTAGAGCAGCAGAAAAGCTGATGTGATCAGGGTTGGGCTGATTTGCAGCACCTGTGCTTTCCTGATATAAGTGTTTCCAGGGTAGAGGGTCAGGGTTCCTGATGGTGGAATAGCTGCCCAGGTGATAGGTCGGGGGTCATTGGAACATACTGAGGAGTTTGTGCTATGCTGTGATATCTGTATGCTGCATTGCTGTTACCATCCTGGCCTATGCTGTTTACCTGCTACAAAATAAAGACCAAGGCTTCATCTTATTCAGTATATGTGATTCCTTGTCACAATATACTACTTTGAATATATCACTAAAGGAGAAACAAGCAAGTAATGTTTAATTTCAATTAATACTGGAATAGCAGCCATAGGGGTAACCATTAAGAAATCTGGTGGCCCAACTCGGCTCTAGTGACAACAACCTACAGTAATTTTCCTGCATTGGGAAAGTGGGAGATAGACATGGGATGTACAGTGACAGATGATGAAAGGCATGCAGTATTTCAGGTTAATTGTGGCAGCTCTAAATGCATATCACATATTGAACAGCAGTTCAAACTCATACATAGGCTTTATATGACTCCGGATTTGCTCCATAGGATATGTCCAGATCTATCGAGAGCATGCTGGCGAGACTGTCAGGGAATAGGGTCGATCTATCATATATTTTGGGCATGCCCATCGTTGACCAATTTATGGAAACAGTTGTTTCAATTAATATCTTCTATTTCACAATGTATAATTCACCCACACCCAAAAATAGCCATTCTACATTTATTCCCACAAAACATCCGCCTTCAGACGTAAATTTTATCCACTACTAAATGACTTCTGGCATGCAACTGGCGTACCACCGCATTTCCTCAATTGACAGAAATAGTGAATGCAGTCCACTCCAACTATAAATTGGAAACAACAGAATATCCCTATAGCATATCTTCCTCGTCATCCCCTATGAAAAAATGGATCCCTTGGGCGAATTATAAATTATCACTTGGTGCAGTGTAGATCCCACCAAATCTCTGGAGGACCCCCTCTGTGACATCCTAGAGCTATTTGCTTTTATAAATGCAGGTACTGGAGATTTAGTTATGTTTACGATTGAATTGATTGTTTTAATTGCTCTATCACCAGATATGTACCAACTATGTATCCCCCATTGCTCTATTACTTCACCGAAATCTGCAAAAAAATCCTAGTATACGAGAGTATACATGGCCAATAAAGTTGATTCTGATTCCACACATTATGTCACATGTCATAATGGGACACTCTAATGCCCACTACACATTATGGGACACACTGTAATGCCAACTACACAATATGGGACACTCTGTAATGCCCACTACACATTATGACATAAGTGTCGCTTATCTACATGCTTGTTGCCCAGGATGGGAAAGGCAAACTCATCCCTCCTGTCTCTCCATATTTGCAGTTCTCCAACTGCCTTTACGCTGAGAGGGTGCTTAGCCAGCAGGAAGAAGCTGGCTGACAGCCGCTTTCCACAGAGTTCTGGCATGTCAGCGCAGAGGAGGTGCAGGGGGCATCTGGAAGAGCGGCGTGTCAACGTGGCACAGCATGGGGGGACTGGACGCTGCTGGAAGAGCCGACACGCCGCTCGAAGCAGACAAGTTGAGCAACCTATCAGCAGTGGCGGGGGGGACGATATGCTGCTGGAAGAGTCCTGGCAATGAGCAATAATCGCTGGCAATGAGCATTAAACAACGAGCACTGACCCATTGGTTTTATGCAGCAGCTGGATTGTAAGACGCAGTCACGGACCCCGAATGGGAGAGAGATACCACAATCACTGCCTGTGCGCACCGTGGTGTCCGGTCTACAAAGTGACTATTTGCTGCCCGCCCTGCTCGGAATTCAAAAACATATAAAAATGAAAATACAGGTTGCATCATTACTATTAGTGGGCAATCTGGCCACGCTCTGAGCCCTGGGATTTAAAGGTTGTAGTCAGACAGAAACCACATGTCACATGATTGCTGGCACTGGCACAGAGCTCTTATCCCATGTCAGATGCAGCCATCATCCATACTATTGACCTCACTGCAGCTTAGTCACCAGTTACTGTCACACATGGGCCCATGCTGCTGCATCTCTCCCCTTTCCCGCGCACCAGCTCCCTGCCTGCATCTCAGCCCGGCTGCCCTTCCCCCCACTTCAGACGCATGGTGGGCAGCGGCGTTATGATGACACCTGTACAGCATCAAAACTGGGAGGAAGTTGTTGAGGCACCCAGCAACCGGGTCCAGCGGTGGCATATTGGTCCTTGGCAGCTGCAGGCTGCATCTGCTGCACCTTGTCCCCCTGGCACCCCTGCCCTAACCCTTCACTAGTCCCGGCCCGCCAGAGCATATTTAATAGTAAAAAAATATATATATATATGTATAAACACATAAAATACACACAAATATATTTTATTACCACATAAAATACACACAAATATATTTTATTTGTTCAAAAAACAAGGTTTCAAAAACATGAAACAAAATTTGTGTACTATCTCAGATATTGAATTTGAATGCCAAGCAATCATTTTCTTGCACATATATAGTGCCAGTTACATATCATGTCACCAGTAGTGCTGTTACACATGTCCCCAGTGAGTTTTTAGGTAAAAAAAGATTTTTTATTCACTTTCTGGAATGTATGGTTTTCGGAATAATTCGGATAACGGATACTCAGATACGGGATACTCAACCTGTATATATATATATATATATATATATATATATATATATATATATATATATATATATATATATATATATATATATATATATAGAGAGAGAGAGAGAGAGAGAGAGAGAGAGAGAGAGAGAGAGAGAGAGAGAGAGAGAGAGATGTAGGGGGGGATGGCGGCACTCGCAATGAATCACACAAGGCAGGGTTAAACCAACGTTTCGTGGCTATCGATGCCACTTTATCAAGGTGCCAATATATATATAAATTACAAAACGGGGGCACGTGCCTGGGTGCCCTCTCACTAAATCCGCCCAAGTTAGACTATAAATCATCTGATCCAGTAGATCGAACTAACATATTATGCACATCGGTTAGTGTGTATGGAATATTGCATTTTAATGTGTGCTAATCAGAATATATTATGAATGATAAAATGCTTCTGGATGTGGCCACTGAACAATAAAGCACTTTATTATTCAGACTGATGTAATGATACATTGGGACGGCCGATGTATCATTACCCTCCGCTGCCACCACCGCGCTCGGGGTCCCCTCCAGCTGCCACCGCATGTCCTAGGCCCCGGCCACCGGTCCCCGTCACGGGGCCGGTGCATGCGCAGTAGCTTCTTTGGTAATGCACACGTGCTGGCCCCCAGTCTCTATGGCAGTGGTTCCCAAACTGTATGCCTAGGCACCCGGGGGTGCCTCAGGATGTTTGCAAGGGTAAACAAAAATCTTAACTCTGCACATACTTCTCTCTTTTCAGGTATTTAACTTGTACAGATACTGTAAAATTAGGTCTGTCTCCTAATCATTAGCTAAGTATAGCTGAATATCACAATGTAATTTCCTTTTTAAAAAACGTTCTATGATCAATTGGATAATTGTTTTAATTATGTAAATGTACACTTCCTGTATGTGGGTATTTAAACCCAACCCCTATACCAAGTGCTATACCTTTGATAAAGTCGTAAGGCTACCACGAAACATGTTAGGCAGCACTTGCTAACTCCAAACTTGGACTCTGAAGGATCTCTGAATACTGCCATCTCCACCCCCTGTTGGCCTTTGGATCCCTTATTTTGCCTCCCCAATTTCGGATTGCATCCATCTTCAGCATTGGGACCTTTATACCAACTCCACTGTGGACCTACAATTTCCGCACAATCGTGAGGACATTTCCTGAATGCAGGAATTCGATCATCCTCCAGCGTGAGACCAACCACTGTGGATTACAACTATCGCATATTGTGAGGACCCCACACCAAATCTGGGTATAAGATCTTCCTCCAGCGACATCATTTGCATCCCAGGACGGCATTATCTTTCCACCATCTTCCAAAGGCCTATATCCATTGGATCCAGGAGCACATTCTCCATATTGGACAATCCCAGCAGCATTTCAGAGACATAAGTATACCTTCCTTGTCCCTCATATACATATCAATTGTCATTGTTGTTGTTTTTATAACCATATTATCTTTTTTAATAAATCTATTGTAATATCCAATTGATCAGTTTCTTAGCGCTCCACCATCTTTTTGCACTTTACCCCCCATACAGAGGGCTGACACCCCTCTAGTTGGAGCAGCTTGACACTACACCCCATAAGGCGCCTGTTCCTACTCTGAGTACCCCCATCTCGAGTACACACTCCCCCTTTTTATATTTGCAAGGGTGCTTTGGGTTGGGGGTCCACAACCAAAACAAATTATTTACACTCAAAGTGATAGGCAAAACCAATGCTGGTGGCTGCCAATCATAAAAGGTATGGACAATTACATCCACAGCTATGTTTCTTACCACATAACCAGGGGCGTAACTAGATATTTGTAGGATCCATAGCAAAATGCTTTGTACTAACTAATGGTGCAAAATGTATATAGCATACATAGCTAACACACTAAAGATGGGCCCTCTTCACCCCTGGGCCCCATAGCAGCTGCACCCCTTGCACCTATGGTAGTTACGCCCTTGCACATTACTGAACATGAGGGTTACAGTTAAGCACAAATTTACTTAAGTGTGTTAGCTAAAGATGGGCCCTCTTCACCTCTGGGCCCCATAGCAGCTGCACCCCTTGCACCTATGGTATTTACACCCTTGCACATTACTGAACATGAGGGTTACAGTTAAGCACAAATCTACTTTATTTTGCTAGTGAGAGGACCCGGGCAGGGGGCCCTAGCCTGCTCTTCGGGTCCTGCTAAAACCCACACCTCCTTGCGGGGGTTCTTGGTGAAAACCCCCCCAGCGTGTTAGATTCTGTGCCTCTGTTCTGGGTTATGCCAACCTCTTCCACTAGTTTTCCGTATCCTAGCAGTATATCAAATATATAGCAAAAGCAGTACATCAAGCTTGCAAAACAACACATTCCGAGTACTAAACCAGCCAGGAACTCTTGCTCTCCGGCAGATGCACAAAAATACATATTCACGACAGTGTTATTGGAGTGATACAGGTGTGTTGCTGAAAATGATTGTGTACAGAGATGAGTTACTCACATTAAAGGCCATACTGAGCCGGATGATTTGGGCATAGCATTGGGCTGGTGCAGGTTTCAACTGTGCGACCGATGGAGGCCTACAAAGATGCAGAGCACATGATGTCAGTGGACATCTCAATGCTGCACAGATATACACCAGGGAAGACATTATAGCAGCATTAGCATAAAGTTGCAGATATAATAACTGCAGCAAAAGACACAAGAAAGGGAAAGGAACAACTGGCTCTGACTCAGGCCCTATGAAGAGGGAGTATCCAACTCCTCTCAACATACCCCACCTCCATTAGGGCAGCTTCCAAAAATTTCTTGGCCAGCTTTTTTTCTCCCAAACTGCCCCTAGATCTGTATATTATTAGTCATATAGAAAAGATATAGAAAAAATGCATCTGGCATCCATCTGAAGGGATGAGTAGTGAGACCATTCAAATCTTTATATGCGATAGCTATGCATCTCCTCTAGTGACATCCAAAGCTCCTCATAGCTGTTTATGATCAATGACTGACCCGCCTCCTCCTAATTTGCCATAGACCCTCCTATCATCTGCGGCATTATCAAATCTGTACAGAAATATATCCAACAGTCCAGTGTATTTGCTTAGTGTCATGATCACTGCTGAAGTAGAAGCCAGGACATTTGGTCCCTAGGAGAAGACAATGGAGATCACCAAAGGATGACCAGAGCTGCTAACAGCAATGACAGTTTAACTGGGTCCTTGGTGTGAGGACATATTAAAATAATAAGGCGCCAATTGAATTATAATGATTGACATTTAACCTTAACTCTATATTACACCTAGAAATAAATCGCACGGTCACATCTTATCACTAAAAATAATGACATGGACAACAACTGCATAAGTTAAAAGGTCATGGATATTTATTAAATGGTATGACACTATTTGTAAAGTGATGGCTAGGAAAGCGCTTGGATACTAGCTCCGGTCAAAAGATGTTAATAATGGCAGCGACTATAATGCCCCAACTTATAACATGGGCGATGAAACGCCCCCATCTAAAGGTACAGCCTGCAGTGTGATGGCGAGGACACTTCCAGGAAGTGGCCAACGTCTCCCCACGGAGGCAGTACTCACCAGCCATCCAGTCAAAGGGGGCAACACCGCACAGCAACCACCTGTACCTCAAAATGACCATTGGTCAAGTGCACCTTCCCGCCGATTTTAACTAAGGATTTCAAAGAACCAATTAGGTGATGGCTAACAGGCCAGGTAGCAATCGAGAGAGCAAGGGAAGGGAGGGTGGGATTCCAGACTCAAAGAGGAAGCAGCATCAGCTGACTCCTCCTAATATACCCCTGCACAAGCTTACCACCCCTTGGATAACTAATTGGCTGATCCACCTATTAATCACACACCCAAGCCTCTATGGGTAATCTAACCACAAAACTTTACTGAGACAGTCACAAAATTCACAGGCTCTTAAATGCACTCAAACCTATGCAGCCCTCTCTTAATCTAGATACAGATTTTCATTTAATGGTGCTGATTGGTTGGATATTATTCCTGTCTCATGCCATTTACAAATCAACTTGAATTTTTTCTATTAATGGATTACGTTATACACTATAAAGCATAAATACGGTTAGATCCAGAGCACAATGGTAAAGCCACATTAACATTTTTTTTAGCAACAAATAACTCGTGCCGAGACCCCGCTGATAAAAGAGAACATGCTCAGCACAATGCTGTTTCTGAAAACTTATAGAAAATAGGAGCATAATAAAATTGACTGTAAATGCGCCCAGTGACCTTTACAGAAATCTGCAGCATTTCTCTGAAACAATATCACCTTTTGCTGAAACACTGCTGTTTGATCAAAACAAAACCAAAAAACACATTGGTCTGCTAGTAATAAAAAGCCATCTTTCATATCAGATTGATCAGATCTCTTTAATATATCTTCAAATATTTTAAGAGATTAGAACTTCACAAAATATGTGCTGTGAAAGATTTTGCCTTTTTTTCTCAGCAGAGTCCATTTACCCAGAGTATTTGTTCTCCTATAATAACAGCAGTTAGTGTTTCACCCCCTTGTGTTTGTATTCCTCTGAGTACAGTACATCATTTGGCATAGGCACACAACACTGTTTGCGCTCTGCTTCTGTGCATTGACTCAGGAAATTGTTCTTTTATATGGAATCAATAAGCAAACTGCCTCTTGAGCGGCCATCAAATAAAAAAAAAAAATAGCAAATCAGGCCTGTTGAGGCAAGCTTAGCATCTGCTCTCTCATTCCTGAGTGCTGTAAGTGCATTGCGTATTTTCATAGTTAGGTAAACTCTTCTTAAAATCCTGCAGGATGGGGATGAGTTGTACACTCCTTGTTTCATTGCTATGAAAGCAATGTACGCTGCATGTTATACTTATTGAACATATTAACTATTAGTAGATTGTTAATGCTTCATTGGGGGGAAAAAACTGGATTGCAGTTTACATATTCCCCATACTCAAACCTAGTATACATGGTTGCCAAGTGGGGCAGTAACTGATTACCCAGCTTAGTCATGTCTGAGGGACACGGCAGGGGTCTGGGCTCACCCATGTAAGCAGAGAAACATCCCCTCAGCACACACCATGCATTGCCACGCCCCCTTTAGCACAAGGGCCCACCAAATATCGGGTGTGGTATGGCGGACCGACAGGGGGATCCCGACGGTCAGTATCCCGACTGTGGGTGCTCCAACAGGGGGGCAAGCGCAAAGAAGCCCCTTGCGGGCTCGCTGGACCCCCACAAGGGAGAATAGCCCCTGCCGGTCTGGATCCCGCCTGTTGGAGCACCGGCAGTTGGGATACTGACCGCCGGGATCCCCCCTGTAGGGCACTCATCCGGCACCCCAAATACTTTGGTGGCTCTGTACAGAACATTATGGTTGTCTATTGAAGGTTTAACCATCGATAGTCAATATAGAAAACCATTGATGGTTAAACTATTGATAGTTTGGGCCAAATGTGGGCATATTAAAGTTGACATAGACATGTATGCACAATACAACACAGCGATATTCTTCTTACCATCAGTCATCTCCCATTGATGTTAAAATCATTGATCCCCCGGAAGGAAACAATTGATGGTTGATGAATCATAGGCGCTCGATGACACTTACCTATAGCACATCCCTTGTATGATATCACAAGCACTGAACAAGGGCAACTGGAGAAGGGGGAATCATGACAGATGATATAATCCCTATTTGCAGGTAGAAAATCCTGATGATGGAACATGGAATGTGACCTAATCATATAAAAGATCTGATTAGACAAACCACAAAAAAAGTTGAGTTTATTGTTAAATGTAAGGTTCCCTAATTTTCTATTATTTCTGTTCTTCATTCTAATATGCCATTAGTGCCAATAGTGTATTACTAAAAGAAAAGAACGCCAAAGATTATTAAGACATATAAATTCAAATATTTAATACCTGCATGCTGCACTGTAGATGAAACCAGCGTATCATGGGAGTGGACTGCAGCCTGGGAACAAGCCCATCTATCCTAAAACAGCTGCAAATACTGAGCCTTTTATGTGTATTATTTATATGTTTGAATAAAAATGTGAGTTAATTCAGTGATGCACTATAACTATTAATGCTTTCCTTGTTCATTTTTTTGGGATGTCACTGGGATAATCTGGGAAGAAGGATCACAGTTTAGCTGAGAGGACCAAAATTTTGCTACCTGCTTGTATCTTTTCACCTTGCTGTAAGCATGTGTCTAAGGAGGTATGCTTCCATAATAGGAATTCTTTATTTCCCGGTGTGTGATGTAACTGCACATCTTGCAGTGTGGGGATTTGGGTGATATCCCTTCCATTGATTTTAACGGTCTGGGAGTGCACAATTATATCTAGTGTCACAGAATTGGTTATTCCATTCCATTTACCTGGCTCATGATATTGTTCTGTTCAGTTCAGCTTTGCTAATGTGACTGCTCCATGCTGCTAATCAGTCCTGTGTAGCTCTGAGCATTGCTGACTGATTGAAGGACCTGTGTGAAATTTGAATGCAGCCTGCAGCAAAGATCTCAAGTAACCCTTCAGTGCCCTGTTTCCAGGTGGAAAACCTGTTTAGTTCTGCCTGAGATCTCCTGTATGGATTTTAGTTGGAGGTTGCCTTCTGCAACGTCGTATTCAGACGCCTGCTACCGGTTGCTCCTGTTTAACGTTGTTCCTGCCCAGCTTCCAAGCTGCATTTGTAACCCTGTTCCTGTTCGGCTTCCAAGCCGTATCAGTAACCTGATGCTGCCTGGCTTCCAAGCTCCATCCAGCAATCCAGTGCTATTTGGACACCAACTGCTGCCCGGCAATACAGCGGTATTCAGATGCCAGCCGATGCCAGGCTTTCCAGCCGCTTACCAGAAACTTCCCAGCTGCTCACCAAACACTTGGACCTATGGACAGTGTCTATTATTGCTCTAATCCTGGGGTAGCCAACCCTAGTCCTCGAGAGCTACCAACAGTGCATGTTTTGCAGGTCTCCTCACAGAATCACAAGTGAGCTAATTAGCTCCATCTGTGGATCTTTTAAAATGTGTCGGTGATTAATGAGTGCAGCTGTGCAGCAGCTAGGTTGTCTGGACAATGTGCACTGTTGGTAGCTCTCGAGGGCTAGGGTTGGCTACCACTGCTCTAATCCATCCAGCCAGGAGTGGTAACTATTTTCCATCAACTCACTAAGTTTGGGCGTAATAGGAACGGACTCTCCCTCTTACTTGCTGCTAAATTGTGGATGGGCCTAATGCTAATTGATATGTTTTTAACATGATATATTTTTAGATTATGTGTATTTTCTCTATTTGATTGTATTATTAAATTCACTTGTACAGATCATCCAATTTTAATTACTATTTTATTACCCAGAGCACTGCTACTCTTCTCTATTTTTTCTTACTCACCAAACACTGCCTGACTCCCTAGCCACTGTTGCATCCTGTTTCCCAGCCGCTATCTGGAACCATGGACTGTTACCCAGTCGCTGACTGCTACATCTCTGCTGTTCTGCTCCTGGTGACTTTGCCATCCTGTCATTTTCAGCTAACCTGCCGCCAACTGGCATCTGGAGTCTCCACTGCCTAGCTTCTGCTTTACCTTGAGTAGACCTATCACTAAGTCACTGTCTACATGTTTATTTGAGTTTCCTGCCCAGTAGGGAATTCCAAGATTCAGTTCTAGTTTATGCCAATTAGGCCTCTTTAGGTTCCAGTTCCTGTCATTGCCAAGGAGGCACATTCATGTTGTTCTGGCGTTCATAGATTTAATATACCCCAGAGACATTCTGGCATTCCTGGATCCTGCTGTATTCAAGCCATTCTGACAACCCCGGATTCTGATGCACCTATCTCCCATGACTATCAGTCCCAGCATATAGGGGTAGATGTATAAAGCAGTGAAAAGTAAGTATACTGTAAGTGATAAAGTGCCTGGTACTTTATCACTGGCCAATTAGCTCCTGGCTGTTAAGTTACAGGCTGTGTTTAAAAAGAAACAGTTAGGAGTTGATTGGCCGGTGATAAAGTACCAGGCACTATGGGGGCTATTCTGGTTCACTCCTTCTGGGAAATTCCTTCTTAGATGGACAAAACCATGTTCACTGCAGGGGGGCAGATGTAAAATGTGCAGAGAGAATTAGATTTGGGTGAGTTATTTTGTTTCTGTGCAGGGGTAAATACTGACTGCTTTATTTTTACACTGCAATATAGATCTCACTTTGAAGTAAAACCCCACCCAAATCTAACTCTCTCTGCACAAGTAACATATACCCTACCTGCAGTGCACATGGTTTTATCCATCTAAGAAGGAATTTGCCAGAAGGAGTGAACCAGAATAACCCCCTTTTATCACTTCTCCCTTATCACTGCTTCATACATCTACCCCATAAAGTCTGCAAGCAGCCTATACTTATTTGTTGTCTCAGGACTTTTCACAGCCAATAAAGGTCACGACTGGGTTCACAAAAACCAGCAGTCCCGCAGAACCTGACATCCAGAAGATAATACGCCTACAGCAGGGGTGCTTCAAGGGCGGAAGAGGCCCATATGCAGCCTCCTCTGGTGCCCCCTCTATCCTAACAGCAGCATCCCAACCCCAAGTGCAATAGAATCTAATCACTAGAGCGCTCAGACTCTATTGCGCATGTGCAGGCATGCGAAAAAAATGGTGCAGCGCTGTTGCCTTTGTCACGAGAATCCGGAGGGTAAGTATTAAAAAATGGGTGCAGTGTGCACGGTGTGGGCCTCCCTGGGACTCAGGGGCCTGTGTGCATTTTTCTACATGTATACTAGTGAGTGTCCCATTTGAGAAGGATCACAGGTCAATAACACAAAACAGACTTTGTTTTGAGAATTTATTCTGGGACATTAGAAACACCTAAGCCCTATTGTTGTTTTACTCTTTTTACCAAATATCATAGGTGCTCAGCTCCTATTGGTAAATTATATAATGCTGTAGAATGATAAAAAAAACCTTCTGCATTACAATGTTTCATGATCCACTGTCTGAGAAACACCTACTTACCTTCGAAGTGTTTCACTAGGCTTGCTTTAAGACATTCTCCTGAGAGCTTCCGCGGTCACTCCGCAGGCATCCCAGAGTCTGGACGTTGCCTTCTGTGGATAGCTAGCGGTACTCGCTCTGTCATCCTGATGCATACACCTACACTGCCAATGTTCCTCCTTGACAGCGCTCCATTGTGCATTCTGTGTCCCTTGGGCTCTCCAGTACTCCTACTGTTTCACATAGTGCAGAATCTCCATCCTGCTGCACCACCTTACTCCATCCAGCACCCATACTGGGACTTCTCTTTGGTCCCAGCCAAAGCCTAACTCCTGTTGTATCTGCTATCATCGGTTACATTTGGTCACCATCGCATTATTATCACTCACCATCCATCACTGCTTACTTCCATTTGCTACCTGCTCATCGACCCAGTACCAGTGCCACCAGTACCCAGTACCACCAATATCTACCAGTCCTCATTGAGAGAGTCAACCTTGATATCAGCCACCAATGGTGTGCCAACATTGTTAACTGTCATTGGTGGACCTTTCCCATGTCTGTGTTAATGGGATTAGGCCAAACTATTCATACTCATTGTGTCCCTCATTGTCTCCAAAACATCATGGATGTTCAACATCGGTCAAACCTTCGAACCGCATCTCCTCGGTTCCAGACTCCTGTTCTCCAGATTATCCAGCGTTGTTTCTCCTGCTCCTGTTGTCTCCAGTGTCCTCTGGTCCCAGTCCAGCACGCCTACCTTTAGTTCCAGACGATTCTCTGATTCCGTGTTCCATATACTTTCCTCAATCACGCCTTCAGACTCCAAACTCTCTCTCCAAAATTGTGAAGTTTATTAAAGAACCAAGCTTCCATTTTGTTTCAGCCCCAGACCAGAGTCACCTTTCAGATGTGACAGGATGGAAAAGTTTTGCCTCCAGTGTTCCAATGTTTTTCCCTACCCTGGTTTCCACAGCCCTAAAGAGTCATTTGAGGGGAATTCAATAATGGGTGAATTATTTTGCTCAGCAAAATCACTATGGCCACAGTCGCACTTTATGGCCCGATCTCATACAAAAATTCACTACCCTGTAGGGCATTTGTCCAGGGAGGTGTAGATACCTACATTTTAGTGGCTTTTAATAGCTATTTTCATCATGACAGAAATAGATAAAAAGCGCATTATACCGCTAGCATTACTCTCCAGTGAGAGTACCCAGCTAAGCATCTTTTACCTCTTATATGTGGAAATGAAAAATGTACGTTATTGTGCTAATTCCTATTTTAATAAATGTAAGCTTACTCATTTTCTACCCAATTTCTGAGTAATTGTTACACAGCACAGTTTGTGGAAACACTTTTGTTTTCTTAAAAAAAAAAAAAAAACAATGTTTGTGCCACTAATCTGACCTGTATCCAGGGCCGAGTAATGTCTGTAAGTGGATTTTATTAAGCTATGATTCTCTTGCTCACTGAGTTCTCCATTAACCCATTTAGCAAAATAAACAGTTCAGCAGGTAAGGAAGGAGTTAAGACGCAGTGTCTACAATGTTATTGTACGCCCATGCAGGAAGTAGATGACACAACTTATGATGAAGCGTTTTGGAAAGATATAAAGGAAGTTTTTAATGATAAGCCCAGGTGCGCACAGAGGTATATTTATTAGATATGTACATTAAGCACAGACAAATTTGCTGACAGAACAATTTTCTCGTAATTTGCTGCTCTCTAGAATTATCTGACAGTTTGGGCGGGATGTTATAACATCCGCGGCCCCCCTTCGCCGGACATCGCATTTTTAATAACGGCATATGCTATAACATATGCCGTTATTCATGCAAGGGACAGCTCTTGCGGTAAGAGCTGTCCCTTGCGATGCGGTGCCGGCACTGGACTTCCGGGTCTATGACCCGGGAGTCCATCTGCGCATGCGCAGACCCCGGCGCCGGCCGCAGGGCACGCTGGGAGGGATCCGTGACGGATCCCTCAAACAGCGCTGCGGTAAGAAGCCCATAGGCTTCTGCAGGGATTCGCCAGCTTTAGCTGGCGATTCCCTCCGCAGCGCTGACACTGCGGAGGCGCCATATAGCATATAGAAATGCGGTAGAAACCCCGAAAACGGGGTTTTTACCGCATTTCTGCTATATAGCATCCCGCCCCCTATCCTCAAAGTGAAGTTCATCAGACTGGGCTTTCCCACAATGCACCAACTGCCTTATTATTCTAAAAGGCACCTATAGACTTGCCTTTGTCTCGCACAGTTCTGTTACCACAATACAAAATTACATTATTTCAAACCTTAGTGCTTCCAAGTAGCAGAATTATGGGAGCTTCATGTCCTGAACTTCAGCTATGCAAAAGATCTTCACCTTGTAGTGATTCTGAATTATTGATCAAAAGTAATACATTACATAAATTACAGATGTATTAAATAGAAAGTGTGGGAATCCAAAATGTTCCTTGCGTCAATCTGGAAAATTTAATAAAGTTACTTTGTCTCCCGTGGAATGCAAAGCATCCATAATGTGATTTTCTGAGACCTTTTTAATATAAGCTTGTGTAAAATACATAGGGTGACATTCTATGGAGTGAGATAAATGCGCATGTTTTTATATCGCACCACATCGCCGCTATTCGCCCTTTTTAAAATCGCATTTTTTGGTAATAATTCGCATATTTAATGAGATGCGCTTTGAAAGCTGAAAAGTGCAAAGTGGTGCGATTTGCGGCGAAGTGGTGCGAATTTAAGTCACAAAAAAGTGTGATTTATTACGCCGGTCATGTCCGAGTTTTGGACCATCCGGAGTGCGATTTACAAAACTGTCTCTGCATGACTAAGAACCCCCTAACCTTTTGGCCCACCTCTATCCCCTCCATTATGCATCACACCCCCTATATAAAGGGGCACTGGCGCCATTTCACTCTTTGATAGGAAGTAAGGAGCATGGAGAGGAGCAGTGGCAGTGTGAGCAGAGGAAGAGGTGTTGGTGGCAGAGTGAGGAGTGGCAGAGGGAGCAGTGGCAGAGGGAGCAGTGGCAGAGTGAGAAGTGGCAGAGGGAGCAGTGGCAGCAGCCAGCCAAGTGGGAGAGCCAGCAGTGTGGCAGGCAGCAAGGCCAGCCCCAGACCAGGCCCTGGCCGTCCAGCCCCAGCAGGAGGAGGTGGAGGATCCGCTGGCATCCCCATCCTATAGCCAAGACCTTGACCATACCCCACAGCAGCTGCAGGAGGGCCACATGTCAGAGGTGGAGGAAGATGGAGGTGTGGAGGAGGAAGACACTGGCATGGAGGAGGAGGGGTACATGGCTGGAGTAGAAAATGAGGAGGAGGAGGTAGAAGCTGGCCGCACAAAAAGTGTCCGAAAGGTCAGATTTTCCTACGAGGAAAATGCTGCGCTTGTCCGGGCTATCATGCCTGTGTTTGACCGGTTACTTGGGAAAACTCACCCCAAGACCACTGCACTGCGGAAAAGGGCTATGTGGAAGGACATCACCCAGGCGGTGAACGCTGTAAGTAAGCACAAGCGCCTGGTCAGAAATGTCAAGAAGAGATTCAATGACATCAAAAGGCAGCTGAAAAGTAAAATGGCCATGGAGTTGGAGGAGGCCACCAAGACTGGCGGAGAAAGCCCCACCACTGTCTGCTACACGTCCTATGAGGTCAAGTTGAAGCGAATCATACCCCCTGAGGTCCTGCCTGGCATGCACATCGCGGATACCGATAGGCCGCAAACGCCATCCAGAGCTGGTAAGTGTGACCACATGCAATCTTAAACATACATGGCAATGTTTTCAAACTGTAATGTTCACTTGAATTGTTATGCTAAGTAAAGTGCTGCTGTGGAACTACATAGCCCAGCAAGGTCATGCACAATAAATTGCCTGCTCCTACTTTCAAATTGCTCATAGTGCTGGGCCTTGTAGTTCCACAACTGCTGATATTGATCAACACTGTAACATTCTTTCTAGCAGCCTAACATGTATGTGGCCAAAAACACATAGGTGTACTGGTGGTTTAGCTGCCATGGCTACATACCACAGATTATCCAACAGTTGTAATGTGTCCAATAGTTTAATAATACTCTAACAAAATAATCAGGTAAAAAACAGATGTCAAATAATGTGGGGACTAAATAATGTAGTCCTTAACCAAAGGAAGTATTGTCCATTAATGTCATTTCAATGCATGTTTGCCGTAAATGCTTATCCATTGCAAGGTACATAATGGCTGCCCATCTTTCCTTTCACAGATTGTCCATCCCGAAGTGCTCACGCATCCAAGACAAGAAGGCCCGTTGCTGCAGAATCTGTGGAAGCAGGTAAATTAACAAAAAACAGGCCATTACACATACAGTACTCACACCCATGTCACATCAACAATATGTCACACTACATTCATCTCCTGCTGCTACATTGCAACGGAAATGAATGTCACTTCCCCACCCCGTCGGAGTATTAGGACCCATGGTTGCCTGGGTGCAGGTTCAAGAAGTGGTGTAGGGTGGCCTGATGGTGGGAGAAGATAGGTCATATTTTTGATACTTTTGTAATTTGCATCTAATATGCAATACATCTTGTTACACCCCCCGACAGTTTTAATGTTTTACTGACAAAAATGCAGATTGCTTCTGACATAGTATACTGCAGTAAAAATGTCTAACCGCATACCATTTTGTCAGTGTATTATTTATGAACCAATTGTTGTGTGAATTATGACATAGTGTAATGGTATATGACAATGGGATTGCTGTAAAGTAGTGTTGGGTAACTCCTGGCCCGTCAAAGGTTGTGGAACTACATATTCCAGCAAGCTCTGACACTCATGGTTTGGACTATAATGGTTATAGTGTGTCACGGCATGCTGGCACGTGTAGTTCCACAACACCAGTGAGCCATGTTTTACAGCAAACTTCATTCATACATGTATCAAATGTACTTACAAGCTTGATACCAGCAAGGGATAGGTCAGCACCCAGGAAAGCCTGCAACAACACTCAGGATTTTGAGGTGAGCATTGGAAACAACCTGCACGTTCAGGGAGTGCCGCCCACGCCCAGGGCAGCCGAGAGGATTTCCGGGCCCCCGTAAAAATTTTGGGGCGTGGCCTAAGTGTGGGAGGTGTGGGCACCTCCCGTACTTAGGCTACGCCCCCAAAATGTTTTAAGGAGGGTGAAAGAAAACTCTAAAAACTGTAATCTCAGCAGCAGCACACATGCACAGCACATGCTGTAGAAGTGTGTGCTGCTGTTGCTACCCGGGAGGGACGGAGGGGGAAGGGAGGGGTCGGACGAGGGCCCCTGCGGGGCCCCCCCAGCAGGCCTGGGCCCGGGTAATTTGTACCCGCTCCCCCCCCCTCTCGGCTGCCCTGCCCACGCCTATTGACGTAGACGTGGCCCCGCACGTGCGGTGCCCTAATCCCAATGTGTGTGCAGTCTATAGCTCCCAGCACATGAGGGAATGCTGAGAGTCTATAGAAAGCCAACTTGTGGTCTTGCCACTCCAACTCAGAACTGGGGAATCTGATGTATGTGCGCCACAACTTCTTTAAAGCAAGTAACACTTGAGTAAAATGCTTAGAGAAAGTGGCCTGTGATACCCCCAAGGACCATGAGGTCACAGACTGAGTGGAGCCTGTGGCCAAATAGTAGAGGGCACACATTAATTTGTGCAGCCCAGACACTGCATAGTTGCCTCCCCAAAAGGGTCCAAATCATCTCTCACCTGCTCATATAAGTCCAACAGGTTAATGCGGTTCAGCCTAAACATCCCCACAACCTGTTGATCCGAGAGGGAGTCCAGGTACAGCCGAGCACGATACATATGTGGGGTACGCAGTAGTCGGGGGGCTACCTGGATCTGGCGCGCAGCTTCCTCCCTCCTGCACAGCTCCTCCAAATGGGCCACATCACAAATAAGCAACTCCAAACCACTCTGCAAAATCTCCATGTCTCAAACCCTCACAGGTGTCCTTAATGATGTTGGGGTTTATGTAGGGGTGTTTCTGAGTGAAAATGAGGGCACCTGTGCTGAAATTAACCATGTGTGCACTTGACCAAAGTGAGTTCTGGGCCAAATTGCCAAACAGAACCTGGTCTGAAATGAGTGCGATTATTAGACACCTAAAAAGTGCGATTTGTGAAAACGCATTGCATTAAATAAGCGATTTGTATACTTTTCTGTACGAAAACATCTGGATGCGATATAAATGCGAATTTATCACGCACTTTTGGTCCGCATGCGTTAACGCACATAATAGGCGATTTGACGGAAAAATGCAATGAAGCCATTTTGTTTACTAATTAACGCCAAAAAACAGAAATCTCATCCCATAGAATGTCACCCATAGTTTTCTTATACACTGTATCACCTTTTACCTGACCTACAGTATCTACTCGATACTCCTCCAGCCACTGCTAGCACTCATTGGGAGCTCATGCATACCTACCTACCCTCCCGGTAAAGTCGGGATGCTCTCTAAAATCTAGAGTCCTTCCAAGCCCCCTGTAGGGAGTCCCCACATTGGCCCTAATCCACACACTCCCTTTGGCCACCCACTTACATAACACAAGTAGGCAGACCGAGAGAGACCCAAAGATGCATTTCATGCTGAATTGCCTCATCAAAGTCCCTCCCCTCTACACAGAGACAGTTTTTATAGAGCCATGAATATTTTAATGGATGTCCATGTCCCCGATCCGCCTATCTACCTGCCAGCCACACCCCCCACTACACCAAGCAAGAAACAAAGTCAGCAAGTACTTCTCACTGTCCATCAGCAAATCAATGTAGCATGATAGGCTAATAGATGCTAGCATAAAAGCATATTTCTTAGGGCTAGATTTACTAAAGCTTAAAGGGAAAAGTGGTTGTGTTGCCTGTAGCAACCAATAAGATTCTTGGTATATTTTATCAAGCACGCCTTTATATATATTTTTTTCTGGTAGAAGCCTGCAGAAAAGATGCAGGTGGGTGGACATGTGGTTGGTTGTTGGATTAATTGCATCATTAGTTCCCTCATGAAAAATTTGTCGCAATCGTTTCTTATTTGCATAAGGACAGGGCCAACATAATGATTTTCATAGAAATGCATTCCTAGGCCACACCCCTCCTAGAGGACCCTGGGCTTCCCTGCATGACCTAGGGATGGGTGGGATGCGGTAGAGCTGCCAACTCGCTCAGAGCTGTGCGGACTACAGGCAAGTATTGTGCGGACTACAGGCAAGTATTATTCAAGAATATTATAAGAATCTGATTCACTTTTAATATTTAAAAACATTTATAAATCTTCCCTTTAATTCTTTATGAAATGGAAACAGTAGTTTTATTTTTGTATTTGTTTCTATCTGGGTTGTAAATTTAGGATTAATTATAAACATTTCCTTTTTCCTTCTATGCACAGAAGAAGCAGGAAGTGTCACACATTCCCCGTACTTGGCACGTGGTTCTGTACTACAAACAGTGATTATTAAGATTGCAAATACTCAAAGGGCACAAAGGGTCTGATTCAGATCTGTATGCTAGACTGCATATACTCGCAGCCTTGTGAACAAGTAAGCGCCACCCTGGCAAAACTTGGGCAAGTGTATTTGGTTTCTAATTACAGACTTGATAAAAACCTACCCTCAAGGTTATACTTCTCCTCCCTAAGATGTGAGCCCCCCATTTATAGCTGAGTTTGACCTGTATAACACCTGATGGGCTGTCATTATTTGTCTGATAAAAGAGATGATACTTTCTTTTCTATCACTCACACAAGTCTTACACCAGGATTGACCAAGTTTGTTTCTGTAAGTGGATACCCCATTATTCCAAGTTGATCAAAATTCATAGGTCAGTGCTCTCTACCGCCCTAGATCATGGTGCCTCCCTGAATACAACTTGACGAATCATGAAATATGATAAGAATATGATATCTTTCCCTACAAACTCAAACGGTTTCCCCTGCCAGCTCTTCTTGTTGGTGCATCCTGAAGTTTGTACTTAGAGGTACTTCAATTTAGAAGGAAGCTCAAATGAAAACCTGTTCTGCAAAACGCCAGCTGACTTGGAGTCCACCCATTGATCATTAGAATTTCAAAACCAATCACATCTGTTTAGGACACTTCATAAAGATAGTAACTCCAGAAGCTTTGTCTGCAACGTATTTAGTCTGATCTTACCCATCTATGTCATAAATGTTGCACCACTGGGTAAATCAAGTCGGTAAAAGAATCAAATGTCCTTATGACTGCATTAGTATTAGATTCTTCAACCCTTTAGTATTGCTATCTCATTCTCTGCTTACTATGCATACTTGTACAATTTGTGAGATGACCAACCATCTGGGAGTTCCATTTTCTCCTTTCCTGATGCCATCCTTGGACCAGAAAAGTCTGACTGACCTGAATGGCCTCATGTCTCTAGAGTATCTGCAGATGATATCAAACATTTACTTAAGAGGAAGGACCCATTCTCTCATGACTATATAAATTATATTTATGGTACTCTTTACCTAGAAGGGCGCCCATCGCGGGCATCGCATGTACCAAAAAATCGCATGCGATGCGACCGACGCGATTACCGCGACTTCCCATAGGGAACAATGTTAAATGTCCCAATTGACCCGATTTTTCCATAGGGAACAATGTTAAAAGGCCCACTGAAGTGTGAAATGGCCCCCCCAATTGTTAACGCCACCCCACGATCAACGTCAACCCGAAGCGTGGCGAGCGCAGCTAGCCCGCGAGGGGCGGCGGTACGCGTCCTCCGACCTTTTCATACCCCCACTATCCACGTCGGCGTGGAGTTAAGAATAGAAAGTGTGGCGAGCGCAGCGAGCCACCGAGCCCGAAGCATGGCGAGCGGACGCGGACACCTGTGAAGCCCGCGAGGGGACGCGGATACCTGTGAAGGTATCCGCGTCCCCTCGCGGGGCTCGCTGCACTCACCACGCTTCGGGCTCGGTGGCTCACTGCGCTCGCCACACTTTCTATTCCCAACTCAACGCCGACGTGGATAGTGGGGGTATGAAAAGGTCGTAGGACGCGTACCGCCGCCCCTCGCGGGCTCGCTGCGCTCGTCACGCTTCGGGTTGACGTTGATCGTGGGGTGGCGTTAACAATTGGGGGGCCCATTTCACACTTCAGGGTGCCTATTTGGCCTCTGTGGGCCATTTAACATTGTTCCCTATGGAAAATCGGGTCAATTGGGACATTTAACATTGTTCCCTATGGGAAATCGCGGTAATCTCGTCGGTCACATCGAATGCGATTTTTTGGTCGCGATGCGATGCGACCGACGCGATTTTTTTTTCCTTACGATGCCCACGATCAAAATCGTGGGCGCCCTTTTAGGTAAAGAGTACCATATTTATTTCTTAGGCCTTAGTTTGGTACAATTTAACAAAGCCACTAAAATGGAATGTTTCTGTGGAAGCAGCTGATGCTCAGATCATAATGATGCCATGTCTGGGTAAGCTGAAAACACTCATGAATCTGGTAGATTGGATGTCAAACTCACATACAGAGTTATTACTTCTCCCTCTCTCTCTCTCTAGGTATGTAAAAGTCATTGTTACACTGCATTGAGGGCACGTGAGCCAGCTGCTCTTCATATATGGCTTCCAGAGGAATATTTTGAGTTCCAGTTCTGTTTTACACTATGGCAATAAAGCTAGAATTTATAGGATTACGGACATTTTTTCTATCCTTCCATTTTCTCGGGGCCTGATTATGGCTAGTGGAGGCTCTGGGCCAAATAAGTTGTGAGAGTCCCCCAACCAATAAAAACCTGTTTCCATTGTTAAGGGGAACCGGAGAAAAAGAGAAAGTGAGGGGCACAAGAGAGACAGAGCAGATGTCAGGGAGAGAGAGAGAGAGAGAGAGAGAGAGAGAGAGAGAGGAGAGAGAGGAGCAAGGGAGAGGTAGTGGGGAGAACAATAGAGAGATGGTGTCAGGGAAAGAGAGATAGATGAGCGAGAAAGTAAAAGATAGAGAATGAGTCAGGGAGAGAGCGAGAGAGAGAGGGGGAAGGAGGAGCAAGAGAGAGAGAGTCGGGTGTCAGGAAGAGTGACAGAGGGGGGAGCAAGCGAGAGAGAGACTAACTGCTACAGCATAAGGTCTCTGCTGGGGCAGAAACTTTATTGCAATACTCAAACATACCCACTCACTGTAGTGATGGAGACAAAGCTGTCATCTAGCCTGACGATATCACTAGCATACCTTAGTATGCTCATAAAGTACAACATGATCGTTCCATCATTCACAAACATTGTTATACTATACAAAGAATATAGGCAGAGCATTTGTTCCAATGTTGGAAATAATGTCCATGACTCCTCGATAATGCTCTTTACCTTGAGGCTGCTAAGCTTTGCAAACTGAGTTATTTTCCACCCCTTCCCACCTTTCCACCATTGAAACGTAGGTAAACCTAGATACAGTTGAAAGTATCTCAACACAACCTTGACTCGAAACATGTTGGCAGCATCTTGTACTTACATAGATACGAGTCTAATACATTTGGGGTAACTTCTGCCAGTGATACATTTGCGGTAGAGCAGGGAGGATCTGGTGCAGCCCAATTCTTCATTTGTATGCTTCTTTTCAGGAGCAGCCACGGTTATGTCCACACTACATGTGGAAGAGATCTACTGACAACCAAGAATAGGGACTTACTCATACTTATATGTTAGTTGGGCGCCCACTATAGTTAGTACGGTCATACCCCCACTATCCATGTCGGCATTGAGTTGACTTTATATAGTGTGGCGAGCGCAGTGAGCCACCGTGCCTGAAGCGTAGCGAGCCCCGCGAGGGGATGCGGAAAACTAAGCAAATAGCTTAGTGGGCGCCCAACCAGGGGCGGATTGGGATGTAAAACCAGCCCGGGAAATTTATGGAAGCAGCCCTGGGGGCGGGGTCTGATGGGGGGTGGAGTCTGTCAAGAGGGGGCGGATCTCAACTAATAGAAACTGATTCAGAGTTGCATGCAGTTGCGGCCTTCCTTGTATTTTTTGATGCAGTTGCATATGCAACTATTCACCAGGGTTGCCAGAATCAAAAGCAATAGGCCCTGGTACTCTGCAATAGAAAAATTGGTGTAATAAAAAACCCTGTAGGGGTGGTTTATATACCCGCCACTACATTATGGACCCCTCTATACCCACCACTACACTACTGACTCCTCTATAACCACCACTATTTTACTGACCCTCCTATACCCACCACTACATTACTGACCCCTCTATACCCATCACTACACTACTGATCCCTCTATACCCACCACTACACTACTGACTCCTCTATAACCACCACTACACTACTGACCCCCCTATACCCACCACTACATTACTGACCTCTCTATACCCACTACTACTGACTCCTCTATACCCACCACTACATTACTGACCCCCCCTTATACCCACCATTACATTATTGACCCCTCTATACCCGCCACTACACTACTAACCCCTCTATACCCGCCACTACATTACTGACCCCCCCTATACCCACGACTACACTACTGACCCCTCTATACCCGCCACTACATTACTGATCCCTCTATACCCACCACAACATTACTGACCCCCCCCCCCATACCCACCACTACACTACTGACCCCTCTATACCCGCCACTACATTACTGACCCCCCCCCCCTATACCAACCATTACACTACTGACCCCTCTATACCTGCCACTACATTACTGATCCCTCTATACCAGTGGTTCCCAACCTGGGGTACTAGTACCCCTGGGGGTACTCTGCAGACCAGTTGGGGGTACTTGAAAATAATATTGGTAATGGCGGAAGATGAAAAAAAGTATTTTGATAGCAGAAGAAGACCCACTGCTATGGAGAAGAACCATGTTGTGTCACTTATGGTTCTGTCTTCAGCATCTCATTGTGCTTTTGCCTGACCAGCAATCCAATGGGAGCTACCCATGCTGCCCTCAAACATCAGCGATCATCTGCCCTGCACTGACACAGGTGGAAGAAGCAGCGGCATTAATCCTACAGGTGTTAGTGGGAACCCTGGAGACAATACACAACCAGCGGCCAGACAGGGAAGGGCACGATTCCTGTCCGCTACTCCTTAATATAAGGACATGCATAAGGATACGCATACCGCTCACTTCCACTCCACTCATAAGTACTGTCTATATTTTAAATTGAGAGGAGAGGGTACTCATCAATGAAAATCCTAATGAAGGGGTAAGTGAGAGAAAAAAGGTTGGGAACCACTGCTCTATACCCACCACAACATTACTACCCCCCCCCCCCATACCCACCACTACACTACTGACCCCTCTATACCCACAACTACATTACTGATCCCTCTATACCCACCACTACACTACTGACCCCTGGCAACAGGACAGCAAAGCAGCGTTAAGGTGCGTACACACGTACAGATTTTCTGTCTGATCTATCTGGTGGGAACAAAAACCTGTAAATGTATGGGAGCAACTGACAATAGAAATTTCCACCCAAATGCAGGAAAAAAATATATGCTTTGATAAATTTATTGTATCAGAACGATTAAACAATTTGTCTGACTGATCACTGTCTGTTTTCAAGTGTTTGGGAACAATTTTTTGATTGTCATATGCTCTATACATTTCCAGGTTTTTGTTCCCACCAGATAGATCAGACAGATAAATCTGTACGTGTGTACGCACCTTTAGGGAGGCATGGTCTGGACAATGCAAGCATGTCAGTAGCGTTTTCGGACATCTGCCTGACATCCCACACAGCCACAGCGATCCAGAAAATGCCGTCCCTGCACAAGCCTTTGCAGCCAGGCTCTGCAGGCAGAGGATTACCTTTGAGATGCGATCACATCGCATTTCTAAGATGTTATCACATTTCTGCAGGGCGGGACCTTGCATGCCTTGCTCTGTGCTGGGCAGCCCTCAGCATGTGAGAGAAAGCAGTTGCAGTTTTGCTTTTAAAGCATAACTGCACACACTACACTATTGCCAACATCCTGCACCCCCCTCCCCACACACTACAGCCGCTACTCTGCACCTGCTCTCCACATACACTACACCAGGGGTGGCTGGACTTTTGTAACCCGGGATCTACTTTTTGTACACTTACTTTCCGGTGATCTACCAGCATTTCCCCATGTGCAAAAAATATTCCCTTTCCAGGGCAATACTCCCCTTACACATTATGCCACACAGAACAGGGCAAAATTTGCATTAGGACGCACTGTATGAGGCAAAGTTCATATTAGGACAAAGGTTTTGAGTCAAAATTTAACATTATGGCACAATCTGACACGTGGAATGAGCCGAAATTCACATTCTAACACAGGGAATGTGCCCGAAATTCACATTCTGACTCAGGGAATGTTCCCGAAATTCACATATATGTGACAGTGCAGAGACAGTATTATACATAATGTAAAAAGTGATAGGCCAGGGGCTGAGCATATCAGACAAACTACCAAAGAAGAAAACTATGCCCACCAACCTTACACTGGGGGACACACATGCTGTGACCAACCTACCTGCTACCTAACCTTCTGGTGACAAAAATAAAACCCCATTCCCTGGGGCAGTAGACCCTCGTGACTGCTGCTACCCCTTTTTTTATAGACATTATGGGGACCATAAAACAACATCCCATTTAGCTGGGATGAAGAGACCCTGTTCCTCTCTCCCCCCAACCCCACCATAACTGCCTTAAGCACATGTTCAGGCTGCCTCTCAATATTCCAGCCCCACCATACCAAGCATCTTTGAAAAAAGCACCTTTTAAAAAAACTCACTCACTCTCAATTTTTCTTGTCGAGTAGTCTGAGATTCCAGCCACCGCTGCCACACTGCCTCCAGCCGCTGCTGTTGCTCTGCCTCCAGCCGTCGCTCTGCCTCCAGCCACCGCTCTGCCTTCATGCCTCCACATCTCTGCCTCCCCGCCTCCGCCGCACAGCTTACGCGGCCGCGCCTGTTCAAAGTGCCTCAGTCCTGCACTGCGCCATGCGTGGGTGCGTGGTGAAGTCACCCGTGCACCCGCGCAATGGACTACTGGGAATGCTGAAGCCAGGAGAGGCTTCTGAAGAAAGTTTTCCGGGCTCAGCTGCGCTGCCACAGCGGGCTGTCCCTGAAAATTTCTGAGCATACCACTAATATAGAATAGGTGTGCGCCAGTGGTGTCCAGGTGTGTACCACTGGCGCAGCACTTCTGGAGCCCCCCAACCCCAAATCCCTCCAGTCCCCCCATCACCTTTGCTCCGGCAATCGGTGCGCCGGAGCTCCCCTGCCCTGACCCGCCCGCCGGCCGCCACTCATTTTACAGTGATGTCGGCGGCAGGCTCGGATATGGTCGGCGCGGCTCGGGAGCACTCAGGCACCCGAGTCCTCCTGAGCCGCCGCGAACATCCCCCAGCCTGCCGCCGACGTCACTGCAGTGCTGAATGTGACAGGCGGCTTAGGCAGGGGAGAGAGCGGCAGCAGGTAAGCTCCGGCATACTAACGCCAGAGCGGAGGTGAGGGGGGGATTCCAGCTTTCTGTGGTGGGTTTTGCTGGGGCAGGACAAACCTGCCCTGGTAGGTTTGTCCTTCCCCAGCAAAACCCACCACTCAAGGGGTTAATATGCCACCCTCCCAGAACATACTATACCACCCCCCATCAAACATTACTCTGTGACACCCCCACATTACTCTGTGACACTTCCCCCCCTCCAATACATTACTCTGTGACACTTCCCCCCTTCCCCACATTACTCTGACACTTTCTCCCTCATCCACATTACTCTGTGACACCCCCCCCCCACATTACTCTGTGACACTCCCCCCCCCTTCCCCACATTACTGTGACAATCTCCCCCCCCCCCCACACATTACTCTGTGACACTCCCCCTCCCCCACATTACTCTGACACTTTCTCCCTCATCAAACATTACTCTGTGACACCCCCTCCCCTTCCCCACATTACTCTGACACTTTCTCCCTCATCAAACATTACTCTGTGACACCCCCCCCACATTACTCTGTGACACCTCCCCCCCCACATTACTCTGACACTTCCCTTCCCCACATTACTCTGTGACAATATCCCCCCCCCCCACACACACACACACATTACTCTGTGACACTCCCCCCCTTCCCCACATTACTCTGACACTTTCTCCCTCGTCGTCCACATTACTCTGTGACACCCCCCCCCACATTACTCTGTGACACTCCCCCCCCCCCTTCCCCACATTACTCTGTGACAATCTCTCCCCCCCCCACATTACTCTGTGACACTTCCCCCTCCTTCCCCACATTACTGCGACACTTCCCCTCCCCCACATAACTCTGGGACATTTCCCCCCCTCCACCCACATTCCTCAGTGACACTCTTCCCCTTCCCTCCCCAGCAGTATTTACCAGATACTTGGCTGGCTGCCACTGCCTGCCAGTGCTGCTGCTCCGCTGCCCTGTCACTTCTGCCAGGCTCCTCCAGTGTGCTGTGCAGCCATCACGTGACTTCCCTTTAGTTTTACCATTTCCGGAAACAACTCGCAAAGGAGTGACAGGGGAAGGAGCATTGGTTCCCTCCCACTGATGGGAGGGGAGGGCCGTGCTGCTGTTGTCAGACGATTCTATCCTCCAGCATTGACAGCGCAGCTGAGCAGGGAGGACACAGGAGATCACACTGCCAGCCCCTGCCGCTGCAGCCTGTCAGTTAGAATGTGTGACAGGCGCAGCAGCTGCAGCACCACACACATACAAAGGCTCCTGCTATCGGGCAGAGGTGGCGGTGCTTCTATCGTGCGCACGCCTATGACTGCGCAGCGCTAGTCTGCCACACCAAATAAAGTACCGCGGGAGGAGCTGCTTGTGGCCGCGCATGCGCAGCAGCCCTCCCGCGGCCATTTTAAGTTTGATCGAGCCGGGGCTGGCCGCGGCCATCTTTAATATGGGCACAGTGCTGCGGCCGCCTGCCGCAGCTGCTAACCGCGTAGATGGCGGTCCGCGGCCCAGCCAGGGTGGGTGAGCGGCCGCACACTAGCTTAAATGAGCCGGCCCACCGGGAAATTACCCGGTTTCCCGGCAGGCCAATCCGCCCCTGCGCCCAACTAACATATAAGTACCACTTACTCTTAGTGATCCGAATTAGCCCCAACCCCTTAATCCATGCATTTGCAATATTGGGAAATTTTCTCCTGAAATGAACTAATTCAAGACTTCTTTTTAAGGGAAGTTGCAATTAACCATTGTGGTGATCAGTAGCATCTTGATCATAGGTGGGAAAACAGAGGTTGGTTATTCTGCAAAACTTAAGTAGTGAACACATGAATTTATGCTACAATGTAATTTGGGATGCAAATATATGAGAATACTGTATATAAAGTGCAAAAAAAATAAATGTATATTGTTCTTTAACCAAAGATGGTTCTTTTCATCTGTTGTCTGTGTGCCGAATTTTACCTCCTGCATCTGCATATGTGCTCTTCTCTTTTGAAACCTTTACGGGTGGAGACAACTCTTTACTTAATTTGATCCTGATGTGATGGAGACCGAGCTAAAGCTAGGACACTGAACTAAGGTAATACAGGTATGAGTATGATGAAAACTCACACATTTTGTAGCAATGAGCTGAATCTGGATGTGTCTTCACATTAGACATGTGGGGCACGTGCCTAGGGGTGGCACATGTTTGGGGGTGGCACTTGGGTGCTTGTGATAGTACTGTCAGCCTTAAATGTACCAGCAACTGCAAAATATCCACTGCACTGTACCATATTCCACCTTGAATACAGTGTGAATGGATAGGACATGCAGATGTAAACTGTCCTATTTAGTAAATATGTATACACAATTAAAAATGGCAGTTAGTGGCTTTGTATAAATCCATTAAATCCATTAAATTGTCTATTAACAAATGAGGGCTTATAAGTAATCAATAAATATAATATAATTTGTGGGACGGCCATTGTTCCTAGGGGCACCCTCACCCTAACCCCCCCCCCCCTCCTTCCTGCTCTCCAATTCTGCATTGTTTACTATAGAAGTAGGAACTGGGGAACAGTGGGTCCTGATAAAAGGATTATGTTTGTGGCAGTTATGCTTCAGTCAAAGTTATGTTTTTGACTGAATCAAATGTTTGAAACAGGAAATCCATGTATTAATGTCAGTTAGCGTTAACTATAATGAGTGAAGGACCCTAAATCTGGAACTGAAGCTAATCTTCATGTTACTTCTGATGTGCAATTATGAACAGAGCCTTAACCACTTATTGTCTAGAGGGTTTTTGCTTTTTCCTCATCAGACCACTTTTATATTTTAAAACTTAATTTATGAGGGGTTTAATGTTGCTTTCACAAAAATTAAACAAAATGTTATCAATGCAATTTTTGAATATAGGGTTTTTGAGAAAGGTGTGATAAGTTAACCATCTGAACCAAACCAAAGCAGTATGGTCTAACTCAGGGTAATACAGCAATTTATGTACAATTCCGACCTTGGAACTTAACTATTTTGTGCAAAAATACAGCGTTAGAGGTGGACACCGTGTACTAATCATTTTTGCCTGTGACAAATTTACTACTTATGATTTATTCATGCATATATTTAAAGTTTAGTGATGGTTCTCTTTTTTAGATTTGTGTAATAAGTTCCATTTTAGTCCACTCACTTTACCTATCACACATCAACCTTAAAAGTGTGCCCCAAAAACCCTTACTGTTCTGCCTTTGTCCTCTCTGGGACACCCCCCCCCCCCTTTATCCGTTAGCTTTATTGCTGAACAATTTTGGGAGCACCACCAACCCAGCACCTCCGCGGTACTAGAGCCCAATTGGGTCTTATGTTGGTTTTACTCGATTATAATATATTACTTTGATTAATTCAGAGCCTGTGACAATCCTTTCCCTCCCATACTAACTCAAACTATTTTGCTATGGGACCCCGTCAGACAATAAAAATGATTACAGGGCCACAGCAAGTTACCGCATAATAGCTGCAACATGTGTGATTAGCAGAACGCACATATGTAGGAGCATTGCAGAGTCACAAAACAATTGAAGTGACTGTCAATGTGACAGGGATGCAGTAGGCTTTGGGGGATGGAAGAGGGAGGGAGTGGGTATTTAATGATGTCTCGGTATATCAACATCAACTAGGATGCCGGCTCCGGAATCCTGACGGCCAGGATGCCAAATGTAAGTGTACCAGGGCAAGTTAGAATTAGATCATGGAAGGGGAGTGGGTTTATAGGTTTAGGCAGTAGGGTGGACATAGGGTTAGGCTGCGGAGGGGGTGGTGGTTAGGGTTAGGCTACAAGTCAATAATGGAAGGTTCGTTTAAAATGTCAATTCTCCCAAAACTAATGTACCTGTTTCGCTCAATACCATATTTGATCCCCCAGAAAGTTATCAGCAGGATACACTCCATAATACTAAAATATATATGGAAAAAGAAGCCCCCAAGAATAGCTTATACACGGATTACTAAACTGCGGAAATCTGGCGGTCTAGGTGTTCCAGATTTGAATAAATACCAACTTGCTTGCCTAGCTGCCCAAATAAGTGATTGGTCCCTGCCTCAGGGTACGAAACAATGGGTGGACTTAGAGAGACTGCTATTCCCCTCTATCCCCCTAACGGACCTACTGTGGATCCCAACTCAACAGAGACCCCTCTCATGCAATACCCCTCGAGCCATCTCAGATTCACTGAAAGCATGGGATGAGCTTGTACTCTCATCTAAGTTACTGGTAAACTCTCCTTACAGGCGCTCTCACATATAATCCCAGATTTGAATTTGGCCTCCTGGCTATCCCTAGGCATTGACTCTATTACTGACATAGTATATGGCACATTAATCACCTCTTTTACTTCACTACAATCTCAATTTAAACTCCACTCCTATGAACTCTTTACATACACTTGTGTAGTACATTGGATAAATAGCTCCATACGATCCACTGGGCCGATAACTCTCCCCCCACCTAATATTTTGGCCAAAATATCCTCTGGAAATTGCAGGGGCTCTTAAAATTCTGGTACGCTATAATACAAACAGACCCTATGAATAGCAAATCATCCTCACAACTGAAATGGGAAGCTGATCTGAAATGCTCATTCACCCAGAAACAATGGGAATCAATCTTCACCTCATCACATACCATGTCCAAATGTACTAATCACACGGAAATGCATTTCAAATTGTTACATGGGGCGAGATGTACTAAGCTTGAAAAGTGATAAAATGAAGAGTGATAAACAGCCATCCAATCAGCTCCTTCCTGTCTTTTTTCAAACACAGCCTGTGATATGGCAGACAGGAGCTAATTGGCTGGCTGGCTGTTTATCACTCTCCATTTTATCACATTTTAAGCTTGGTACATCTGGCCCCATGTCTTTATTTCACACTGGTTAAATTGCACAAGATTTGGCCCACAATATCCAATCAATGTTGTGGCCAGTTGGGAGATATTTTCCATGTGTTTTGGTCCTTCCCTAAGATCCTTCAGCTCTGGAAAAATGTTTTCGCCTTAGCAGCGAAAGTTTTACACCACTCGATCACACTATCCCCTGAACTAGCACTGCTCCATATATACCCGAATAATTTACCCACCACTTGCCACTATGTATAAGGCCATATTCTAATAGCCACCAGAGCTGCAATAGCCCAAAACTGGAAAACTCCCTCCCCTATCTCTCGCCAAAATCATTAAGAAGATCCAGCATGCTTTTCAGATGGAAACCATAGGACTACCATACTCTCTTAGGGCCACCTCTCCCCTAACCAAATGGTCTAGCTGGCAAGACTACTCCACCTCAAGTGAGGGAGCTAACCTTCTGCTGGAGATTTATTGATACTGTGCGATTGTGACTTAGGAGGTTATTCTGGTTGGTTCGTAAATTTCCGAATTAACCCTTACATCATGTGAAGTGCTATTCATTCATTGTTACCAAATTGTGCTGTTATTGCTGAATGTAAAAGTGACATGTATATTTATATTAGTGATACCAAGTTCTGTCCATTGCTTGCAGTGTAAATGTGTGTAAAAAATGCAGCCGTGCTTTCAGCATATATTTGTGTGTTTAGTAATGGTCCATTTAGGCTGCAATGGTTCCAATTGAAGCAATGAAAAGAGTGTAATTAATGAGTAATGAGTAGAGGAGTGGATTGTATTGTGTTCAGCTGACTGTGGTTCAGGTGCGGCCGCACAAATTGGGCGATCCGAATGCCTAGCGCATGACCGAGTGGTGTCCGCTAAGTGAAACTTGCTTATGAAGACCACATATTTCCTGGCTGTTGGTTCGTTTGCAGTTGGTGTTCTGTCCGAATGCACGCCTACCAGAATTAGTGCACTCCCTCGTGTACGCCCATGTTTACGCCCAGTTTAGCCCACTTTGAAACTACGCCCCTGTGTACTTCCGAATGACGCCCATATTACACCCATATTTCCCGAGTGAATGCGGTGCACATTTCTGTACGGTATTAGTGAGAACAAGTACGGAGACCGTGCGTGGCACATGCGCATAGCACTGCCCACGCATGCGCAGACGGCTACAAAACGCCATCCGAAAGAATTCGAAAATTTACGCATCGACCAGAATAAGGCCCTTAATGCTCTTATTTCCGTGTTATTTAAGAATGTCATCTTGATGTATAATTTTTACTATGATGCTATGTACCTTGACTTTCCCCTTCTCATGTCCCCTCACCCCTCCCCATTTATCTCTGTTTTCTGTACACCTTCCCCTTCCGTGGTTATCGAAACAAAATTCTTAATAAAAAACTATTGAAAGTAATAATGGAGGGTTAGGCACTTGGAGGGGATAGGGTTAGGCTGTGGGGTGGGGGTGTTAGGTTTAGGCAGTGGGAACGGGAGTTAGGCAATAGCGGGAAGGCTGCTGGGAGGGAGGGTTGGGGGCAGGGGAAAGGTAAGTATACTTACCTGACCCTGGTCAGAACTTCTGCCATTGGGTTGCGAGCATCAGTATTATGACCACTGGAATCCCAACTGGGTGCCCTAAATTGTCACTAAACACAAGCAATAGTTTATATGTCCTCTGACAAAACGTTGACCTTCCAAGTACAGACCACTCATGGTTAGAGGAAACATAATTAATGAGCTGTTAGCTACTGTTATTAATTGAAAATAAATGATTTATGAATAAATTATAATTATTTTGAATTATTTATGAAAATTAAAGGAGGAATTTAGGGACTAGGTAAAAAAATCGGAATTCTGGACCGGATTACTCCTCAAATCTTAGCCCCTCAGATGGGGTCAGATGGTTTTTACCCAATCCCAGGAACTGGTGTAAGTACTGTATGTGCTGGTGGACTTGTGTGGGAGATATTTGAAAATCAGGGAATGGCCTAAAGCAGTCAGAATGTGTATATGACACAGAATGTATCTGTGATAAATGTGTGCTCAAATCAAATGTTGAGAAACTTATCCTAAATAAAAACTTAGTCGTACACAGTGGTTGCATCATACAGAAGCATAAAAAGTGATGTCACAGTATGTATAACATGATTCAATTTTCACTTTTGCGTACAGTATAAGCATATCTCCCAATATTGGAGGTCTTAGAAATGGTTTGGAGGAATGGTTTTAACATAACATATTTGTAAAACTCTTTGAAAAATATAGGAATTGGATGTACTCCGAAACCACAAAAAGATGCTGCATGGAAAAAGCAAGTGAAACGTTCGCCTGGGTCTGAGACAGTGTCTTAAGGAACAGAGGAAATGCAGGATTTATATACAGTGGTTTCCAAATGCAATCCCCACTCTGCAGAACATTGGAGCAAGTGCAAGAGTCTAGGGGAGTAGTAGAAGAACTTTGCTCCGACCTTGGAAATCAATGTTTACATTGGTTTTTTTTTAAATCGGATACTATACATGCATTAATAATATAAATAATATAAATAAAATAAGTGCTCAGGAAAAGGTTAAAAATCCCATAAACCCAAATTCACAATAAAACTAGTATGAGACAGAACTGCACTTTCTACGCACACACAGGCCCTTATTCTGGTTTACTCGCAAAAGCAAATTCCTTCTGAAATAGACAAAACCATGTCAGGTGTAAAATGTGAGAGAGTTAGGTTTGGGTGGTGTTTTACTTCAATGTGAGATCTATATTGCAGTGTCAAAATAAAGCAGTCAGTAATTTCCCTGCACAGAAACAAAATAGCTTCGCCAAATCTAAATCTCTCTGCACATGTTACATCCCCCCCCCCCCATGGAATGCACATGTTTTTGACAATATGAGAAGGAATTTGCTTTTGCAAGTGAAACAGAATAAGGACCACATTCTCCTTTCTCGTGGTAAGGCTTCTGTCTCTTCTTCCTGGTAGCTACTCTCAGGTCCAGTGCACTGATTGAGGACTCAGATCATACAACAATCTTAGTAGGCACTGCTACCACTGGGAATATGCAACAGCTCTGCTCTGTCCCTTAAACTGCATATTGCAGCAACATCTCTAGTAATTATTTTATACAGTATTGTATCCAATAGGATCTTTAGTGAAATCAGGCACTAGATTGAACCATTCACAAATTGGGAGGCATGTAGGACCGTAAATCATTACAAGGTTGGAGCTGAGATGCATAATGCATTTTTGTTTATACTTTCTATCCAATGAAGCTGTGACCTAGTTTTGCTATAATCAAGTGTCTCTGTTTATTGGAACAGGTAACATTGCTTAAAGGGCCACTCAGCAACTGAAGTTTCAAACAACAATGAAAACTTTTGTTTTATGTTTGTAGTTCTAGTAGGTTCATTATTATTTCTGACATTCACTAGGTTCAAGTAGATACATCATTTTCTATCAAACTCTTTGCCAAGACATTGTTATAAAAGGACAAACATTTTTTCCAATGAAGCAAATATCACATAGCTTCAGGCGTGAACATTTAGTGAATTGACATCTCGTCATTGCGTGTTTCACTCAAAAGAGTGTATTGTACAAGTGGATATTGTACACACAGTTCCCATTTACAATGGACACCACTAATAATAGGATTTAAGGGGATTAAACCAGCTTTATTTATACGTTTCAGTCATAAATCAAAAGAAAAGCTTAAAACAGTGCTGTAATAAAATACGTTAAAACTCAAGATCATTACAGGAAATTCAGATTCATCAGATACGGTTACAGTGCTTGTGGATTACTCTGTCTGACTTCCATGCATGTTCTGAGCCTGTCGCTTTTGTTCTAAGACTGAAATAGTTCTGTGAGAAATATTATCGTGGAGATTATTATTCTATGGGCGTATAATCTACCGAATGCAAACGGTTAGTGATGTCACTGAGATAAGAGCACGTCAGCCATTTTGTGCAATAAAGTAATATTCAAGCACCTGCTCTAGTGGCATCGCTGGTTGACAGTGAAAATGTAGGCAGCAATCTACATAACAATACAAACAGTACAGACTTTCTGAAGGTAGGTCTGATTTCTGTAGGCCAAAAAGAACTAAAAGCATGTTGGTGTTCTTATAAATGGGTCTCAAGATCTATGTATGATGACTTCATACAGTGGCTTTGGATTTAGGGGGAAATTTAGCTTGGAGAGAGATAGGTTGATACTTTATCTCTCTCTCTCTCTACAAAAGGGAATACTGTATAAATGAATGAATGTCCCAATACCAAATATTTTTAAAAACAATACTTCCACTCTTCAAACTTCATAAAAACATCATTAAATAGAAAGGGTTCTCCCCGAAAGAGAACCCAGTCAAGAAAACCATGGATTATAAAATGTATATAACTGGGGTATCAGTGTCAGATTGCTATACAGTAACTTCTAGTCATCATGATTTTGGTTTGAGATGTTTCACATCATCATGGCCCTGTCCTGACCTACAGTACAAGATGTGGGGAGATCTGGAAGAAATCTTGGATCTTCTTGGAGTATACCCAGTTTTGTGTCTCTTGGGGCCTTATTTTGGTTCATTCTTTCTGACAAAATCCTTCTTAGATGGACAAAACCATGTGCACTGCAGGGGGGGCAGATGTAACATGTGCAGAGAGAATTAGATTTGGGTGAGTAATTTTGTTTCTGTGCAGGGTAAATACTGGCTGCTTTATTTTTACACTGCAATATAGATCTCACTTTGAAGTAAAACCCCACCCAAATCTAATTTTCTCTGCACAAGTAACACCTGCCCCACCTGCAGTGCACATGGTTTTGCCCATCTAAGAAGGATTTTGTCAGAAAGAATGAACCAAAATAAGGCCCTTGGAGACTAAGAAATGTATGATATTGCTTCTTGGATAATGTTCTGACATTAAAGTTAAAGTGACTAAAGTCAGTATAGCTCAGTAACCAGTGTCAGATTGGTACAAAATAATATAAGCGTGCAGCACACTTGGGTAATGTTCTCATATGGCAAAATCAACAACAGTAGAACTGTTTGCAAAATCCTTTTCTAATGGGTAAAATCATGTGCACTGCAGGTGGGGCAGATGTAACATGTATAGAGAGAGTTAGATTTAGGTGAGGTGTGTTTAAGCTGAAATGTTAATTGCAGTGTAAAATATATCAGCCAGTATTTACCCTGCACAGAAACAAAATAACTCACCAAAATGTAACTCTCTCTGCACATCTTACATCTGCCCCACCTGCAGTGAACATGGTTTTGTCCATCTGAGGAACATTTTACATTTGCGATCAACTCTGAATCAGGCCCTTGATTAGCCCAACGGTACTTGCTTCCCCAGCTGCTGGCAATGTTATCAAGCCCTGCCAATGCACCATCACAGATATATGCCACCTTGTGTATCTATTTACCCAGCACAATCAGTGCATGATTGCAACGTGTGAGAATCATTGTATCTTTTTACCGTGATGTCTAAGTATAAAACCTGATCTGCCATGTGCTACTCCCTCCTATTTTGCCGTCACGAGACAATAAGCGCATGAAGTAATGGTTAACTTAAGGAGCCACATTTACTCTCATCTAGAAATGATCTTTTGGGCTCAATAATAATGGAGGTTTTTGGCACACTGTCATTTTGTGGGAGTTGGCGCAGGATGTAAAACAATTGAAGTGATACATAAATCCTCAGCAAACTGATAGTACGGCATACACCCATTTGAAAAATGTAAGTCAACAGTAAATCCTGTCTTTTAATATGCACTGTGTGTTGCTTCATGCTACAGCTTGCCCTAATCCCACTCGCTTGCTCTCAGCCTTTCCAGCAAAGGGAAGAAGGGGGGGGGGGGGGGGGGAGACGACGACAAGGGTTTTAGTGCTTCATTTTTATTTATTTTTTTGGACTGAGTTAAACTTTCTATGAAGTCGTTGTATCTAGTTAACTTAGTTTGATTGAGTAACAATTTTTTTAACCAACCTTGTAGAAAGGTGTCCAATATTTGCCCTAGTCTTTACTCTTTGCCATTTCTGTGTGATGTATAAATATGGGGGGTATTAAAGAGTAAATCAACACTTACATCATCTGCTTTAAAAAAGAATAGAGATTTTATGAATGCATAATTGGAATCTTACAGTTTTATCCACCGGATTCCAGTATTGGCTAGTCAGAATCCACGTCTTGGAAAAATCAACATTGTTCCAGTGCTAGCTATGGGGCCATAGATTTTGGAACTCTGGAATTGGTTTTAATGCCTGAAATTGGCAAATAAAATTCAGTTTGCACTTTTCCAAATGGACCTCTCAATGGAATAGCCGCAGCTGTAGATATATTACTGGGAGCTAACCTAGACCATGTTAGCAAACTTTTCATGTACCCCTTCAGGGAAATTTCCAGAGGGAAGATACAGGTCATTATTGAGGGGAATGAGGTGCTTTGTGTCATTTGGCCGCACATTAAATTGAGAATTGTTTTATTGCACTCCTTGTTGCACACATGTCAGTAAAACATTTGGGTGACCATCAGACATGCTGGGAGAATAGAAATAGAAAGTTTGATACTGACATTTCTCCCCTTTTAGAGAGATGCATGTAGCCACTGTATAAGATCTTTGGACTTTGCATCATAAGAACCGCCTCTTTATGGAATGCTATGGATCACATACTGTAGTGTGGGCTCTCTCTATTTCCTATTTCACCAGAATGTGGGCGGGATGGGGCAGGGTGAACTACTCTAGTGTGAGTCCATGGGAACTTTACAACGACATTTAAGACAAGTAGGCAAGTTCACATATAGCCTACTTGATGTGCATATGTGATTGAGAATTGACTTTATAAATGATTTCATGATCTACCATAGGCATTTACTGCTAATCTAGTCATCCATGGCCACAAACAGGACCACTGAGAGCCTACATGGACCTGGACACTGGCAAGGCACCACCAAATGAGAGGCATGGCAATGTCCCCCTTAGCATCTGCCTGGGCCAATGCAGGCCCCTCCAATCAACTTCGGCCTGACTACTTAATACCCATTCCACACCTTCCTAGTTATCTTCCTACAGATCTCCCCACTAAAATCGAAACCCCTTTATTGTATTGAGACTTCATTCTCTCTTTATCCATGTTGTGCCCAGTATCAAAGGCCATAGATAATCCTATAGGCCAGGGGTGGCCAAACCGGTCCTCGAGATCTACCAACGGTCCACGTTTTCCAGGTCACCTAGCTGGTGCACAGCTGTAGTCATTACTAACTGTCACATTTTAAAACATGCTGCATTCATTCCTACTATAGATCCACAGGTTGCCTGGAAAACATGCACCGTTGGTAGATCTTGAGGACAGGTTTGGCCACCCCTGCTATAGGCAATTGTTTTTGACAGTGCAAGACAGCACAGTATATTTCTGGAGATAACTGTGCCGATCTAAGGAGAAGCAGTAATTGTGTTACTGAAGTCTACAGTACATGTGACAGTGGATATCTTATGATGTGAGTAGGGGAATTGTGGAAAGCAGGGAGCCACAGACAGAAGATAAATAATGGAAGGCACAGAGTGCTCCAACAGCACAGAGTAATGATATCAGGCTCAGGTCATATGGTATATGAAACATTGGATCTTTTATCATTTGCCTACATTCCACTTCTGTAGACAACAAAACCTGTATTGTTTAATTCATGAATTTATTAAAAGTTTTTTTAGATCTATATTTGGACTTTGTTTTGCTATAGTGCTTCTTTATATATTTATTTTACCAGAATTTTGAGACAATCGGTATATTAATAACTTATTTAAAATGTGTCATGTCATAAGGAATTTCTTTAACTATAATGCAAGACCCTAAACAGATTTACTTGTATTTATTGTAATCTAAATTCTATTAAGTGTGCAAGATAATATTCTTTGGTATTGTTAGGCGCCGTACCTGGCGTCACCGCCGTCCAGGTCCCTCGGCAGCGTCTGCGCTGCTAGGACGGCGGCCATCTTCCGACGCGCGTCATCAGGAAGCTTCAGGGACGTTGCTAGGCAACGCCCCGAACTTCCGCTCCGGCTGTCTCTGCAGGGGGAAGAATCTGCAGGGCGGACAGGATGTGATGTCGCCACAGGGGGCGGCTAATTCAAATATAAGCCGGCGTCTTTCTCACACAGACGCCGGTTATAGCGTTCTTTCAGCCTGTTGCTGAGATCGTGTTCCCGGTCCTGGGTCCTGTTGGAGAATCCCTGTTTGTTCCCCGCCTGGTCTGCCTGGTCTGGTTTGGTCCTGCCGTGTCTGAGATTCTTATAGAGTGCCCTGCTGTGAGAGTTATCATCCTCAGAAGTCGGAGGGGCTTGTCTGTGACACCGTCATCTCTCCAGATAAGTCAGGGGTCACCCTGTGTTTCCCTCCTGCTATTTGGCACATTTCTTTATTGTACATCTCATTAAGCATTGTTGCTATTTTCTTATATTACATCTTTCAAGCATTGTTGCCATTTTTGATATCTTCTTCTAAGCATTGTTGCTATTTCTTTATATAACATCTATCAAGCATTGTTGCCATTTTTATATCTTCTTCTGAGCATTGTTGCTATTTCTTTATATTACATCTCTCAAGCATTGTTGCCATTTTTATATCTTCTTCTGAGCATTGTTGCTATATCTTTATATTACACCTCTTGGGTATTGTTGCTAGTTATCCTGTGATCCATCATTACGCATGGTTGCTCCCTATAAGGGTTACCCCCTAGCTTTATCACCCCCCGGGGAATCTGGGGACCCCTATCTTAGTGTCAGGTCAGTTAGTTGTCCCCTTGCTCTCCTCTGGCCTTGGTGGGCGTGTTGTCACTCTCAAGACCAGGTGGCATCGGGGTTGGAGCTGGACTAACCAGCTCCTTCGGACGCGGCTATTATTGGCGAAGCCTAGTTCCGCACACGTCTGCCAACTCCAGCTCGAGGCAACGGAGGTAGGGCAAGGTAGGAGGTCCCCATTCCCTTACATTATAACCGGCCATATTAGGATCCCCAGCTGTCCTGGAGGATCTTCCTTGAGCTCAGTTATTGTACTAGGGTTTTTGTCTTTACACCCATCATGGATTCCACGGCAGGGAATCCAGCGCACGTACTCTCTGACCAGGTCCGTCTCCTCACACAGCAGATGGTAGAATTGTCCCTGCGAGTGGAGACACAGGAGGAGGTTAGAAGAGTAGTCCCTGTTATTCCCCAATCTGTAAAAGAGCCTAAGATGAATTTATCCGACCGCTTTTCTGGCGACCGGAAGTTATTCTTCAATTTTAGGGAGAGCTGTAAATTGTATTTCCGTCACCGGCCCGCTTCCTCCGGCTCCGAGACTCAGAAGGTTGGGTTGGTAGTCTCCCTACTCCAAGGGGATCCACAGACATGGGCCTTTGGATTAGGGGCAGATAGCCCTGAGCTCAGTACTGTGGATGCATTTTTTACAGCTATGGGGGTGCTGTATGATGATCCCGATAAGGCAGCCTCCGCTGAGGTTCACATCAGGGCCTTAAGACAAGGTCGCCGTACTGCAGAGGCCTATTGCTCCGAATTCCGTCGCTACGCTGGGGATACCACTTGGAATGATCCTGCACTGCGGAGCCAATTCCGTCAAGGATTTCCTGGTTCAGTATCCGGCGGCAGCTTCTCTAGATGACTTGATACAGTTGGTGGTACGCATCGACAGACGCATCAGAGAGAGGCGTTCGGAGCGAGAGTTGCCTTCCTATCCTCTTGCCGATGCAGGAGGAGAGATGGTGGGCGGGTCTGAAGAACCAATGCAGATTGGTGCATCTCGCTTATCAAACCAGGAGAAGGCACATCGACGTTCCTTAGGCTTGTGTTTGTATTGTGGGGGTAAGGGGCACCTTGTTGGCACATGCCCAGAACGTCCGGGAAACGCCAGGGCCTAGGGGTTAGGGGAGGAATCCTCTTAGGCCAGTCCCGCTTGTCTCCCAATAATTCTCTTTAATTACTAGTATGTTTAGGTCTAGGGGTTCAATGGTGGGAATCCCAGGCTTTTGTGGATAGTGGAGCAGCCGGAACCTTCATCGATTATCAGTTGGTTCAGGATCTTGCCATTCCATTAGTCCCACTACCTTCCGAGTTATCTGTTTTTGGCTTGGATGGTAGTCTTCTTCCCAAGGGACTGATCTCCCATCGCACCGTGCCGTTAGACCTAAGCATAGGTTCCACCCATTCTGAGAAATTAGAATTTTTTGTTATTCATAGTCCTTTAGCTCCTGTGGTGCTTGGCTTGCCTTGGTTAAAATTACACAACCCCCATTTCGATTGGCAGACTGGGGAACTGCTGCGGTGGGGTGGGTCATGCGCTGACTCATGTCTACACCTCCCTGTCAGGGTCTCAAGTTTCGCCAATCCTCTGCTTCCTGCTCCTTATGTTTCTTTTGCTGATGTATTCTCCAAAAAGGAGGCAGAGACTTTACCACCCCATTGGCCATATGACTGTGCCATCAGTCTACTCCCTCAGGCTAAGTTACCCAAGGGTCGTTTGTACTCCTTGTCCTTACCCGAAGCTAAGGCGATGGAGGAGTATATAGCCGACAACTTAAAGAAGGGCTTTATTCGTCCCTCAAAGTCTCCTGTAGGGGCGGGTTTTTTTTTTGTTGGCAAGAAAGATGGGACCTTACGTCCATGTATCGATTACAGACAGCTTAACTTGATTTCTGTTAAAAACTCTTACCCGTTGCCTTTGATCTCCGTGTTGTTTGGTCAATTGCGCTCTGCTACTTTTTTTTCAAAGATAGATCTCCGAGGTGCTTATAATTTGATCAGAATCAAAAGCAGGGGATGAGTGGAAGACCGCTTTTAACACTCACACTGGTCATTATGAATATCTCGTAATGCCCTTTGGGTTGGCCAATGCCCCTGCGGTCTTTCAAGACTTCATTAATGACGTCCTCCGGGATTTTTTGGGGATTTTTGTGGTCGTTTATCTGGACGACATCTTGATTTTTTCTTCTTCTTTAGAACAACATAGTGTACATGTTAAAAAGGTTTTACAGAGACTCAGAGAGAACTGTCTCTATGCTAAACTCGAAAAATGCGAGTTTGAGGTCCATAGTATTTCCTTCCTTGGCTATGTTATTTCCCCCGGAGGGCTTCTGTATGGATCCTGCCAAGGTTCAGGCTATCATGGATTGGGTGCAGCCCACTACTCTGAAAGCAGTCCAGAGGTTTCTGGGATTCGCGAATTACTATCGCAGGTTCATCCCTGCGTTCTCAGATATTGTTGCGCCCATCGTTGCACTCACTAAGAAGGGTGCAGATCCTGCTCTCTGGTCTACAGAGGCCCGTAATTCTTTTCGCCATCTCAAAGAGGCATTTATTTCAGCTCGTATCTTACGTCATCCTGATCCTGACCGCCCGTTTATTTTAGAGGTAGATGCCTCTGAGATTGGCATTGGGGCTGTACTGTCGCAGGTAGATCCCAAGGATGGTCTTTTACATCCCTGTTCCTTTCATTCTCGTAAATTCTCTTCCGCGGAGTGCAATTACGATGTGGGGAACAGGGAACTCCTGGCCATAAAGTGTGCTCTGGAGGAGTGGAGGCACTGGTTGGAGGGAGCCAAATTTCAGGTGACCATTTTTACTGATCATAAAAACCTCTCTTATCTACAGGATGCTAAGAGGCTTAATGCCCGTCAGGCGAGGTGGGCGTTATTCTTTGCTCGATTCAATTTTCGTATTACCTTTAGACCGGGTTCCAGAAACATCAAGGCAGACGCCTTGTCTAGGAGTTTTTTGGGTCTTCAGGACAGGAAATCTGCGCTTGAGACCATTATTCCATCTTCTCGGATTTATGTTGGTATCGCTCAAACACTCTTGGATAAAGTCTTACGGGCACAATCGGAGGCACCCAACCTCACCCCATCGGGGAGATTGTTTATTCCCGTCAGACTCCGAGGAAAAGTTCTTGTTGAGTTTCATGCAGCCAAGACTGCAGGTCATCCTGGTTTTGCTAAGACGTTGGATTTAATCTCTCGTTCGGTATGGTGGCCATCAATGAGGGGGGATGTGGAATCCTTTGTCAAATCCTGCGAGGTCTGTGCCAGAAACAAGTCCCTCTGCACCCCTCCCACGGGTCAACTTCTTCCTTTATCTTGTCCGGTAAAACCATGGACCCATATCTCCATGGATTTTATTGTTGATTTGCCCTCTTCCTCCGGTCATGATACCATCTGGGTAGTAGTGGACCGCTTCAGCAAAATGGCGCATTTTGTTCCCCTGGTCGGTCTTCCCTTCGCCCAGAAATTGACTGCATTATTTTTGCTGCATGTCTTTCGCCTCCATTATCTCCCTATGGATATTGTCTCGGATAGGGGTGTACAGTTTGTTGCCAGGTTTTGGAAGTTCCTCTGTACAGCTTTGGGCATCAACCTCAGTCCATCTTCTGGGTATCATCCCCAGTCGAATGGACAGACTGAAAGAGTCAATCAAACCCTCGAGCAATTTTTAAGATGTTACGCTTCCAAGTGCCAGAATAATTGGTCGGAGGATCTGCCTTTCGCGGAGTTTGCATATAATAATGCATGGCATTCAGCTTCGAAGATGTCTCCATTTTTCTGTAATTCTGGTCAACACCCCAGAGCCAATTCTTTTGATCCCGGATCTTCTGGGGGTGGTTCTTGGTTGTCACAGTAAAGGAAAGGGCCATTTGGAGCAAGGTTCATAAAGCTCTTCTTGCTTCATCGGCATCTGCCAAACAGTTCTCCGATCGGCACAGGAGGCCCTTTCCATTTAGAGTAGGAGACTGGGTTTTGCTTTCAACCCGGAACATTAAAATTCGCCAGATCCCTCAGAAACTTGGTCCTTGCTTTATTGGTCCATTTAAAATTATCAGTCAAATCAACCCAGTGGCTTTCAGGCTCCAACTGCCCCGGACCATGAAAATTCACAATACCTTTCATTGCTCCCTTTTCAAGCAGGCTTCTCAGCCCAGGCGCCAGAGACCCGCACCTGTCCTTGTCCAAGGTCGCAAGGAGTTTGTGATAGAAAGGATTCTTGATTCCAAGGTAACTCGCAATCAGCTCAGATTTCTGGTGCACTGGAAAGGATATGGCCCGGAGGAGAGATCCTGGATTCCGGACAACGAGCTCCACGCTCCTTCTCTTAAGAAGAAATTTTTTGAAGAATTTCCCCTTAAACCCAGGGTTGGGGGTCCCTTGACCCCTCCTCAAGGGGTGGGTACTGTTAGGTGCCGTACCTGGCGTCGCCGCCATTCAGGTCCCTCGGCAGCGTCTGCGCTGCTAGGACGGCGGCCATCTTCCGACGCGCGTCATCGGGAAGCTTCAGGGACGTTGCTAGGCAACGCCCCGAACTTCCACTCCGGCCGTCTCTGCAGGGGGAAGACTCTGCAGGGCGGACAGGATGTGATGTCGCCACAGGGGGCGGCTAATTCAAATATAAGCCGGCGTCTTTCTCACACAGACGCCGGTTATAGCGTTCTTTCAGCCTGTTGCTGAGATCGTGTTCCTGGTCCTGGGTCCTGTTGGAGAATCCCTGTTTGTTCCCCGCCTGGTCTGCCTGGTCTGGTTTGGTCCTGCCGTGTCTGAGATTCTTATAGAGTGCCCTGCTGTGAGAGTTATCATCCTCAGAAGTCGGAGGGGCTTGTCTGTGACACCGTCATCTCTCCAGATAAGTCAGGGGTCACCCTGTGTTTCCCTCCTGCTATTTGGCACATTTCTTTATTGTACATCTCATTAAGCATTGTTGCTATTTTCTTATATTACATCTTTCAAGCATTGTTGCCATTTTTGATATCTTCTTCTAAGCATTGTTGCTATTTCTTTATATAACATCTCTCAAGCATTGTTGCCATTTTTATATCTTCTTCTGAGCATTGTTGCTATTTCTTTATATTACATCTCTCAAGCATTGTTGCCATTTTTATATCTTCTTCTGAGCATTGTTGCTATATCTTTATATTACACCTCTTGGGTATTGTTGCTAGTTATCCTGTGATCCATCATTACGCATGGTTGCTCCCTATAAGGGTTACCCCCTAGCTTCATCACCCCCCAGGGAATCTGGGGACCCCTATTTTAGTGTCAGGTCAGTTAGTTGTCCCCTTGCTCTCCTCTGGCCTTGGTGGGCGTGTTGTCACTCTCAAGACCAGGTGGCATCGGGGTTGGAGCTGGACTAACCAGCTCCTTCGGACGCGGCTATTATTGGCGAAGCCTAGTTCCGCACACGTCCGCCAACTCCAGCTCGAGGCAACGGAGGTAGGGCAAGGTAGGAGGTCCCCATTCCCTTACAGGTATAAGCGGAGGCTCAGGCATTTCTTGAAACAGAAGATCCATGTTAAGGCACATGCCACTATGTTCCAGACATTGCTTCATAATCCTTAATTTGAGAGAGGTGTAGCATTCTATACATTGACAGCGTGGAAGGAGGTTTGTATTGGGTGCATGAGTGAACCCTAACCGACCTCTTTATAATAGGCAGTTGATAAAAATTAGTTCCTTAACCCCAGCTCATTTGCATAGTTTCAAGTGTAACATTATAATAGTTGATCACTTTTTTCGTCCATGGACTGGTATAATTCCACGGATGTCTTCTTGGGTCAAATGCCTTTTTACAGGAATGCAATTTGTTTATTATAAGTGACTGAGGGGTAGATTTATTAAGCTCGATGAAGTAATAAACTGTCTGGTTTTTATCACCGGCCAATCAGCTCCTACCTGTCATTTTTCAAACCAAGCCTGTAACTTCACAGGTAGGAGCTGATTGGCGGGTGATAAAAACCAGACAGTTTATCACTTCACCGATCTTAATAAAATCTGCCCCTTATTGATGATTTAAACAATAAAAACATAACAAATGGGTTGTCTTAGCTGTAGCATTTTCCCGACTTACCTTGATTGGCTAGCGGTGCTATCGGAGCCTTATTCAATAAGACCTATATTAGTGTACATCAAGGATTAATTGTGGGTTCCTTCCCATCTCATGGGTGCTGTAAGAGTCAGGCGCTTGATGTGGACCTGTTTTATTTATTTTGTAGTTGCCCTTGGAGAAAGACATTTGGCAATAGGTAAATAGAGTATTCGCCGAGGACTCGCACACCACAGTGCGGGCGGGGGGGATGTGGGATGCACCCATGGGAACACCCAGCATTTCATGGGCGTTCACATGAAAACACTGAGCGTTCTCATGGTAATGCCCCGATGATGCGGGTACCAGGGGTGGGCAGCTGACATCACTGGATGTCAGCTGCCTGTCCTCGTACAGGAAACACAAATCTAAGACACTGGAGAGTGTCTTAGTTTTGCGTGTACATGATACATAATTCAATGGTCAGCCAACCATCGAATGATGTGGTCCCCACCCCCTATGCTGCAAATGGATGTTTATTTAAAACATCCATTTGCAGGCATGCGGGCAAATTCACTTTGCGAAGGGGGGGGGTGGGCGGCAATGCGAGTGGTGGGCGGGCTTAAAAAGACACGCAGAATTAGGTCCTTAAGGTGGGAATTCTTTTCCAATGCAGTAATGGGATTCTTGCTGAGACTATTGTTCCCTTTAGCTGCTATTTTCAGCGATAGCTTTCATACTGCAATAAGTGGCCACGTGAAATCATATTCAAAATGCATGTAGCCATAGGCATCATTGTGCTTTATAACCCATGCAGGGAAATGCCACTGATTATTCCATTTCAATGTATATGTTACCGGCAATGTGTGAAACTTCGGCAATGTATAGAATCCCTAGGCATTGTATCGAATGCTGTAGGTTTTTAGGCAAAGTTTGAAATTTGGGTTTTTGGCCCATTCCTTAAAAACTTTGCCAAGGTACTACATAACAATACCCAGGCATTGTAAAGAATGACAAGTACAGAATGCCTAGAACATGTGTTTAATAATGATCACTTCATACTTTACTGACCGCTTTTTTGGTATTATATACATTGCCGTCTTTCACACATTGTCGGTAACATATACATCTCAGGTTTTTTTTTTCTCCCCAAAAATGTAACAGCTGTATAATGTAGGTTAGGTGAAATCAGGGGGAGATTGCTAAACCTTTCAGGGAGAAAGAAGATGGCTTTTATATCAGGGAGTCTCCTGCAGAATGCAGGAGGGTAGGTAATGATTGCCAATTCACCTGCCACTGTCGCAAGCCTATACACACACATTTTTTAAAAGGAGTGGTGAGAACACTAAACATCAGCTTACCTCTAGAAAATTGGGATGAGCGCCTCTGGTTCCTGCTGATTTTTCCAACCAAAGTTTATTAACGTTCTGTATTTGAAACATATATACCTGTGCCTTTTGGATTTCCAGTTTACTGTATTTGTGACCCATTTGCAGATCCTATAACCAGCTAAAACTTGTCTCAGTGCTTGCTTATATAGAGATATAATTCTTTATCTCAGCACTTAACATCCTCTTTTCAAAGTGTTTCCTGATTTTCCAGAAAATCGACATTTCTTTTTTCCTCTTTTAGGTTTGGCCAGAACATTTTCAGCGAAAGCTCTAAAGACACAAGATGTCAGTCAACTCTTATTCAGAACCAAGGCCTGTTCCCTGTGCAAACAATGTGAATATATGTAAAAAGAAATAAGAAAACAGAAAGGATTTATAAAACGTGAACTTCACTACGCTGTTTTGGACATATCCACGGCAACAAGGCAGCTCAGGATTAACCCTTTCCCATCAGCCCTGGCAAACAATTCCCAATGTTTATTTTATGGTAGTAATCAACTAAGACCTATAATTTTCTCCACTGGATATATGGACAAATTTCCGAAATATACATCAGTGCAACCATATAGTTTGGTCTGCTGACTTTAATCAATTACATATTGTACCTCCCAATTTCTAGAATGGGATTCACTGGATTGGCGGTGCACATGAATTGCAACAACCAATCAGCAGTTTAGTAGTGCAAGGTAGATACTGATTGGCTGCTGTGCAAGTATTACACCTAAAGGTACTGTAAATGAGCACTGTAGAGAGCTATGGCGCCATTCTTGCACATACGTTTTTTTTTACTGCGCTGAGACAAATGTTGAAGTATAAACGATCTTTGTTTGGGGTAGGGTACCCATCGCATTAGCTTAGTAAGCAAACTTCAAAGGAGTTTCTTTACTGGAAACATTGGAAATGTCATAAAAAGTCACTTACAAAATGCTGGCTTTTACTAGAGACTTATTTACACACTGATAATAAATGACATCAGTGTGCTTTTCTTACAATCAGTCATTCCTCTATAAATTACAGAGAGAGACAAATACACAGTCTGGCATGAAAACCTCTGCTCAATTATCATGTGATAAACTAGTACCCGGCGCCTATCAAGGATGCACAAAGATAAATTTACATGTATAACAGGAATGATGCTACATCAAATAATTATATGATTAAAGGAAAAGTACTCCATGAAAAAAGTAAATTCTCACTTCAGATGTCCATAAACATACAAGAGGGCCACTTCACTAAAGATGCATTAAAGTGCAATGGTTGCACTGCAACACAGCAATCAATCAGAAATTGCCTTTAGCCTAGCTGATATATTTAGACCAGTGGTTCTCAACCTCGGTCCTCAAGGACCCCCTACAGTTCACATTTTCCAGGTCACCCAGCAGGTGCACAGGTGCACTCATTACTCTGACACATTTTTAAAGATCCACAGGTGGAGCTAATTATTTCACTTGTGAGTCTATGTGGAGAAAACATGCACTGTTAGGTGTACTTGAGGATCTAGGTAACCACTGCATTAGACCATAAAGGTTGTTTACAAAGTTCAAAATAATCTGAGATGGCTCTCCGGGACCCCTGGAAATGTGGGCAAGTCACCCAAAAGACACCTGTGGCAGCCAACAACTTGACGGCGACATGGCCCTCGAATCCCTGACAGGGCAGCTACTTTGCTGAGTGGCATCTGATAAGTCGGCAACTGTTCAGAAACTGGTACCCATATCAGGATTTGTTTTTCAGCAGGATTGTTGCCTTTCACTAGTATTAGTACATACCATCCCTTAATTCAAAACCACCATAATCTGATTACTTGGAACATGGCGCCCACCACACTCTAAACCAGGGGTGGGGAACCTCAGGCCCGGGGGCCGTATGCGGCCACCGTAGCCGGTCTGAGTGGCCCGGCCCCTGGTTTTACCGGTAGTCAAGTATAGGGGAATTCTCAAGAGAGGTCAGTAGTTCCTGTGAGATTCCTCTTAATTAATAGCAGCCGAAGACTGTCAGTCCTATTCCGCGGCAGCCGCCGGAGCGTGGGCGGCTGCAGCTGGACAATCTGTAAGAGAAAATTTTACATATGGCCCCCGAAGGATTTTTTCCCCATGCAAACGGCCCTTGGTACAAAAAAGGTTCCCCATCCCTGCTCTAAACCATCAGAATGCTCCCATTTCTTCTTAGGTAAAGGACATGGGGGGTTATTTTTGTTCACTCCTTCTGGCAAATTCCTTCTTAGATGGACAAAACCATGTGCACTGCAGTGGGGCAGATGTAAAATGTGCAGAGAGAATTAGATTTGGGTGAGTTATTTTGTTTCTGTGCAGGGTAAATACTGGCTGCTTTATTTTTACACTGCAATATAGATCTCACTTTGAAGAGCAATCTTTAATAAAAGAAGCATGATCTCACTTTGAAGGAAAACCTCACCCAAATCTAACTCTCGCTGCACAAGTAACATCTACCCCACCTGCAGTGCACATGGTTTTGTCCATCTAAGAAGGAATTTGCCAGAAGGATTGAACCAAAATAACCCCCATGAACTCTCCTACAGATCATGACTGATGGTCTTCAAAACTCACCATAATTTTAATGATGCCTATATTCTGCTTCAGTTCGCACTCTGAGCAATATCTGGAAATCTCATCTCTGCCATAGGCAAATGAAAGGGTTGTTTTTGGTTGCCCAGGAAGCCCCTCCTCTTGGCAAGTGGCTCAAGTTATGACAACAATAGTAAGGTAATTAATACTAGTGCTGCCACCATATCATTGACTTGCTGCATATTCACCTACCATGCTGTGTGTGCATCTACATCCTCAATCAGTGCACTGGACCAGAGAGTATCTACCAGGAAGAAGAGACAGAAGTCTTAACATGAGGTGGGACAATGTGTGCTTAGAAAGTGCAGTACTAGTTATTTTTTGTTTGTGTATTTACTATAGTATGTTAAATCTTTTCCTGATGACTTAGCTTATATAAATATGTTTGATACAGCCTATCCTGTATAACCATCTAAAGTTAAATATTAATTCTGTATGGAATACAGTATTAATATTTAACAATATAACCTATACTATTAACCATCTATAACAGTGGTTCCCAAACTGTGCGCCTAGGCTCCCTGGGGTGCCTCAGGACACTTGCAGGGGTGCCTCGGGTTGGTCGTCCAGGACCAATCCAAATTATTTATGATCAATTATTTCTGAACAAAACCAGTGCTGGTGGCTGCCAATCATAAATTGTGTACAATCAGAACCAAATCCTGCCCTTTACCACATAACTGAACCTAAGAAGCACATATAAACACAATCTACTTAATTTGATATATATATTTTTGGGGGGCCTAGGGGTGCCTTGGAAAAATTATGATACTCTAGGGTGCCGTGATTAGAGAAAGATTGGGAACCCCTGATCTATAGTGTTAAATGTTAATGCTGTATTCCATACAGTATCCACCATATAAAAAGACCAATTTAATTAATGTCCAGGGCTGTTGCGAGCAGTGGCATAACTTTGGAGGGTGCAGGGGTTGCAACTACTATGGTGCCTGGCCGTTAGGAGGGCCCCAAGGCCCAGCAGGCAACCCTCTGCATTTTTTCTATATTGTTTTATTAAAGTAGTGCCGTGCAGGCAGTAGAGGAAGCATACTAGGAAATAACTGTTTATCGCCCTATGCCCTCCACTTTCCTACTTCTCTCTGATGCTGCTGGGACTCAACATCACAATCAAGTGACCAGCCTCTCTCTACCTGATGCCCTCTCACTTTTACTTTCTTCTCTCTCCCCTCCTCTCACTTCCACTACCCTTCACTGTACCCCCACCTCTCTCTCCACTGCCCTCATCCCCCACCTATATCTCTCTCTCCTCTCTTTTTTTGCTCTATACCCCCACACTCTTTCCCTCAGCCTCACTTATCCCCACTTCCCGTTTCACCTCTCTCCTCTCTTTTTCTCTACCCCTCACCCTAATCTCTCTCCTCTCTTTTTCCCTCTGTCTCGATCTCTGGCACTGTCTCTCACTCTCCCTAACACCCACTCTCCCTGACACCTTCTCTGAAGGAAAGTGAGGTAGAGGGTTGAGAGAGAGAAATAGATATGAGGTGGGTAGAGAGCGTGAGTAAGAGAGATGGTGTAAGGGAGAGAGGGTGTCAGGGAGAGTGAAACAGAGTCAAAACGAGAGTAGAGATACAGTAGTTGAGGGGTAGAGGCAAAGGGAACAGAGAGAGATGAGACAGGAAAGGGGGTTTGAGAGATGGAGAGGGAGAGAGTGAAAAAGGTTGGAGAGAGATGGGGTGGGGGGGGGAAATCATACAGCACTTTATACCTTCTACTCTCTCCACACACACACACACACGGATACAGTACACACCCACATGTCCCCCCTCTCCCCATTTTGTATAAGTGGCAGGTCTCCTAGTCCCGGGTCGCTAGCTCACAGGCACCAGCAGTTCAGGGTCTCCCTCACATCAGTGCCGGCATCAGGACAGCGGCGATAGACAGGTATTTCCTAGTACGCTTCCTCGGATCCGATACGTAATCCCGGTGGTCGGGATCCCGGCGGTCGGAATCCCGACACTGGAATCCCGACCGCCGAAATCCCGACATGGGGGTGACGTGGATCGCCCCCCCTTGCGGGCTCGCTGCGCTCGCCACGCAGCGGGCCCGGTGCCTCGCTACGCTCGGCACGCTATTTTATTCTCCCTCTATGGGTGTCGTGGACACCCACGGAGGGAGAAAGTTTCGGGATTTCGGCGGTCGGGATTCTGAACGCCGGGATCCCGACCGCCGGCAAATTGACCGCATCCCGCTTCCTCCTACTGCCTGCTCTGCACTACTTTAATAATACAATGTGGCAAAAAAATTCAAAAGTGTGCAGGGGATTGTCTGCTGGACCTTAGGGCCCCTCAATCACCTGGGACCCATAGCAGTTGCATCCCCTGCACCCTCCATAGTTACACCACTGTGGTGAATATTCCCACAGTGAAGCTCCTAAGATTCTGTATTTTGGAGAACATGATGAACTCAGGTCATTATACTAGTGGATGGGAAAAGCAGGCCCGATCTGGAGTGGAAGGTAAGCAGAAGATGTCTTTATAAAGAGAGGCACTGACAGCAACAAAAAATTGAAAAGTAGGTGAAAATGTTAATTTTTACTCCTAAGCATGTAAAATAAAATGTATTTATTTTTACTACTTTACTCTTTCTTTTTTTATTTCTTTCATTTTCTCGAAAAGTAGTGGCTTTGCACCATTATTTTCTTGAATGTGTTGGATTTATTAAACAAATTGGACATCCGAATATTATATAAGAATCTTATATTTCGGTACTTGTGTAGTTTCATGGCGCCAGCATGGCGCCGTGCTACTTCCGGGTTCTACGCTAAAGTAACTTAACTCCATGCCAACATGGATAGTTCATACCCCCACTATCCATGTTGGCATGGAGTTGATTTTAAATAGCGTGGCGAGCGCAGCGAGCCACCGAGCCCGCAGCGTGTATATTAAATCTGTAAATTTTATTATTGTCTAGCGCTACTATTTTTGTCTTCTCTTAAGGGACCCTCAATCCCTTTACTAGTAGCAGCTCCACACCACAACCCACCACAGCGCCCATTTGTGTTGTTTTTACAACCATCTGTATATCGGCTCTCCTGATAAACTGTCCTTTGACCTAGGAGTCCTCCTGTGCATGCGCAAAATAAATGCCCCAGGCCTCTTTTGGATAATGCCATATACAGATGGCGTAACTCCAAGCTCTAAAATGTAGCGCATTCATGAGCTTGGTACATATTGGAAATGGAATGCTGGTACATCCCGCCCCAAAACATTAGCATACAAATGTGTCAAAAACAAGTATGCGTTTAATGTGGGAGAAAAAAACATATGGGGCGGGATGTACTAACGGGAAAATGCGGTAAAACCCCTGTTTTACTGCATTTTCCTATGTACTATTACCCGGCCACCACGTCACCACATTGTAGGGTATCGCCACCTTTGGGTGGCGATACCCTATAGAAGCCTATGGGCTTCTTTTCGCCGCCCGACGCCTCCGCCGAAAAACCCGCCGACCCCCCTCTCCCCCTCCGTCTGGCTTACCTGGTTCAGGTCCTCCTGGACCCGGAAGGTAACAGGCTGCAGGGGGGAGGAGGAGGCGCCGGGGACAGTCTGCTTAGCTGTCCCCGGTGTGAGGGATGCAGGAGGGGGCAGGGAGGGGACGGAGACCCCCGTCACACCACATTCCAGGTATCGCAGGGGGCCTCCGTCACCGCATCGCGATGCCAGCTGCATATGTTAGTACATATGCACTGGCATCGCGGTGGACAGCCGGCGAAGGGCGGCAATGTATATTAATACATCCCGCCCATAGTGTTCAAAAAAATAATACATTTATAAAATGCAAATACTTTTAGTTTCTAAATGTGTAAAGTTTATTTTTTAAAGGAGTTCACCAAAACTTATATTTAGCTATATCCTTATTACTATAAAAAATGAATGATCGGTATACCTCTACGTACAAACTATGATAGAAAAAAGCTATCATATAGCAAGGATTGTGTATGTATGTTTTACCATTTGATGGTAAGCTCCCATCATTATAATCCTTCATCTCTGGATCTCAGTTGATAAACACTGAGGATTGATAATGAGGTCTCAGAACTAAGAGCAAAACATAGTTACAATTGTGCATCATCTGCTGTTGCAGTGGTACGTCATGTCATTTGATTATTTCACCCAGTGGTATCATCCTTAACTTCTTTTCTCCCTTAACGTCTTTGCATACCTCCCTACATTTGAAATAAAAACAGTTCCACAAGATTCTAAAGGTGCCCATACACGTTACAATTGTTGTATACAATATTGTATACAATATCGCATCTCATCGCATATCGGTTTTGCGATGAGATCAGATGAGATGAGATCTAGTACAAAAAGTATGTGCTGCACATCTCATCTGATCTCATCGCAAAACCGATATGCGATGAGATGCGATATTGTATACAATATTGTATACAATAATTGTAACGTGTATGGGCACCTTAAGCCACAAGATGTGACCCTATGTGGTTGAATTCCAGCTTCAACATGATTGGCAGCAGGGCAGCCATCAGAGGGTGTCTGCGGGAACTCCAGTCCCAGGCCCAGACAGAAAGGGGGCCCAGGACTGGAGTTTATCAAGTATAATTTAGCATCCTTTCACTTGACGTAATATACAGTACCTGCAGGGAAGGATTTTCCACTAGGCCTGTGAGGCACGGGCCTATAGGCGGCACCTGCTGGGGGCGGCAACGGCTAGCAGTGGTGTGATTTTTTTTTATTTTAAAAATACTGTTGCACCGCAGCTAAGCCTGCAGCATCTGTGAACCAGATATCGGGTGTTGAACACCCAGAGAGAGGCTGCCCGGTAATGTGAGTGACAGGATTTTGCACTTCCAACTCTGGGTCTTCAGCAGCACTAGATCTCCGGCGCCGGAAGCAGAAACTCCTTTCACTGACATTACAGGGGATGCCTCTCTCCGGGTTCAGCACCCGATCTCCGGCGCCGGAGAGGCAGCCCTGTGATGCTGGTGACAGAGGCAGCCTTGTGCCTGCGTGTCTGCTGCTAAAGACCCGGCACTGGAGAGATGATGGCGCCCTTCGATGCTGGGAAGAGGGAGCTGAAGACCTGCAGCCCCACTCAGTTAAAGTTACCTGCGCTGCTTCCTGAAGAAGGTACATGCGCTGGTTTGGACAGGGATCCCACTTTCAGTCTCTACCCCCCCCCCCCCCCCCATCATTTTATCTCACTCCCTATAATAGGTGTGGGGAGACTTAAATCCGTCCCTGAGTACCTGTAGAGGTTGAGTAGTGCGGCCAGTGCTGCAGACACAGGTCTCGCCAGACATGCCAGGGGTTTGACAAGGTGGAGGGGGGGCTTGCCTATTTTGTCAGTCCTGGGCCCCACAATTTTTGCTGGCATCCCTGATTGGCAGCATCTAGTATTAAGAAGACAGAGACAACCAGATCTTTTCTAAACCATTTATACTTTCTTTCCAAGCCATGAGTAGTGACATAAGATTGTAGACGGGCCCAAAAGCAAAATGGTAAGCAGTTCACATTATAACAAAAAATACAAAATGGAAATGTATATTACACAATACACAAAGCCTACTAACCATACTGACTGCTATGGTCTGCGAGTACACAAGAAGTTGATATTTGATCAGACCTTCAAACATTGGGCCTTATTCTGATCGGTGCGGCCCGATCAGAATATGCGGCCGCAACCGTGCAGGCGAATCCCCGCCTTCCATACGGATCGCCACCTGCCGTCCGTACGCGGATATGTGGCGATCCGCATGAAATTGGACGGGGATACGCCTCCTCTGTCTTGGGAGCAGCCCCTGCATTCGATGGTCGCCGAACATCGAATGCAGGGCCGCACGCTCCACCAGGTCCCGCAACACAAGACCACACGGACACTTGTCCGTGTGAAATCATGTATGGGGGCGGGCAGCTGACATCCGGCGATGTCAGATGCCCGCCCCGTACCCACGCGTCACGGCCTCATTACCATGCATACGCCCCGCGTTTGCATGGGAACGCCCATGAAACGCGGGGCGTATGCATAGGGTAATGAGGCTAAGTAGCCCCTCACGCCCCCTGTGCGGCATATAAAGAATCTGTGCGGCGAAATCGCCTGCACATGCGCAGAGTGACCTCTGCACATGCGCAGACGATCAACATCGGCGGTCCGTCCGCATGTGGGAATATCAGCACCGATCAGAATAAGGCCCATTATACCTATTAAATCTTCGTATTGCTCTAGCCTGTGCTCAAGTAATCATTTGCCAAGAAGGGTATTACAAAGCATCAACTGTATCTGCACCAGCAGTTACTGAAATAGGGAGTTAATGAAGTGGGATGCTCAGGATCAGAGCACTTTGTACCGCATGGAAGGGGTCTTGTTGGAGGGTCTGTGTGGTTGGATTTGAATTCAGAGCGATGACATGTATGTAAGTCATCCAAACAGCGTATTATATAGAAAGTCCAAGATGACTTGGATCTGTCTATACGGATTTAATTGCTATCAGCCCTCACTGTGGTTGAGTACTGCAATGCAGTAAACATGTACACAGAATAGTCACCCAGACATCAATGCTCTGCGCTGTACCACACACACAGATGCATGCATTTATAAATAAAGCTAGAGAGTCTGATTGCAGAGGGCGGGGCCAATGTAAACACAATGCTTAACCCATCGGGATCATTAGCCTGCACACACTAGGGAGAAACTGAATGGCTGTGTTTAAAAATAATGGCATAGGCCTTTCCAGTTTCAATGATAGATAGATAGATAGATAGATAGATAGATAGATAGATAGATAGATAGAGCGAGCACATACACAGCTGGTTAGATCATTGTTATCGAAAAACATTAGTAAATAGACCTCACACTACTTCTAGACCACGCATCCTGTTACCTTATGATATAGATTATACGACCATCTATATGGACAAGGTGATTAAGAGGTCTATGGGGGGATTAATCAGAGTTGCTAACTGTTGGGCAAATTTGCAATCCGTGCCATTACTGAATGACTATGCATGCGTATGGATCATTACCTGTATGTGTGTGCCAAAATAGTGACAGAAATAGCAAAAATATCTCATCACAATTCCCTCGCCATCTGACTGACAGGAAGTCATCGTTTGTGGGTGGACACCTGCTGTTCTCAGGGTGTGTTAGGAATAACACAAGCATGCCCAGGCATTTTAAGGATGGTTCTGTGACGTCGGTGCTGGCCTCAATAAGCCTTAGAGAGAGATAAAGCAGACTGAGATAAAGTACCAAGCCATCAGCACCAAGCTGTAATGTTAAAAGGTGTGTTTGAAAAATGACAGTTGGGGGCTGACTGGTTGATACTTGATCTCCATCAACCTTATCTCTCTCCAAGGCTTAGTACATAGACCCCAACATATGCTAATGACAGCAATTGAAAGTTGCAAAATAAATCAGTAAAAATCATGAATTATATGTACATGACCCAAAACAATATAAAGAACCAGTAATGGCGTTACTGAAGACAGTTATCCTGCTAGTTCCATTATGCACCTAGATATAGCACTAGGGACCCCCAATATACAGATAAGCCTTGACGCGACTTGGGGGCATATCATACACCTGCGCAGGTAAATGTAACCAATATCTCTGAATTCTATTATCATGTAGTGTTCAAGATTGGTTGCTAATACTATTCAGTGTGCCGGGGGAACCAATGTCTTGTTTTACTTACTAACCTACCTTTTGAGGTGGTGGAACTCACTTTTACTCCATGCCCCCCTCACTTAAACCCCTGACTATGAATGTAAGATGTTTGTTCTTCCATTTGTCCTCACATCACATGCATTCCCCTATACATTATAGGCTGGATCTGGTACTTCCATCATGTATGCACTGGGTACCCTTTGCACGTACCAGCTGCATTAACCTTGAGTCATCCTGTACATTTTTTTGTAGCTGGTTAGTAAACTAAAGACCTAGCTGTTATCTACCATGCGGACTGACTTCCGTCAAACACCACTACCACTTGTATGCAAATGTACTCCTATAGTAGCACACCATTGTTCTTTTCTAACAGGACAAAGGGTATATGTGTACGTATTGAGTAGCAGAGTTGGAATAAGTGTTTGATTACCTCCAAGTCTCTAACTGTGTTGAGTTTGTTTGTTCTCTCATATATGATTGGGTTTCCTCTGGGTGAATATACGGTAGAAACATTTGTTCATATGGGAATATAGACTGATAACTCCATTGGGGCAGGGACTCATATAAATAGGCAAATACAGTATGCTCTGTACAAAGCCGTGGAATGTGTGTGAGCTATATAATGCCCCTTTCAGACCGCACTTTAAAAACGGTATATTGCCGTTTTTTTACCGTTTTAAGACGGTAATGTGTGCGGTCTGAAAGGTGCAGGACCACTTAACCGGTTAGAAAAAAACGTTTTTTTTCTAACCGGTTAAAATGCAGGGTCCTACCCGTTTCAGAACCGGTATTTTAGGCTCAAAATCGGTTCTGAAACGGTATTTAGGACCCAGCCAATGAGCTGGGTCCTAAATTCAGCACAGTGAATACTTAATGAGCGCTCATTAAGTATTCACAGCACTGGAGCCCCCCCACGCGCGCGTCGACACCCCCCGCGTGCGTGTCGACGCCCCCCCCCCTGCGTGTCGGCGCCCCCCCCCGTGTCGACTTACCCCGTGCCGGTATCTCCGTTGTGGTTCCCGGCACTGCAGCTCAGTATGCTCGGAAAGCACTTATGAAAAAAGTGTCTTTCAGAAAATGGCTGCCCCCATACGAAAGACAGTTTTTTTAAACAGTGTTTCCTATGGGGCAGCCATTTTCTGGAAGACACTTTTTTCATAAGTGCTTTCCGAGCATACTGAGCTGCAGTGCCGGGATCCACAACGGAGGTACCGGCACGGGGTAAGTCGACACGGGGGGGGGGGGGGGGGCGCCGACACGCGGGGGGGGGGGGGGGCGCGTCGACATGCGCGGGGGCGTCGACATGTACGGGGGGCGTCGACACGCTCTCGGTCGTCACGCGCGAGGGGGGGGGACGAGGAGGGAGCTGCACGGAGGGGAGGGCTGAAGGCTGCACTGGCTTTGACCCTGTATTTGGAAAGTTTCCAAAAACGGGTCTGCCAGTGTCAAAAAATTGGCACTTAAACGGTAATATACCGTTTAAGTGCTGCGGTGTGAAAGGGGTTTTATCTGGCAGACCCGTTTTTGGAAACGTTTCCAAATACAGGGTCAAAGCCAGAGATGCGGTCTGAAAGCAGCATAAATAACTTATTGATGATTAAACTTCTTTCATGAAAATACAGCCATTCAATTTATTAGGAAAATGGCATTAAAGCAACATATACATTAACTGCAATTTAGCAATCTGACAGACCATTATGCAATAGAGAACACATATGCTCTTGTATAAATGCATATTTCCTTATATATGTAAGCGTGTGAGCCTTCCTACCTCTATGACAGGCATTCCCAACCACGGTCCTCAAGGCACACCAACAGTGCAGGTTTTAGTGATATCCAGGCTTCAGCACAGATGGTTTAATCAGAATCCCTCAGATACTAATTAAGTTACCTGTGCTCAAGCCTGGATATCTACAAACCCTGCACGGTTGGTGTGCCTCGAGGACCGTGGTTGGGAATGCCTGCTCTATGAGCATCTGTTATTACCCAGTTTTATCTCCCTTGTCTCTCAATTCTAAAGCGCAACAGAATTTGATGTGCTTTATAAGAAACTGTTAATAAATATATAATAAATAAGTCACACATATCCATATCTCACTAATATCTATTTTTCACTGCCCACATGATCATTTTTATATCATGTTTATATGTGCTAAGTGGTGCCCCCCCCCCCCCGAACTACATGGTTAGTGCTGCAGATAAGGGGCTGCAGCCGGTACCTCTGTAGTACAGATGTTTATATTTTACCTTACTTCCTTACTTTTTGGAATTATAAACAGTGGCCCTCATTCAGATTGACACGCTCGCATGCGAATTCGCATTTATCTACAGAATGAAACCATTGCGCATGCACAACATACACAATGCGCATGTGCAAGGTGCCACCAACTTATTCGCAAGCTCCCTACCGAGCAGCTTTAGCCTTGCGAACGTATGTATGTATGGAAAGTAGGCGTGATGTGGGCGTTTGTATGGGCGCATCCAGAATAATGAGCAAAACTGGGCGTATACCTGGGCGTACACAGGGGCATTGATTACAAATGCTAGTTTGGCTTTGCATGTGTGCAAGAGTGCTTGTACGCCTCAGCCTTAAAAACATTTGCAAGGAAAAAGCAGGTTTTAAGTTTCGCAGCCCATCCTTTTCCCGGCTCAACACTCCCAACCCCAATCAACATGCACTAAATGGCAAAATCAATCTCACCTGCACACCATCTACACCCATACATCCCTCAAATTGTTAGGCAATTAACTCACAACAACTCAATGCATACCCACGGCAAACACATTTGTGTAGGGATGTGCGTGCAAACTGTTTACTGTGCATGCACTGTCAGTCCACTCCCCTTTTGTTGTATTTGCGAACAAATGATTTTGCAACCACAATAGGCGTGATTATGCCAGATGCGTGCATGCGTATTAATCTTGTAAGGCTGCTTGCGAATGTGCATGCGAGCGACTGAATCTGAATGAGGGCCAGTATCTGTATTCCATACTTTGTTAAACTGTGCATAAATGGAAGAACACAGATCTTTTTTTATTTACCCAAGTAAACCTTAGGATCACAAAATTTACAGTCCATTCCGGTCACTGTGACTGACAGGAGCTGCAAGCAATTGTGCTTCTTGTCTTTAAGCTAATATTTGAACAACCTGAAACGTTAGCTGCCGTTCATCCTCATCGTTTATATTCCCTGCTATGTAACACACCTACACCTTCCGTGTAACACCTCTGACTGCAATATGGCCAGAGGGAGCGCGTCTCAAATAACCCAAATATCACACCGATTCCAATTAGTGATTTTGCTGAATTTCTCTTACATTTAAGCTGGAAGATTCCAGTTTAAATTGCAACATTTGCAGAAAATATTAACACTATATGTTCACTTCAAGAAATACAGAAAAGTAATTTAATTTGGTCAACTAGCCCTTCAGCCTTGCAAGATATACAGCATGTGACTGAGGGCCTAATTCAGATCTGATCGCAGGGCAAATTTGTCCTCAAAATGGGCAAAACCATGCTGCACTTCAGATGTAGCAGATGTAACGTGGGCAGAGAGAGTTATATTTTGGTCAGATATGACAGGATGCGGTCATTGGGTCACCAACATGTTGGTCGACACCATTAGGTCGACATGCATTTAGGTCGACATTAGTCTAGGTCGACATGCAGGAAGGTCAACCTGAGTTTAGGTCGACATGGGTTAGGTCGACAGGGTCATTAGGTCGACAGTCAAAAGGTCAACATGGGGTTTTTCACTTTTTTTTTTGAGCCGACGTGCTGACAGGCAGCATTTCATGCCCTACCATCCACTAGGGCGTTGTGGGAGACTAAAATAGTGTGGCGAGTGTAGCAAGGCACCGTGCCTGAAGCATAGTGAGCCATGCTAGGGAACACGGTGCTATGTTTCAGTGTCCATGTCAACTGTGTTGACATTCGGGACAAAAAAAATTGGTAAAACCCATGTCGATCTTTTGACTGTCGACCTAACCCATGTCAACCTAATGACCCTGTCGTCCTAATGACCCTGTCGACCTAACCCACGTCAACCTTCCTGCATGTTGACCTGGACTCACGTCGACCTAAATGCTTGTTGACCTAATGGTGTTAACCCAATGACTGTCAACAAACATTGTGGTGACCTAATGATCCACACCCGATGTGACAGGCAATTGGTTAACATGATCGCGTTTAAAAGTTCTGGGTCAAACCCACAGAGAAGTGGAAGACTGCATCAGCTGCAGTTTAGTAACTCTACACCTATGGGTTATTTAGAAATAAAACAACAGGCTTTATTGGAGGGCTGTCAAAGAAAGTATAACTTTATACTAAATGATAAATAGTTATATTACTTAAACTCCAAAAGTAATACCACAAAATATATTACTCTCTATATTTAATATTATATTTTATATTAAATTGTGTAACAACAAGAAATAATTAACTTTTTTTAAAAATAAAAGACTGTAAACGCATATCTGTGTATATACCTATGTAGGAATGTATGCATCTATATATTTATGCATCTACGTATGTATGTATGCATGTATGTACGGTCTCTCTTCATACTTATTTTATTGTATAAGCAAGACAAAATGTTTACTTTCTATTTTTATTCTGTACTGCAACTGTAGTCAATTCCCTCATGTATCTATAGTGTGCTGTAAATATTTGCACAAGTAAATTGTTACATACAAATACATATATTGAGGTATCCTTGATTTCCAATCTATTTTGACACCTTACAAATCTTACATGTAAAAAGTAAGTTTTTTATCCGCCTTCCTGTTCAGTGGCAAAGACAGCTGCATTTCAGATGCCCATGGGGATGAAAGCTGCCAGGCAGTGCGACAGATTAGATGTGTCACATGGAGAATGATTGACATGCAGTGTAAGAACCCATCTTCTCAAAGCTTTGACATGTCAGGAGCTGTCAAACCCAAGCACACTGCCAGGACGCTGCGCAAATTCTATTTGATGCCCTCTTCGATTTAGTCTTTTTTTAGGTATTCCTGGGCAGTAGGACCTGTCAGTTCTACTTAGGAGCAGAACATATACCTGGGGCCACATAGAAAGTCACAAGTTTAGTCTGCTGAGGTTTATAGCTTCACTCATCACATCCAAACTCTGAAGTCAAGGTGCCTGCACTGATCACCTCTCTGTACTCATGCTCTGCCATAGGGGCAACCTCATCGTAAAAAGCATTGCAGCATTGTCTTCCTTTAAAAAACAAAACAAAAAAAAACATTGTAACAATAACCATACAATCTGTTTATAATATGCTTAAATGACACATGAATTACTTATATTTTTTGTGCGTTATAAGTGGAAATAGGCTTCAACTTTGCCAGTGGATTAGGTTGGTGAAGAACTGACAAGCCAGAAATGACAGTGCGTCTATATCCAAAAAGATTTTTTACCCGGATCATCTTCTGATCGGATTTTGACAGATAAGTAGTCAAGCCAGATAATGACCGTTTGCTGACCAGTTTATGGTTTGCCCTGTCCATAGGCACCTAACTATTCTCTAGTCCAGTGGTTCTAAAACTCAGTATTCCAGGGTTGCCGACTTTCTTATTCTCCTCTCCGGGAGAAGCCCGGAGAGGAGAGTTTCAGTAGCCGCTCAGGGGGTGGGGCTTAAGCATGACATCACTAAGCCCCGCCCCCATGCTGTTAAACCACCGAATTCAGGGATCTCCATGGAGGGGGCCATTTGCGATTGTGTCATTTTAGCTCCGCCCCCTCCTCTGAGACCCGAGGATTGCGGCATTTTAATGCCGCGATCCGGGGGACAGCGGGGGTCCCCCCTGAATCCTGGAGGGTTGCCCACCCTTCCGAGGGGCCGGGAGGAGGACCCGATTTTCGGGAGACTCCCGGAAATTCCGGGAGGGTCGGCAACCCTGCAGTATTCAGGACCCCACACAGTTCACGATTTCCAGGTCACCCAGCAGGTGCACAGGTGCATTCATTACTCACACATTTTAAAATACCCACAGGTGGAGCTTATTATTTCACTTGTGAATATGGGCCTTATTCTAGTTCACTCTTAGAGGCAAATTCCTTCTCAAATGGACAAAACCATGTGCACTGCAGGTGGGGCAGATATAACATGTGCAGAGAGAGTTAGGTTTGGGTGGGGTTTTTCTTGAAAGTGAGATGTATATTGCAGGTTAAAAATTAAGCAGTCAGTATTTTCCCTTCACAGAAACAAAATAACTCACCCAAATCTAATTCTATCTGCACCTGTTACATCTGCCCCCCCCCCCCCTGCAGTGCACATGGTTTTGTCCATCTGAGAAGGAATTTGCCTATAAGAGTGAACTAGAATAAGGCCCTATGTCAGGAGACCTGTAAAACATTCACTGTGTAGGGCCCTGAGGACCAATGTAATGGTCTGCGTCTTTTGCACACCGAATTTAAATCAGATCTGAATTCTCACGGAATTTATAGACCAGGAAGTGTTCGACTTTTTCAGACCAACTGGAATACGTTGTGCAGTATAACAGTTGCAGGCTGGGATCTAATGGGTGCCAAATGATAAATTCTCACACAAAACAGCTCCATAAAGTTAGGCATAATTAGAACTGTTCTATTTCTGTGAGTGAGTTGTATTTGTAATAAATAAACATACTTTATATTATTTCTTACCTTAAAAATAAAAAAATATATAATCTTTTAAAATAACTCATGCACTGTACATGTCATTTTTGCACTTTTTTCCCACACAATGGGGTTTATAAACTAAAGATGGGAGTTCTATTGAAGATGGTATGTTGCCCATAGCAACCAATCAGATTGTATCTTTTATCTTCGAGCAGGTGCTAAATAAATAAGAAGTAGAATCTTATAGGTTGCTATGGGCAACATCCCATCTTCAATAGAACTCCCATTTTAGAATTTAAACCCCAATGCATCTCATTCACAAAATGATGCAGAAGCAGCTTCTACTGATTAAAATTCTATGCGGCATGCCTATATTCTGTGTGTAATTGTGGCTGTACTTTATGTGCACACCACATTATGTTACAGTGTTTGGCGGGAAAACACTGTAGCATAGCATTTTGTAGGCAGATACAGCCGCAATTCCAATTAGGGATAATCTTGTGCCTAATTGTCTATGCTCCATATTATTTTCCTGTGGATTAAAGAATCTCTGTGGTAAATGAATGGTTTCTGTCCCAGCAGTCCCTAAAGCTTAGCACACCATGCCAGTGCACTGGTGTCGCTGCATCATGCAGCTTTTCTTGGCTTTGCCTGTAAACCTAAATGAAAACAATGCTAGCACGCTAGTACTCCATTGCTAGAGAATGAAATGTGCTGACTTGGAGCGTCACCAGATGACTACAGCTGTAATTGGTATGATGGAATGCTGAGCGGCCAGCATCACATATTACCATATTGCTGGTAATACCATTTCATAATACAGCATTGGTGATTAATCACCGGGAGACAGACATGTAGTTACAGCCACTTCTTGTTTAGACCAAACTAGGAATAATTTAAGCGCTTATTAGAATTAATATGATAAACATTGAGACCAAACATGGGCAGAGATCCAATGGCTTCAACTTAAATCCACCATTCATTCAGCAGCACAACCTTCAATGTCTTGTAAGAATGGAAAGTGTGTAGTATTATTGGCACCTGAATTTCTCCTAATCTTTCTCATCACAAACAAGGTCTGCTTCTTTTGTTTTTTGGTTATTGTAAGATGTCTTGTATTTTATCCCTATAGTACATTTATGTTTCGAGATTAGATCTGAAGCAAACCTTGGAAGACTTCAAAAGATATATTTCTGATGAGCTTTTTGCGGTTGTAGGTGGTTGTGAAAACAGAGCCCATCCGCTTGGTGTCAGAGGACCGAACAATGCAATGATGACTTACTGCAATGTGAAAGGAATAACTTCATGGATCTGACTTAAGGAAGCGGTGAGCGAAACGGATATCAGTGGCCCAGGTTAGGCGCGGAACCACACGCAGGAAGAAGCAGAGGACAGGCTGCCATTCCCCCCCCCCCCCCCCCCCTTAACACACACCAGCAGCTAGTGCTGGAATGGAGTGAAGGGCTGCTGCAGTGGCAGTTAGCTCTCTGCCTTCAGGGGATTTCATAATCTCTCCATACATGGAACTAGACACGCTGTTTGGGAGGAGCATGACACACACCCTCAATGGGGTGCTGTGCAAAATTCTACTACCAACTATAATCTCCCTGAAACTATAGTTTTTAAAAATAGGCAAGTATGTCCTAGATTGTTACAAGAGCCGAATGCTACACGTTATGCTGCTGCACCTGATCCTGTCACTGAGGAGGTGTCTGAGGGAGTGGCCCGGACAACCCATTGACACCACTGCATCCCTGTGATGTGACTGGTAATGCGGTCACTTCACATCTCCGTTCAGAACCATCTGCCCTATTGCACATGAGTGGTCTGGTCACTATGTATGTGCCAGGGATGCTCCCCATATAGGCTACAATAACTGAAGTAATCTGAACATGGAATTACCACAGCTGCATAAGCCTAGCTTCACAATGCTTTAAATAGAAAACCTAAGGGGGGGGGGGGGGGGCGGCCTTTGCAGTCAGAAACTGGGCATTTCCCCCTTAGTACATCGAAGGGATTCTTAATATGTGTTAGGTTTCTTTGTAACATATCTCACTGAGGAAGATCTATCAAGTCCCGGGAGAGTACCAACTACTCAGCTTCTGTCATTTTTCTAGTTTGTTAAAAAACAGTTAGGGGCTGATTGTTTGGTACTGTGGGGTAGATGTATGAAGCAGTGATATGGGAAAAGTGGCCCGTGGCAACCACCCACTGAAGTAACATCGATAATTTGCATACTATAAAATTATACAGAGGAGCTGATTGGTTGCCATGGGTCACTTCTCTGGCTCACCTCCTCCCTTATCACTGTTTCATACATCTACCTCTCTCTCTCTCTCTTTCTCTCTCTCTGGGCGGGATTCTCTAAAGAAGAAATGTGGAAAAAACCCAGTTATCAGGGTTTTTACCGCATTTCTGTATTCTCTGATGCCCCTCCGCAGTGTCAGCACTGCGGGGGGAAATCACCAGCAATAGCTGGTGATTCCCTGCAGAAGCCTATGGGCTTCTTACTGCATCGCTGTGTGAGGGATCTGTCAGTTTTTCCTCCCAGCATGCCCTGCTGCTGGACCGCAAGGGACAGCTCTTATCGCAAGACCTGTCCCTTGTGTTAACAATCGCATATGCTAGAGCATATGCTATTATTAAAAATGCGGTGGCCGGCGAAGGGGGGCGATACAGGGCAGCGGATGTTAGAACATCCCGCTCTCTCTCTCTTTACTTTATCTCTCTCTCTCCAAGTCTTGCTACATCTTCCCCATTGTGAGATGAAAGTTGAAATTACAGGTAATACTGTGTGGTAAAATGCACTGTAATGAAAACCATGGCAATATATTTATGATACAATTATTCTGAATCAACAGTGTCATTTCTTAAGACCCCCATTGCACGCAGCTCAGTATTAACACTCAAGAACCACACGTCACAGCATGTCGATTAAACGGATCATCCACTTTAAGCTGTGCATATTATTAACATAAACCTTAATCAAATATTACAACAAGCACTGACACGATGGTTTATTGCTGTGCCAAGTGCTAAACATGCCACAAACGCTTAAGGCATTTGGGGGAGATGTAGCGATGAGCACAGAGTGACCTTAGAGGAGGCACTGATCTACTCTATCTGCTATAGGAGCTGGTCTGGGATGATGGTGACCAGATGTGAGCGCGCAATAGGCCATTCATGGAGATGGTCTTTGATGGATGAAAAACAGGAAGGAAGAGAACACAAAAATAGACATGAAGACAAGAATATGGGTCGTATATACTGTGATATTCCTCTGCCCTTGTTTTATGTTTTCAAGCTACACCAAATCGTCTTCAGAGTATCGGGCATGTTTTTGGCTCCCTGCAAGCTAATTATTTGAGCTCCCACTGAGTGTAATATTGTCACCACGTGTGTTGTGACTAAGATCACAAGGGCTGTGTTGTTAACCATCATTGATCTTACATTAGACTGATGTGCAGCTGCATCTGGGCAGAGCACAATATTTTCTGGCAAACAAATGTTCAAACACTTGTAGTGGAGATGACGAGGGCTTGGTGGGCTGAGCAAATGAGGACACATGTTACATGTTCTGAAGAATTCGCTACGGCTAGAACCTTTAGTTGATCCGTATTATATTCAAACCTAAAGTTTACTGAGTTAATAAAAAATGACATTTTGTCAATGTTGGAATTTAAATGTAATTTTAAAAAAAGGATGTAGGAACATTTTCCTGCCGGCTCTGTGATTCCAGGTGCATCAAGTGTTTCTGTTCTGGCAAAGTAAGCACTCCAGCTTTACAGACAACTATACAGTTATATTTTTATAAGGTATGTGGTCACTGGGTAGACAATGTCTATGTTGACAGTCACTGCGTCGACCACTGATGGTCAACAGTGACTAGGTCGACAACTCAAAATGGTCAACATACCCACGGTTGACAAAAGGTTGACACAAGCTAATGTTCGACCCAGACATGGTCAACTTGAAAGAGCACGACACGATTTAGCAAAAAAGTGTTTATAGAGTCGGAATATAGACTGTGTCAATACGGTATACGGTGTCCAGTATACGGTGTCCATGTCAACATAGACACACAAAAACGTGAAAACTCATGTTGACCTTATTCATGTCGACCATAAGCTTGTGTCGAACTTTTGTCAATGCTGACCTTGGGCATGTCGACCATTTCAAGGTGTCGACTATTAGTGGTCGAACTAGTGACGACCTAGACATTGTCTGAAATTTATACCATAACCTTTTCATAGATGTATTCCCAGAGGTAAAATGTAATGTTCACACAATGTAAATAACTTCCTTGATCTTTCATCACAAAAGATAAATAAAAATCCCCAAAAATATGCAAATAGTGTTTTACTATAATGACACTGTGAGCATCTGGTGACATCACTCGTGATCTCACTTTTTAGTTCCAATTGCCTTTTACAAAGGAATCAGCACTCAGGGTTCAAACCACTCTGGCAGAGAAAAGGAAAGGATTCAGCTGAGCTGGCTTTACAGGGGCCCATTCAATATTCCCAGAAAACACCCAGTTTTGGGGATTAACTACAAATATTAAGTATCTCCTAAATGTAAGACAGAGGGACTGTAGCAGTAATCTCCGATCCCTGCTGTGATCCCTCTTGCCTCGCCGGCAGCCGCACCCCCAATAGGTTTCTATCAGGCAGCATCACATTGGCTCCCAGGGTTACCGCCATTCTGAGATGCCTATGGGCTACTTACTGCACTGCCAGAGCGGATCAGCACTAACCACTCTTGGGCAGACATCCGGCAACCGGTGAAGCAGATCAAAAGGATGGGTTCCTTTCGGAGCCCCTGTCTGTCCCTGCATCTGCAGGGACATACATTCTGATGAAAGGATTGCGCATTGCAATGCGATCATGAGTGGTAGATCCTGCCCAGATCGTATTGTATATATGATCCCATAGTAAATGGCCCCTTTGTCTCTTAGACCTGCTAGACACCATTGGTGTTGAATGGGTTAACAGTTCAGTTCCGCCAGCTGACCATTCCTTCTGACTCATGTTGGTCTGGTTGTGATTTGATTAACAATCTAATAAACCAACAGATCGTTAAGCCCTGGAACTGATATTGTCCTCTCTGGCAGTGAAGAGGTTTAGGGGGCAGATTAACCAGCAGGTTGCTGACGCTTGGAATTCATGGTGTGCAGAATGGGTTAACAATTCCATCAAAGCAGCAGGTCGCTCAGCCTTAGAACACATATTGTCCTCTGTCTTGAAGTGGTTACAGGAGGCAGACCTAAACATTCCCACAGAATGAGTCAGATGGACTAAATGAGCTGTGTTTTTTAGTCCGGGGATGCTTCTTATGTACATCCTGTTGTGTAATTAAAAGTAATTTTTACCATACCAACAACCAGCAACAGTTCTGCGCTACCCTCCTCCTGCACTAGATCTGCAGGATGTGGGGAGATGTAAGCATCCTATACTCAGTGTGTGCACTGTATTAATATAACCAATATATTTACCGTAAAGGCTATTGGCAATGCCCCAGAGAGTCAGTGTCAAACTCTATGTGCACATAGGGCAAGTCTCTACAAATCTAATACACTAAACATTAAGGAACAGCATCTTCAGGATTTGCACCATTTCTGTGTGTCTCCTAAAACACTGCTTGGTTTAGCCACAGTTATCTGTACAATTAATGCTGCTTTCAGACCACAAAACTGGCTTTGACCAGGTATTTTAAAACGTTTCTAAAAACGGGTTTGCCAGCTAAAACCCCTTTCACACCGCATGTCTTTAAACGGTATTTCAATGCAGTTTTTGTTCCTTCACAACACTGTACCGTTTTAACCCATAGAAAACAGTGGGTGAAAAAAAACGGGTCTGAAACGGGTAGGACTCTGCTTTTTTACCGTATAGAAATACCTGTTCAATAGAACCGGTAAACTCACTCTGCATTTTTCAGACTGCACAAATTCCCATTTTAAAATGGTAAAAAAATGCAAAATAACGGGTAAAAAGTGAGGTCTGAAAGGAGTATAACTGTGAGAGTGGACTGTTTTATTACAAGTTGTGTGTCATAATTGTTTTTCTACATTGTAATACATAAATACACTGATAGTTGTGCACCATACTACAGATGAGTAGGTAGGATTCCACATAGAGTAGCCTACAATGGGGGAAATTTACTAAAGGAAATTTGTAAAAAAAATAGGTGTATTTGTATCCAGAAATACACTTATTTTTGACATTTACTATCCCAAAAATACGGCAATTCGTATTCGTATTGATGTGCTATCAATACGAATACGAATTGCCATATTTTCAGGATAGTAAATGTGAAAAATAAGTGTATTTCTGGATACAAATACACCTATTTTTTTACAAATTTCCTTTAGTAAATTTCCCCCAATGTGTTGCTAATATCAGGGCCTATGGGGTTGATTCTAGTCCCTTTCGAACAGGGAGATTTGGGAACAGTTCCAATGGTTGGGGGACTACGCATGTGCACAGTCCTTTATGTGCATGTGCAGGTCCCCTATACGAACAGCTTTGCCAATTTGCATAGTCGCCGAGCCGTTTGCAGGGAGTGGGGTGGGCTGGGGACGTGCGGCAGTGGGGCCAGGTGTCGCCTATGGGGTTGCTTAGCATTTCATGGGCGTCCCCATAAAAATGCTGGGTGTTCCCATGGGAATGTGGGTGGGGCGCTGTGTGCCGGAGGTGGGTGGCTGATGGCATATGACATCAGCAACCTGCCCTGTCTTCATTCCGGCACACGCAAAGCGAGCCCAGAAGAAATCATTGCATGGTCGGCGACCATCAAATGGTTCTCCTGCAGCGGACACATGCAAGAGGATGTGTCTTCAGTACAGCCAATGGTTGCCAGGGGAAATGGCGGTGGGTGGGGTGGATAGGCAGGCTCTCTGACACTCCGTAAACTGCGCTGTTCCCAGCTTACCGAGTCAACGAGAATCAGCCCCTATGTGTGTTGAAAAAACTCTAAGATGCTGTGCCAAACCAAGAGAGCTGTGACTTGTAACTCACTTTAGTAGATTATATGCATAAAGAAATCCTATAGAAGAGGTTTAGGCACGCAGACACATGCATAACATCATGAGAACACAATAACAAATGTAGTTTAAATACTAAGAAAACACGTAACATTTGAAGGACAATAAAAAGCAGCTTAGGAGCATCCTTTATAAAAACTTAAAATGAGATAGACAAATAAGCCTGATAATTATGCATATTCCAGAAGGTAGCGTGGATTGGGCCTTATTAGAAATTGGGGTTGTTCAAGGTCTAACAGTATCTAAGGGCCCAATTCAGACCTGTTCACACAGGTCTGTATCTGCCCCATGCCTGAGAAATCCCACCGTGCGAATAGGTTTCAGGGGCTGTGAATGAATGTGTACGGGTACACATCCAAGTCACATCCAGCCGCCTAGAGGAAAAATCATTTGATTTTAGCTCACCATCGAATGATTTTTCTTCTGGTCCTTGCTATTCGCAGCCGCCGCGTAGCGCACGACTTACTTGGTGGCTGCGAACAAAACAGCCACTATCAGTCAGCAGCTTGCATCATATGCCCACCCCTAGCAGGCTTAAAAATGCCTGTGTTTTACTGGACACGCCCAGCATTTCATTGAGCGCGCCCACCGTTTTTTGGGGGGACATGCCCATGACACGGCCAGGATCCACCTTCAAACAACCACCCCCTGTCACTTACCCTGTCATCGGCTTGCAAATAGAAATATTTGCAGAAGCCGATTCCATCCGGGCAACAGTGGGCCCCTTAGTCCTTGAGGGGCCCCAGTGCACTGCATCAATGGTAGTTATATAAACAAAGACACTGCGCTAAAATAGAAAACAAATTTAATTTTAAATGGATAAAAATGGATAAATTAATAATACAAACATGATAAAAAAATGGATAAATCAAACATACATAAATTATATCAATAACAGTAAAAACAAGGCTTAATCAGAGGTGGAAGTAGTTAGCATTTGAACAATGTTAGTAAGCCAGTCCAAAGATGAGAATCCCTATATAAGTAGTAGTGGTCTTAATTAATATATAAGGAGGGAAGTCCTGTTTTTATGACCATGCAGGTTAGTAGTTGATGCATAAGAACGAGTCAATGGAGAGTCATGGCAATGAATGCTTAGTTCTTAGCAATGTGATATAGTTAGCACTCCTTTTCAACAGCAGCTGTAATCGCTGGCCTTTAGCAAAGCATAATTATGATTGAACAGGTGGCCACCTGGATGGTGCAGAAATATGCGGTTCCCGGCTTGGTTAGCACTTCCAGTCTTGCCTTATCTGGATCCACCCACAGGAGAGTCACTGCTGTCCTCAAAGATGATTGGTACCAGAAATAACTCGTTTCTCCACCTTCTAACACTCGGCGGCTTCCTCAGAAAGTGTAGACTAATTTTCTCAGGAAGCCACTGAGTGTGAGAAGGCTCCAACATTTTACAGCACTGTGTAAAATGTTGGAGCTTTATAAATAAAGAATATTGATAAAAATGATGACAAAAGTTTCACTTTAAATGTACCTTGGCAACTATTTAGCATAATCAAACCCACATATTTAAATGACTATTCAGACCTTTTAACATAACATGACTTGCTCACTTTTGTAAAATCCCTGCACTGCTTTTTCTTTAATTTTTTTACTATGACAAGACAGCCTCTGAGCCACATTCTAAAACCAGCCCTGTGAGGACATCTAGGGCGAAATGTAATAGGGTGCGATTTTTAGACTAAAAAAAAATCGCACCAAATCGCACCTTTAAAAATCGCATTTTTTGCCGCGAATTCGCATATGTAATGAGATGCGAATTAGCGGCAAAAAATGCGATTTGCCGCGATTTTTAGTCATGAAAATGTGCGCATTTTCAGTCATGAAAATGTGCGCATTTTCATAAATGCGATTTTGTTCAAAAAAAAAAAAGGAAAAAAAAAAACGGCGTGGGGTCCCCCCTCCTAAGCATAACCAGCCCCGGGCTCATTGAGCCGGACCTGGTTCCAAAAATACGGGGGACAAAAAATCTGGGGGTCCCCCGTATTTTGAAACCAGCACCGGGCTCCAACAGCCCGCGGTGTCATGCCACAGCCGGGGGACACTTTTTATACAAGGTCCCCCGGCCAAAACATGAGCACCGTGGCTGGTCAGCCTTGGACGGGGTACCTGGAGGAGTGGGGACCCCCCCAATAAAGGGGTCCCCCCCCCCCAGGCTTCACCCGTCCAGGGCTGAAGCCCGGGGCTGTCACCGGCGTCCGTGGCCAGTGGACGCCGGCCTGATAGGGTTAAATCCATCATACATATCATTACATTGCTTTTTACTGGCGAACTACAAGTGCCAGCACACCTCCCCCGCATGCTGGGACTTGGAGAACCACAAGTCCCAGCATGCGGGGCATTAATGGGCCCGCTGCGACTTGTAGTCCACCTGTAAAAAGAATGTTTATAAAAAACACACACACAGAGAAGTACAAGTTTATTACACACACACACCTCAATTTTACACCAGCATACTTACCATTCCTGGATCCAGCACTGGTCTGGCTGCTTCCCAGCCGGCTCCCCCCGCACTGACAGGCAGCGGGGAGAAGCGGCTGTCTCCGTCGCTTCTAACAGCCTCTGTAGCGCTGTCCGAGTGCTACAGAGGCTGAGAGCGTGATTGGCTGAGCTACAGTATGCGTCTCCATGGAGACGCATAGCTCAGTCCTGATTGGCTGAGCTATGCGTCTCCATGGAGACGCATACTGTAGCTCAGCCAATCACGCTCTCAGCCTCTGTAGCACTCGGACAGCGCTACAGAGGCTGTTAGAAGCGACGGAGACAGCCGCTTCTCCCCGCTGCCTGTCAGTGCGGGGGGAGCCGGCTGTGAAGCAGCCAGACCAGCGCTGGATCCAGGAATGGTAAGTATGCTGGTGTAAAATTGAGGTGTGTGTGTGTAATAAACTTGTACTTCTCTGTGTGTGTGTTTTTTATAAACATTCTTTTTACAGGTGGACTACAAGTCCCAGCGGGCCCATTAATGCCCCGCATGCTGGGACTTGTGGTTCTCCAAGTCCCAGCATGCGGGGGAGGTCTGCTGGCACTTGTAGTTCGCCAGTAAAAAGCAATGTAATGATATGTATGATGGATTTAACCCTATCAGGCCGGCGTCCACTGGCCACGGACGCCGGTGACAGCCCCGGGCTTCAGCCCTGGACGGGTGAAGCCTGGGGGGGGGGACCCCTTTATTGGGGGGGTCCCCACTCCTCCAGGTACCCCGTCCAAGGCTGACCAGCCACGGTGCTCATGTTTTGGCCGGGGGACCTTGTATAAAAAGTGTCCCCCGGCTGTGGCATGACACCGCGGGCTGTTGGAGCCCGGTGCTGGTTTCAAAATACGGGGGACCCCCAGATTTTTTGTCCCCCGTATTTTTGGAACCAGGACCGGTCCAAGAGTCCGGGGCTGGTTTCAGAAATACGGGGGACCCCTATGCTTTTTGTCCCCCCGTATTTTTGGAACCAGGTCCGGCTCAATGAGCCCGGGGCTGGTTATGCTTAGGAGGGGGGACCCCACGCCGTTTTTTTTTTATAAAAACACTTTTACACATTTTTATTAACAGAACCATGCACAGATCTCAATGATCTGTGCATGGTTCTGTCAAATTCGCCTGTCAGAACCTGGTCTATTTTTTTTGCGATTTTTGGTAACATTTACCAAAAATCGCACCCTATTACATTTGCGAGTTGTATACTTTATAATGGGAAAACATCTGGATGCGAATTGAAATGTGACTAAAAATCGCACTTCTAAAAGTGCGATTTCGCGGTAAAAAGTGAGATTTTTTACCGCGATTTTCAACCTATTAAATGTGCGATTTTCGGAAAATGTGCGATTTCGGCCGTTTTTGACCAAAAATCGCACATGTCTAAAAAATCACACCCTATTACATTTCGCCCCTAGTATTGTGAAAGGAAAAAGATTGTGGAAATTCTTCAAAATGAGGACACATTAATGCGACATCTGGCTGACCAAGACTTCAACACGTTCACTGCAGCTCCAAGCAGGAGAGCGTGCATACTATGCAAAACATGACCTGGATACATCACACTTCACACGGTAATTATCACTGTGAGAAGCAACATATGGGCAAGGCCAAGAGACGAAAACACTTTCCAGATACTAAAATCCTGCTCTGTTATCCCATACCCCATACAGGCTGAGCACAAATCCTGCCAGGCTGCCAGGTAATGGAAGTCCCGGATGGCTACATTCCCACAATATGTCATCTGCAAACCCTGTACAATCATTATGGCGAAGCTTAGTCCTACTGTCGCTGCTGCCATGAGGGTCAGAGAATTGGAAGCTATAGATGAGGGCACTGAGAGCCAAAATCCTAACCAAATAAAAAAAAGCTGGCACTTAATATATAAAATTTCCAGTTAAGGAGAATAATAAATCCAATATTTGTAACTAAATAGTGGTGAGCAAAAGGCCAGGACCCAAGGGTCAGGCAAGATGGAGAGGCCAGTGTGATTTCGCATTTGTAAAACAATCATGTGTGATGAAGGAAACTGCAGAAATAAATGTGCAAATAAAATTGCAATAGTGCGAAGTGGCTGATAATATAGCTCCATCTGATTGTGCAAGGGAACTGCAAATGTCATTGTAGGTATGTGTAACTCAGTGTGGATTGTATTTACTAAAACAAAAGGAGGAGGCTGATTTTTTTCAGAGACGGTCTCCTTGTTGTACTGACCTGTGGCTGCGCTCTCCCACATGGGGCATCCAGAAATAAGCTCCGTATGCACGCCTGAATAAAGTTTCAGATTCAAAATGTTAATCTGAAACTGAAAGTTCTTTCTTTATTTCCACTCAGCACAAAACTTGTGAAGCATAATACTGTTGTGTTACAATGAATGATAATTACCATACGTTACATGATTGTGTTATTATTGTATCATTAAAGAGATCCTTTTGTCTTCAGCTCGTATAACACACACAGCATCCGTCGATTTCTCACATGTTTAAGAGGCGTGAATGGTTGGTCTCTAAAGGCAAATAAATCTTTTACAGCAGTCTAATCATACTAATAAGTTAGTTAAACAGCCACATTCATTTCTCATTGTTAGGACTGGGGAACTGGATAGGAAAGCACAGGCCGCACAGCAAGGAATTTACAGTCTTGACATATAAATTGTCAGATTCAATCTAGACTCAGTCCTTAGGATGAGCTCTTCCCTGTGCTGTGGGGCATGCTTACAATTCATGCTGCTCAGCTGTTCCTCTTTTTAGTTCTGCATAAATGCCCAATCATTGAGCCCAGAGGGCCTTTGCCTGTAGCTGTGTAGTTTAGGCCTTCAGGCAGATGTCTTGGTGGATTGCACAACTCATAGCAAGCACCCCAAACAACATCGGATTTTCCACCGCTGCAAAGCCATTATGAGAGAGCATTTCTCTGTGAGAGCCTTTCAGTGCTCAGTCATTACATGTAATGGGTAGTCAGGCAGGGGGATAAGCAAGAAAAACTCGCTTTTGTGCACAGACCCAGAGAATAACCAAAGCCTGATACTCCCACTGCACATGCACATATCGCAAATTACATACAAGATGTTGTGCTTTACTAATCATAATAAATAATCTGATATATACATGGATAAAGAGATAGATAGGTTGATAAATACTTGTCAATGTGATACTTAGATGCTTGTTTTTAATGATTGATTATACTACATGTTTGTGGCATACTTACCTACCCTCCGGGAACGGCCGGGAGGGTACCGCAAATCGGGTACCCCTCCCGGTCCCCCCCGGGAAGGTGGGCAAGTCTCCCGCATCACCGCCGCAGCTCATGCTCCCCACTTCCCCTCTGTATAAAATCTAGAATTTTGTGGATCCGCGGGGAGGGGGCGGGGCTAAATGCTGCAAATTATGTCATTTTAGCCCCTCCCCCAATCCATGGATCCACAAATTAACATGGCTGGCTGTCATGGGAGCGGGGCTTGGTGTCGTCAGCCTCAGACCACCCCCAACACGTAGCCTCGTCCTGCCCCCCTATTACTCCTCTCCGGGCGTCTCCCAGAGAGGAGTGATCAAAAGTAGGCAGGTATGGTTGTTGGTGTTATAGTGAACTGAATACAGTTATTCAGACCTGATCTCTGGGCTGCTTGCCATCTTTTAGGAGTTCTGCTCATGCGCAGTAGAAACCATGCGCTCTAGTGCTCAGATTCCATTGATGCTGTGGGTGGCAGAGAGGAAGGGGCCCGAACGGAAAAGGCTGCACATGGACCTCCTCCTCTGTTAGAGCGCTGCCCAGACAGAGTGAAATCCTGCCCTGTACAAGCCTGCAATTTGCTTAGCATAACGTGCAAAAATAAGATGGATTGGCGATTAGCTGCAAATCCATTCACAAGCTGCTCGCCATCAAATGATTTTTCCAGTGTGTGCAGTCTGTGCGTAGCCGATGACTTACTCAGCAGCTGCGATAGAACTAGTCGGATCGGGGCCGAAGCTGACATCACACACCTTCCCCTCAAACGCTTGGGCGTGCCTGTGATTTACCTGACACTCCCAGAAAACGTCCGGTTGCCACCTACAAATGCCTGCTTTCTGTCAAGCAACTTGCCTATGGCCAGCGATTAAAAATGTTGCAGGATTTTATTGCAGGAAGGCCTCACACAAATGAGTACTACAAGCCGTACGCATGCGCAACGTTGCAGCCTGCAAATTTGCAGCTGTACGATCACATCGGAATAACCCCCACAGTTTGACAAACTCCACATGCTTTATACAGATATATACCTGAGTGAGAATATATAATCCCATGTTCATGTTACAGGAGTGGTTGTTAGCAAGAAGCAAACCAAAAGACAAATGTGCCTTTTTGGGCGCACTCTTTGTTTTGTAAGTTTGATATGATTATGACATTAAAACATAACTTTTAATGGGCTTCTTAATCTAAAATATACGGAGCATTCGTCAGTTTTTAATCAGTCATTTAGTACATTTTCATTTGACTGTCAATCAAAAATCACGCACAACATATAGACAGGACATAGACAAACATTTAAAGACATGCTAGACTCATAGCTGGTCTTGATGTGCGACAATTTGATTTGTATCAATTCACACTTTTTTATTTTAATGTGTGACAATTTAATTTGAGTCAATTCTCATTTGTATTATCGGACTTATCTACACTATTTCAATTGCCTCAGCAAGATATCAACAAATGGCTCAGCCACATCAGCCCAGACAATCTCTCATGCTCATCAAATGTGATACTATATTAGCTGTTGACTCTCATGCTCAAGAGAAGATGGTGTCCCAGTCAGATGAATAATCCTGGAATCAGACAGTAATGTGTTTAATTATTATTATTAATAATAATAATAATATTATATATTTTTTTTAAAAACAGAGGGCCTTATTCAGACCTGTTCTCCAGGACGCATATACTCACAGCCTAGTGAGCAGATAAGCGAATGGCTCAGTGAGTGTGTAAGGAATGGGGGCCAGATGCACTAAGCTTCAAAAGTGATAAAATAGAGAGTGATAAACAACCAGCCAATCAGCTCCTGCCTGACATTTTTTCAAACACAGTCTGTGACATGGCAGGTAGGAGCTGATTGGTTGGTTGTTTATCACTTTCCATTTTATCACATTTGAAGCTTAGTACATCTGGCCCTGGGTTTGAATCTGCCCCAGAATTGTATCTGTTTTAGTTTTTTTTTTTTTTTTTTATATAGCAATTGTAGGTTAAAAAAATGGAATTGTTTAGCATTATTATAATATATAATAAATTATCTTCACAAGAAATGTGCAACATAGGATGCAGGGTCGCCATCAGGGGGGTGCTATGGTGACAACTGTCCCGGCCGCTCTGACAGAGGGTAAGGCCAGGGCCGGTGCTAGGGTGTCCAGCGCCCTCCTGCAAACCATACATTTTGCGCCCTTTCCCATTGCAACAAGCTGCAGTCCGATTGTGGGAGTGTATGCAACATGCGATCCTATGGAGGATCTCGGGTACATGTACATGTATGCATACACCATCTCAGTGCTGTGTCCGCAAAATGTTGCAGGCACTAAAGGTGCCCATACACGCTGCGAGAATTGCATACATTATGGGCTAGATCGCATTGCATCATACGGTGTGTGATGCGATCCGAAAGCAGTACAAAAAGTATGTGCAGCACTCGTGACTGAGGGGGAAAGGAGGGGGGAGAAGGAGGAGATGGAAGAAGAGGGGAGGAGATAGAGGGGGCGGAGTGTTGAGGACTGGCAGCGGCACTGGCACAGCACACTGAGAAGAGGGAAGAAAGGGGAGGCGGCGCTGTCTGTTTGTCATTTGGTAGACAGCTGACAGGCGCAGGGAGCAATGGGTAGGGGGCAGATCCGGACATGACATGTCATCCAGGCATTCACAGACAGCGCTACATGCCTCAGCTCAAGTGTCCGTGAGAAACAGGGGGCAGGTCGCAGGAGGAGGACAGTGTGTGTGCGGTGCAGGGAGCTGTTCAGCCTCTCCATACTGCCGCATGCTGTCAGACAGGTGCTGCGGGCGGTGTGCAGGAGGCAGTGACAGTGAGGGCTGAGGCAGCTTTAGCAGAGCACGCCTTTTCAGCATGGCGCCTCCCTGCTTTGCAGGAGCTGCTGAGTGGGTAGCGCCGGCCCTGGGTAAGGCCCAGGTGGCTCTTTCTACAGCACGCCCTCTTCACATGACTACACAGCCGCTGCAGCAATGCCTGCACCCCCTCATTCAACAATGGTGGTTAGTATGCAGCCCACCCCACCACTTCTGCAGAACTAGGTAAGTATTCACCATTTGTATCTGGACATAGGTGGAATGGGGGGAGGGGAGGCACAGTTTAACAATGAACCATGTGCCTTCACTGCCCACTGGACAGTGCTGGAGGGCTGCGCACACTGTTGTGACAAAACAATGCGTGTCGCTGCTCGCTTCATCAGGAGCATTGGTACTGTCCAGTGGGCGGTGAAGGCACATGGTTCATTGTTAAACTGTGCCTCCCCTCCCCCCATTCCACCTATGTCCAGATACAAATGGTGAATACTTACCTAGTTCTGCAGATTAGGGACAGTTACACCCGCCGTCAGACCGAAGGCGTTACCCCGCTGGTGCCAGGACATCTGTCAGCATCAAGGGTGCGCTGTAATCCGGATCTGTCGGGGGTGACAGGGCTAGTATTCTAGTATTGTTTAGGGTATTGCAAGTGTGCACTTATATAGAGAGACCGCAAGCATTTAACCCCAATGATGCTAATTCATTCTATGTGCATCATGAATATGCTATAAAATTGGGATCTCTGATTTATCTATAACTCAGTCTGTTGGAAGGTCCGCTGGGTGGCACCTATGAATTGATAAGGTGATATATTCACCACACCAGCTGATTACCCTCCAGACAGTTATATCATCACCTAACACTACCTATTACCCATACAGAGAGACCATTAGCATTTAACCCCTCTGATGCTAATTCATTCTATGTGCACCATGAATATGCTACAAATTTGGATCTCTTGATTTATCTATAACTCAGTCAGTTGGAAGGTCAGCTGGCTGGCACCTGTGAATTGAAAAGGTGATATATTCACCACACCAGCTGATTACCCTCCAGACAGTTATACTGCCATCTAGCACACATGTAATACTGCCTCTAAAAACTCGGCAGACCTAGACCTATCAGATCACTATATCTCCCCACTATAACCATATTTAAAACAACTAGTGTTGGAGTACCCTAGCAATTAGAGGATTAGTACTCATCATTGTAACTTAAAGGCTACTCAGATATAACACTATCACATGGGTAGAATTCACTGATCTGTTCAGGTCTGCAGACTACTCCGTATATAGTAAGATGCACTGCTGTGACAAACAAAAACCACAGGATACTGTGACATTGGGGTCTCACTACGTGAGGAATCTTTTCCTCAATTTTAAAACTTTTGTGTTAATTGTCTATTTTGTATGTCTATGGTTTTATATGTCGCTTTTTAAGTGAATAATTGAATAAAAGTTATATTTTATATAAAATGCCTCCTTACGGTGCACCACAATAACGACAAGCCTAGTCTTTTCTTCTCCCCTTAATGTATTCAAATTTCTTGTTAAAAGGTAGCACACCCCGCCAATATCACTGATTTAAGTGTAATAAATACTGGGGGCCTCTTCTGATATTTACATTATCAGTACCTAGTGCGACGGGCCCAACTTTGTCTTTTTGCAACTGGAAACAGAGCTGGAACAAATACTGAGGCTGACTGGAAACTAGCTGGGTCAAAAGCATGGATCTGAGTGTCAAGGGCTTACGCCACAACTGTGAGCTATGACCAGCCCTGGAAAAGAGGCAGACCAGGAAGGTATAAGGAACATGGACCAATCAGGATGGCTGGAAAAACACAAGCCTCCTAAATACAGATTTACTCCAGCTGAGTAGCCAAACCCATGGTAATGGACTAATTATGTGGCAGGTGTTTGCAAACACACAGGAGCCATGCTGCAGTTACACAGACCTGCCAGAGGTGGCTATAATTGTTGCCTGCCAAAAGCCAGGACAGAATCCTCAGAGAAGATGTAGCAAAGCACCACTTAAATAGAACAGTTTTATCTATATTAGGTCATGAATTTACTAACTCTTAAACATTATTCTACTAACCAAATTTACTGACAGACAGCATATTTGTGTTATTGAACCATGTTAATTTGCCATGGCCTAATATATTTGTTGACTAGTAATCATTTCAATATCATCTATATACAGTATGTTTTGTGTCCATTTGTCTGTTTCTGAAACACTGCCATCTGTCCGCAGCGAGTGAAACTACATCTCTTTCTCTCTCATACATGCACAAATGCAATCACAAGGTAGCAGACTAGCTTGTCAAAGCATTTGCTTTGAACGGGCTTACAAATATAGTAATATTTTAAAATTAACTATTATTTAGTCTTAATTTGAAATAGCTGAACCTCAAGAGAGATTGATAGAGAGAGAAAAAGAAAGAGAGAGAGAGAAAGTGAGAGAAAGAGGGAGAGAGAGAATGGAAGTAGAGAGTGGGACAGAGACAGGGGGGAAGTAAGGAGATGGTGAGGAGCTGCCATTCCCAGATTATGTCCCCAAATTTGGAGCTGCTATTCCCAGATATATGGTGCACACTTTTACTGTCTGCCATTCCTAGGAAAATGGTACCAGGGGCGTCTAAAGAGAGGAGGAGGCCAGTGTGCAGCCTTCTCGGCCAGGCCTCCTTGTCTCTGTTGGTAGTGGTGCCAGGAGCAGTAGAGTCTGGCCACTCTAGTGCTCAGACCCTACTGCACATGTATGAACCTCTGCTGTGGAGTCTGAGTACTAGAGCACTCAGACTTCACTACGCATGCGCAGATCGCTGAAAAAATATTCACCATGCCATTTTCTGGCGATTTCTGCAGTGCTCCTGCTGTGGGACTCCAGAAGGTATTATTAAAATGGGTGTAGTTGGTGCGGTGTGGGCTCCGCTGGGACTCAGGGGCCCATACTGCACACACTGCACCTATTATAGATATGCCCAATTTCACTGCCTGCCATTATCAGCTTAGGTCCCTACTTTCACTGCCTGACATTTCCAGATATTGTCCCCACTTCCACTGCATGCCTTTCGCAGCTCAAGTCCCCACATCACACGCTGCCCAGTTTCATCTTATCATGATGAAACATCCCCTGTAACTTTAATGGCCAATCTGCACCTCTTTAACACCATATGAAGACACTCATTATTGAAATCTATGTTGGAATGGTTATGTCACTATAATGTTATCTGAACATTCATTCGTCGAAAAGACACAAGTTACCACCCCCACCCCCCAACACACCTATCCACTCTGCATGTTCTCATAATTGTACTGCATGTGGCTGCCATCTTTTCTTTGTGGGATAACAAAAGCCACATATAAGCACATTATATGCAGACTCTTCTAGAGTCGATTGTAACACAATAACAAATTCCTAATACTGTACAACAACTTTAGTAGTGCTGATATATATTAGACTGGCAGGCACAAATGTATAAGTATGGGTCACAAATTATTTTCCTGTAGCACAGAAAGAGCAGTCTCCAATGTTCAAAATCAGCCTACGCTCTAGTTAGACTGTAAAGGAATACAAGTGTTATAACAGTAGCAACTGTAACAATAACACAAGCTTGATACAAGGAACATTTTGCTGCAAGTATATAATTGTTGCTTTAATAGTTCATCTATTCTACTAACAGAAAAGGAAAATCAGTTTTTATTGCTTACAAACTTCTTTTTTTTCTATCATTAGGATACAATGGGCAACTATGCTCATTGTCACTGGAGACATAAGGGGGTGCGGTCTGGTCCAAGGTGTCATTCTTCTAGGGGGTGACCCCAAAATGCCAACTCCCCTGCAGTAACGGGAGCCAGGTGTTTCAGTGTGACCTTAAGCTGCAGCACTCGGCTCTTGTTACTGAGAAGGAGCAAATATTGCTGGAAGAGTTTCTGGGGCAGCCCCCACACCCCCAAAGAGAAGCTTCCCTTACCAAGTCACGCCCCTAATGATGTCAGTAAGGTTTCCCCAAGGCCTCATGCCCTCTTACAACCACCAATGTTCAGTGATTCAGAGTGTATTGTAGTTGCAACAGTCAGCTGTATCAAGAGCTCTGCATACAATTGACCTTTATGGGTGAGTGGCTAGACCAGTAGTGGGCAATAAGAGCTGTTGATGAACTACACATCCCAGCATACCGTGCATTAGTTTCAGAGCATAGTCAAATAGCAAAATTAAGGCAGGGCAAAGGTATTGTGGTCAGATGATTGAAAATAAATTGGAACTAATTGGCCCTATATTCAAAACAATATATGTGGCACAAACCTAGCATTGACCATTCTTTAGAAAAGGCCATTACAGCATTATAGTGGGGGCACTTTCCTCTGCAGATACTAGAAGGTGCTAAATAAATGATAATCACAATCTGATTGGTTGTTATGGGCAACATCTCCACTTCTATAAACCTGCACTCATGTAAATATACCCACAGATCTCAGTCCTCAAAAGTCATCCATTCAAACTAGATGCAACCTGCAAGGAAGAATGGACAAAACATTCAAATATACCCCAGCAGACTTAGGGGGTGTTCAGTTAGACTTTCCCTATTCAATTATGGCTGTTTTCAGCAGTTTCCCTTCTGTAAAAATTCAAAACTTCATTGGTGGAAAATAGTTGAAAAAAGGCGGTTTCATTTAAAACACATGAGTTCTTAAGTAATTTGCCTATCCACGTGTTTTCTCACCGTGCCAATTTTTCTGACAGTCAAAAAATCTGCAATTTAATTGAATAGGTCAAATATAAATTCAAACAAAAATCATCAAAAAGAGGCGATTTTTCAACTGTCGAAACAATTGGCACTAGTTTTATAACCCCCTATAAGATATTTTTTGTATCAAAAGGTAGTTTAACTAAGATTTAGTCTGTAATGTTTGAATACTTATGCAACCAGCAATTTTCAGTTTATCATATAATAATAATAATAATAATAATAATAATAATAATAATAATAATAATAATAATAATTATTATTATTATTATTATTATTTTAATTATTATTATTATCCTATAGATTGTAATCTTGCGAGCAGGGCCCTCCTACCTCCATGTCAGTTTGTTTCTACCCAGTTTTTTTAATCACTATTGTTTCCAATTGTAAAGCACAACAGAATATGTTGCGCTATATAAGAAACTGTAAATAAATAAATAAATAATAAATTAATTTTATTATTATTATTATTATTATTTTAACTTTTTAAATCCTGACAGATTAAATAAAAATGTTTTAAATGATTTTACATTTATTTTAGGCCAAGATCAGTGTGGGTAAAGACAGCCATGTTTTAAATAGAATTATATTTTTATGTAGACATACAGTAGTTCTCCAAACTAAGTAATGTCTGACGGATTAGAATGAAAAATCCAAAGAATACCTGTTTTTTTTCTTTATGCCTGTGCTACATGGTTATTTTGAATAAAGTATGACTTCATTTGTGACTAGAGTATAAAAACAATTATTTTGGAAAAATAAAACAAACAGGCAGAGTGATATCTAATGTCTCCAAAATATTTGATAGTTTATAGTTTTATATTGGCTGCATCATTAAATCATTAAAGGAACAGACCCACCGTCTGCTTTAGTTTTAGGGTCGCCTGTAAATGCTGTGCCTGTGAACACAGATATAAGGGGTTTTAACAGAGGAAAAAATTGGCTCTCTGTGACAAAAGATGACCTAATTTCTGTTCGGCGAGGTTTGTGAAACTGACTCGTCGCAGAGACATCTGCTGAGATGTCCATCTTGTTCAGCGTTTCCCAGGAAAATAAATGGTAATTACAGTTGGGGTGCTGCAAATAGATACAAGATCATGGTGTGAAGTGTATAGCTTTCAGAATAACAGTTATAGTAAACAAGTCATTAGTTTGATATAGTATTATTTTGTAGTTAGTCAGGGTTGTTGTTGTTTTCTCTTTCTTTGCCATATGTGCTTTCTAGGATACCTGCATGATATCCTGCAAACACTGCCGTTACCAAGGAACTATGAGCCCCAGAATGCCTTGGGCAGTGAAGAGACTAGATTCATTTTTAACTAAAGGGCAGAGGAATATTGATATGCAGGTAGGTCTGAAACGCGTTGAGTGTGCCTGCCAGCACACCATTTCTTGCTGAGGACTGTGACTGCTAACCTGAGTATCCTGGTTGGAGTTAGGTTCTGGACTGGACGCTGGACTATTCCTGTGGAATCACATCTTTGCCATCATATGCAGTCTCTGACTTGCCTTGTGGGAATGATTTGTGCTGTTTTATTTGTTACCATATTGTAAGTGGAACTTTATATTAAATTATTTTTATCTCTGAAGATATTTGCACTATTTTTGTCCTTTTACCATGTCTCCCGCACTACACGTGATACAAAGTGTGTGAGATGGGAGACTTTCTTTTAAGGTTGTGGATATATACCTCAAAAACTGTGGACAATATCTTGTGAACTTATCGTGCTTGGATTCATTAAACCTGATGATATCCATTTAATTTAGATGGTACACACAGAGAGCTTATAAATGTGTGTCTATTCTGGTAGGAGGGCTGAAAGCTTAGCCAGAAAGAGGGATGAGTCAGTTGATTACATGCATTTGGCAAAAGAGGACCCCTGGAATGGTGAAGTGACTTTGGCTAAGAGAGTGAAAGAGAGCCCAAAGCAGCATGTGAGGACATTGTTGGTGAGGTATACAGACACCATGTATGGAAGAAAATGGGACCCATTTGTGCTATACTTATGTTATATGCAAAATAAATTTAACCATATCCTTACTACTTCTTTAGGTAACATGCCCACATTAATCTCTATGGTTGAGTTCTTAGAAATTAATACTTACTTCTTTTGCCATAATATTAGTTGGATTTTTGTCTGTGGGTGGGGAATCTTCAACTCTCTGCTATGTTGTGAAAAGGAGAAGAAACTGAAGGGCAAGAGATGTGAAGGAATGGGCTAGAGTTACTTAATTTTGATGCATTATATCAGGGGTTCTTAAACTCGGTCCTCGGGAACCCACACAGTTCATGTTTTTCAAGTCACCCGGCAGTTGCACAGGTGCATTCATGACTTGTTTACATGTTTTAAAACCTAACAATGCATGCGGGGGCAGTGGTGAAGGTATGCTCCCATGGGAATGCCCAGTGTTTCATGGGCTTTTCCATAAAAACACTGTGTGTTCCAATGCTAATGTTCCGATGGCATGGGTGTGGGGGGCAGATAGCTGAAGTCAGCAGATGTCATCTGCCTGCCCGTTCCCGCACAGGGCGCTAGTAGATGTGAGACACCAGATGTGACACATCTGCGAACACTGCAGAAATCATTCGATGGTCAGTGACCATTGAATTATTTCCTCCCTGCATGCAAGTTGCGAATGGATGCATCCATTCGCATGCGTGTGGGGGAAGGCGGCATGTGAGGGGGGTTGGGCGACATTTGATGGACTCGCAAAGCTGCGAAGTTTGCAGCTTTGCAAGTCAACCAGAATGAGGTCCATAAAGTATTACGTTTTCATCATATGAAAAGGGATATGGCATTCACATTTCAAACAGGGCTTCTTAAAGTGATCAGCTTCTTCCTGGCCTACCCAAACAGAATGCACAAGCAGCTTTGTAAAAAGTATGAGCTTAATGTAAAACCTATTAGAGGCAGGTCTGGATTAAGAGCTACATTGGTCTGGGGTTGAAAATGATCAAGGACCTATTGTGAAAAGCATAAGGGCTGTGATTAGTGATGATTGGGTGTTTTTTGTGCCATGGGGGTATGTTCACTCTCCATACACCATCAGCCCCAATGTGTCCTTATATATAAAAGTTAAAAAAACTTTTATATATAACTTTATATATAACTTTTATGTGTTTCACATCCCATACGGTGCAAATCGAGTCGGACCCTAGAGATTAAACCTGCTGCACATAAAATCTATGTGCTTTTTAGCACTCGCGATGTATTGGGTCTGATTCAGTAGGTGTGTGCCAGCAGTGAAGCACCGCTGGCACACACTTATGTGCAGATTCGGGCAGCGGGGTGAACAGGGATGAGCGGTGGTGAGCGGTGGGGCAGGCAACTGCGGATGCCAGAAGGTGCGGAGGACATCGGTGAGCGGCGGGCAGCAGCGGTGCTAGGCAGCACGGCAGACAGTGGTGATCAGCAGGTGCATGGTGGCAGGGTGGGCAGTGGCAGAAGAATTTAAAAAACACTTTCAAAAGACTGGCCAGCAGCTGATTGGCTGAGACAGTTCTTTCAGCCAATTAGCGGCCACCCAGATGGGAGCCCGCTGATTGGCTGAGGGTGCTCTCTCAGCCAATCAAATGCTGCCCAGTCTTTTTACAGGTATTTTAAAAATAATTATCTGGTCCCCCGCCGCTGCAGCAGCTCCCTGGGTGTTTTTACATGTGATAAATCACATGCGATTTATCACATGTAAAAATACCACATCAAGTGCCAAATTGTAAGTGAGCCCTTCCAGGGTGCTGCCAGGCGAGCTCAAGGAGAATTTGGTCCGACTTGATTTAGAACAAGTCGGACTAGTATATAGGGGCCTTAGAGCTTGTTTTGTGTGCTGTAAAAGTGTTGGGAGAAAGTGCTATATAAATAACAAATAAATATTTGTAATTAAACTGGGAGTCTGCAGCTGTATCCACCAGTATAATGTATCTATTTCTTATATTAATATTGCAATATCAGCCTACGGGTAAGCTGTAAAATGACTGCACATTACTGCTCCAAAATTCTTTTGTATCACTGAAATGAAGATGATAACACCGGAGCTGAAGGGAGAGCAGTGAGGAGATAAAGGAAGAAGGAGGATGAGCAATTAGCTAATTAACAGATTCACATGAATATATTGAAATACGCATCGAAAAAAAACTCAAAACTTTCAAGACGCTGAATAAATTGTCTATTTTTGAAAGTGACTTGCCGCACGGAATCTCGTTAGTGGTTAAAATGACAAATGTTTTGATAATTTATTTTTTTGGAGAAAAGTAAGGAGGCACTGTAGGAATGCTAGACATCCTCTAACAAACAGAACAAAGCGGTGTTAGAAATCTAGGGCCTGAATTTTGGGATAGCATGTTATGCTCAAGTTAGGTATTGCCTTACATTTGTATAATTTATTCTCAATTTAGCAGGTCTGTCTGATTTAGTGATAATGAAAATCATGGCTGGGAAATAACTATCACAGGCTATACTATAATATTGTAGTAGTAGTAGTTTATGAGAAAAACAACATAAAAGCTACTTTAATACAGAGGGGTAAGTTGACTAAAGCTTCTAAAAATGAAAAAAGGTAATGTTACCCTTGCATCCAATCAGATTCTGTCTATCGTTTTCTAGGATTTAATAGAGAAATGACAAATTCTGATTGGTTGTTATGGGCGGCACTTTTCATTTTTAGAAGCCTTAGTAAATGAACTCCAAAATATTGAAGACAGAGGCTCTTTAAGTGACCTTAGGAACAGTGAATAAGGACAGAATTTGTACTGGGATGATCTATAGACTACCCAGACAGGGAGAAGTACTAGACAGGTACATAATGCTGGCATGGTTAGAATTGATAGCTTTAAAAAGAAAAGTCATAATTTCGGGAGATTTTATTTACTTGATGCACACTGGGAAGGGTCTGTTTCTAAGTTTGACTAGAAGTGGCGACTTTCTAAATTCCTAGCATGGTGAGAGAGCCCACTCAAAGATGCTGTTTTAGACTTGATACTCCAAAATTGTGTTACAATATCAGATATAAATATGGGTTGCAGGATGACCTTCCGGCACCTTCAGTCATAAGTCCGCTATCGGAATCTCGACTGTTAAATGCCCAACAGTCGGGATCCCGACTGACAGGGGCTATTCTCCCTTGTAGAAGTCCACAACCCCCATAGAGGGAGAATAGAATCTGTGTCAAGCACAGCCAGCCACTGATACCGCAGCTTGGCGAGCACAACGAGCCCGCAAAAGCCTTCCTAATGCTCGCCTCCCTGTTAGAGTGGCAGTAGTCGGGATTAAAAAGTCAGACTAATGATCGTCAGAATCCCGACTGTCTAAGCGTTTTACCACACCCAAAAATGTGGGAGAGAACATAGGATCCACTGATCATCAAGCGGTATGGTTTAGCATGAAGATAGGGTCCAACTTAGGCCACACAAAAAAAGGTGTTAGATTTTAGGTAGGCAGACTTTGCAGAGATTGGGAGATGTATAAGTGATTAATTGGCAGATTGCAGGAACTTGGAAGGAGAGAGGGTTAGGTGGAAACAATTAAAAATGCAATACTAAAGGCAACAGAGCTTTGCATCAAAAGAGTAATAAAAAACAAAAACAAAAAGAATGGCAGCATTAAAGTGTTGTTTTTAGGAAATAACTGATGTAAATCAATAATAGATGGCATTTAGAAAAATAGGTACTTGTGTAGTTTCACGGCGCCAGCATGGCGCCGTGCGTCTGAGTCCCCTTGCGGGGCTCGCTTCGCTCGACCACGCTGCGGGCTCGGTGGCTCGCTACGTTTGCCACGCTACACTCGCCACGCTACACTCGCCACGCTATTTAAAATCAACTCCATGCCAACATGGATAGTGGAGGCATGAACTATCCATGTTGGCATTGAGTTAAGTTAGTTTATTTGACATATTTAGTGGCGAGCGTAGAACCCGGAAGTAGCACGGCGCCATGCTGGCGCCGTGAAACTACACAAGTACCGAAAAATACAGTGTAAAGAGACTCAAAACAATAACAACAAAAAGATGTAACTTACCATATGTAAGGAGGCTAATGGGGCCTACACACGGGACGAAGGGAGCTTTGTGCTGCGCAATCTAGCCTCACTCACTGCACCAGTGCTGTGTACTGAGCGATCTGTCACTGCCCACATTCTCAATAGAGAGAACACGGCCAATTACTAGATTTATACTGCATGCAGTGTAAATATAGTCAGGCAATAGTGATGCGTGGGACCGCACATTGCCGTCGCCGGGGGACATAAGCACCCACAGCAATTTGTGCTTAATTTCTAAGCGATCTAGTCAAATCTAGTCCGATTGCTTAGAAAATTGGTAAAAATCACTACATGTGTAGGCCCCATTAGAAGATAATCAAACATGTAAAAACACAAGCTGAAGAGATAATGGCCCAGTCAGTAGATAAAGTGGGCAAAACTTGTTTTAGTATATAAGTGAAAGGGGAAAATCAAAAAGAGGAATAATAAGGTTTAAAACCGAGAGTGAGTACTTTATCAAGGGAGACAAAGCAATAGCATGTCAACTAAATAATTATTTTTACTTAGTACACTGAGAAGGAGAAGGAAAGGGGTCACAGTTAATTTGCAAGGACATTCCAAAATAGATAGATAAAAGTACACATAAAGTGGAGTACTAGCAATACTCTTAAAAGTAAAAGTAGATAAAAGAATAGAGCCACATGGGATACATTAAATGATATTCTGGTAACACCATTAACAGAATGATTCAATCAGTAGCTAGTTACAAAAGTAAAGTAATTCCAGAGGAATGGAAAAGAGCAAATGTGATCCATTGAACAAAAGTGGAAGGAAGCAAGGAAAACAACTACTGTCCAGTTAGCCTTACATCTTCATTTAAATACTGTGTTATGTTCTGGAAGTCATATAGCCAGAAGGATATAAATAAATAAATAAATAAATGACAGTACAAAGAAGGGCAGTACGGATGGTGTAATGGTTAGTATTACTGCCTCACAGCACTGAGGTAAGTTCGATTCCCACCATGGCCCTAACTGTGCGGAGTTTGTATATTCTCCCCGTACTTGCGTGGGTTTCCTCCGGGTACTCCGGTTTCCTCCCACAATCTAAAAAGATACTGGTAGGCTAATTGGCTCCCAACAAATTAACCCTAGAATGTCTTTGTGTGCGTGTAAATGTGGTAGGGAATATAGATTGTAAGCTCCACTGAGGCAGGGATGGATGTGAATGTTCAAATATTCTCTGTGAAGCGCTGCGGAATATGTGTGCGCTATATAATAAATAAATAAAGAAGGGCAATAAAAATGATGCATAGCCTGCGCCACACAACTTACCCACTAAGACTAAAATAAAGCAATATCTTAATAAGTATAGTATGGAGAAGGGAATGGAAAGGTAGGACATGCTATAAACTTTCAAATAAAGCAAGGGTTTTAACAAGGTACAGGAGGGAAGCATTCTTCAAGGCAGTTGCGTAACTACATTTTGGGCGCCCCCCCGCAGTTAAAGGGAGGGCGCCCAGCCACTCACCCGCCCCTCCGCCCGCCGCCTGCCGCCCCCCCCCCCCCGGGCCGCCAAGAGAAATTCTGGGCCCCGGTACAACAACTTCCTGGGGCCCCCACGGGTGGAGATCCCCGCACACTCTGCGGACCTTGTGTTACGCCACTGTTTCCAAGGTGGATACACGTACAAAAATTTACACTGTAATGTCTATTACACATGTCACACATCCATTACATATTATACCACATGCCATAATGCTCATTACACGTTATGCCACACACCGTAATGTTTATTGCATATTAAGAAGTTAACATGCTCTACCAGGGGTTAACATGCTCTGCCAGGGGTTAACATTCTGTGCCAGGGATTAACCTGTCTGCCCTGATTTACATGCTCTGCCAGGGGTTAACATGCTCTGCCAGGGGTTACATGCTCTTTGCAAAGGATTTACACATACCCTCCAACATGGCCCATTTCATTAGGTACAAAATGCTCTGTTCCTGGACTTCCCTGCCAGTGGCAATTACAGATGTGAGCCTGCAGCACAGTCCAATATTAAAAAGGGGGGTCACATATACTGCCACCCCAAGCATCGCTGTCCTGGACTCACTGGCAGTTGATGTGACTGCCCCTCTTTGAATTTTGGACTGTGCTGGAGTCCAACCTCTGTAATTACCACTGGCAGGGAAGTCCAGGAACAGAGCATTTTGTACATAATGGAATGGGTCATGTTAGGGGAACTTGCCACCAAATAAAAAAAAACCTGTGTGTCCAGACCACGGCCCCCCTGACAGGCCCGGGCCCGGGTAAATTGTACCTGCTCCCCCCCTCTCTCGGCACCCCTGCCCCCCCCCCCCCGCCTGCCGCTCCCCCAGGTAGCCGTCAATGCAGGTGGGGGGGACGCTGCGAGGCGGCTGAGGGGACGGACGCTGCGGGGGACACAGAGGCGGCAATTACTTACAGCTGAGCCGGGCAGGGGGAGCCGGGAGCTGTCACTGTCAGTACGTAAGGAGAAAAAAAAAAAGCCCATACAATGAATCGGCAGCCTGTGATTGGCTGAGCGCTCTCTCAGCCAGTCAGCAATTGGCTGAGAGAGCGCTCAGCAGCCAATCACAGGCTGCCCATTCATTGTATGGGCTTTTTTTTTCTTCTTCAGTACAGACAGCTCCCGGCTCCCCCTGCCCGGCTCAGCTGTAAGTAATTGTCGCAGCTGTGTCCCCCGCAGCGTCCGTCCCCCCAGTCGCCTCGCAGCGTCCCCCCCACCTGCACAGGTAAAGACTGGGGATGGTGCGGCAGGCGGCGGGGTGTAACGTAACTATAGCACTGCAGCCCCCGGCGCCCGCACATGCATAGCGCCCCCCCGCGGTCGCGGGGGCTGCGGTGCTATAGTTACGCCCCTGCTTCAAGGAAACTAAGTACAAGAACATGAGGACATGCACTGAAATTGGAGGCAGGTAGGTTCAGTGGTAATTTCAGGAAAAATAACTTCACAGAAAGTGTAGTGGACAAGAGGAATAGGCTCTGTTTCTACCATGACCATAACTATGCCGAGTTGGTATATCCTTCCCGTACTTGTGTGAGTTTTTTCCAGGTACTCTGGTTTCCTCCAACAATCCAAATATATAAATGCAGGTTAATTGGCTCCCAACAAAAATGTACCCTAGAATGAATGTATGTACATGTGGTAGAGAATGTCTGTGTGTACTGGGTGTATAAAGCACTGCAGAATATGTGTGCGCTATATAGATAACTGGTAATAAATAAATGAATAGTGCTGAAGTTGCCAAAATTTTTTATGAAAGATAGGCCAAGAGGTTTTTGTCTGCTGTTAAATTCTATATTTATTGGAACTATCATATGGCAGTGGGTGATATATTATCACACCGCTCAGCAATCAGTAGGCAATAACATAGTGTAATGCAGATAGGAATAAAACTTTTTTGTTTTGTGAAAATCATATTTACATTTTTTTCCTTTTGCTTTATTGAAATCTCTTTTCATGGGCAGGTTTGTAGCTGTCTATTTAAAAATGGATTTTTGCAAATCATCTCAATAATGGTTGCGGCATCCCAACACCACAAAGTAGTATGTGAACCATGAACATGTCTTTGGGAACCTCGCACCTGGGGACTGTGGCGTGGTCAGTAACACAGTGGGGTGTCTCCGATTCTTTAGGGTTTTGACATCTGGCTGTTTGTTTTGTAGAGGAGGCAAATCAGCAAGGGAGTGAATTCATCTGCACAGTACACCAGTTCTCACTTTCATTAGCGCAGGATTAGGACAGTCTGGTTACTGATCATTACGTTCTCATTAGCTCCTGTTCCTAAAAGTGTCTGCTTTTGTTTATGAGAATTGATAGTTCAATGAGTAATTTTGTAATGCAAAAGGCACAAGTCTACAACTTTCATTTCTTCATTGCAAAATATTCTGCAATACACTAGTGATTATTTATTGTTATGTTAGGGGCTGCAGCCGTGATCATATAGTTCAGGGTGGAACTTGCTTACCACATATGAACATACACATACCTCCCACCCAGTGTTCCCTCTAAGCTGTGCGCACGTGCGCGCGCACACACCTCGATGAGTGTGCGCACAGACATTACAACTGAGCGCACAAAGCAGCAGTGGTCCTTTTTGCAGTTGTGGACTCAATTAATGTGTGTTTCACCCATTAACTACATTGTGTACTCTATTTTGAATGTTTAAATGTTTAATATCATTTTG